>NC_089822.1:76940158-77285158 GCF_035046505.1 Tiliqua scincoides
GAAAAATGAATGAACTATGATATATTCCTCTTGTGCAGACCAATCTCTCTCTCTCTCTCTCTCTCTCTCTCTCTCTCTCTGTGTGTGTGTGTGTGTGTGTGTAAAGTGTTGGTTAAAAACAGCAATTGATTTTACTTTCAGCCAAGCAATCCAATCTGAGCCAAAGTAACAGCGAACAAAGCGGCCACACAATAGCCATTTCTGCATCTGGATCAGCGGGCCAGAGGGAATGGAAAATCTCTTGCTTACTTCCAAATGTATTGTGCCGGCAGGGCCTTTAACTGGTCAGCTGCAGAAGAGTTTAATGGGTAGGAAGAAAAGGTTAACCATCTTTGTCAAATCCTTCAAGAGAGGGGATGCTTACTCCAGCAGAAGGGCTTATGGAATAATTAAACATGCCTCCAAGGGATCAGGGGCCGGCTTGTGTTCTCTGTCTCCTCTCTTTTGTCTGCCTCTTGCTGTCTTTCACTTGCAGTGTATTAAATGACTTTTTGGCGATAAAAGAGAAAGGCTTAGCAAGCCAATTGACGTGTATTATCAACTATTAGATTGTCTAAATACAGTCACAGCATCCTGGACTCTTTCTTCAGTGGGATCACAGCGCTGCAAAATCGTTCCCTTCTTATGGGGATTACATTTAGTCAGATTTCTCAAAGGAAATGTAACAAATGGTACTCTTATACAGGGCATGTGGGTGTAACGTGCTGGGAGTTAACCTGTTGTGTGCAGGCCAAGTCTAGGAAAGAAAGGAATGCCCATCAAAGTTCCTTTTCCAGGATCTTCTATTCATTATCTCCTGATTTTCAAATCCAATTTAGTTAACATTTAAGGACTAAGCAGAGAAAACAGAGATTAGCTGTGCCTATGGCTTTGGTGCTTTCTCAGGGAATGCAAATTTAGCCTTGTACGTGTAGGCTCATCATAGTACTTTGCTATCAGTATCTTACTATCAGCTGAACGCAACACAGGCGCGTGGCATTCTCCCACCAGGTTCCTATAGCAGGGTTTAGAGATGGAGGGAGTTAATGGTGGTCTAACGAAATGGTGAATTTCATTAGCCTCCCCATTTCTTTACGAGCAGGGCCAAACATGTCTAGGGCCACTCACTAAAAAACAAACAAACACAAAACCTCACTAGTGCTATAACCTTGCTCCTAGACAAACCTCTTTCCCTTCCCACTTACCTAATGGCTTAACAGTGATGTGCTCTTATATGAGATCTACATGTGAAAGTTCTTTTGGTTTCTTCCCTGCAGTAGCAGCTGAGGCTAGGGAGCCTGGGAAATATTGTTCTCCAGGGCACATTTCACACCATGGATGTCAGGCACCCTGGAAAATATGTGTCCCAGGACACAGCAACCCAGGGAGAAGGAGCGTTGGGACATCTGGTTTTTAGATTGACCAACATCCATATGATGACTGAAACACCCTGGAAAACCAAGCGTCCCAGGGTTCATGACACATGATGCCACTGCTGGAAGCTTAGGATGTTACTTAGGCCATGTACAGAGATCTTTAGCAAAACCTCTCTGACTGTAGCTCAGTGGTTGCACAAATGCTTTGCATGCAGACATCTCCATCTTGCATCTCCAGGTAGGGCTGGGGGAGGAAAAATTATATGTAAAATCTTGGAGAGCTTCTGCCAGTCAGTGTGGACAATCATTAGATAGTTAGACCAGTGTTTCTCAACACTGCTCCCCCAACATATCACTTGCTGTCATGCTATCCTCAGAGGTACCACTGGAAGTAACTGGCAATGATGTCATCACTAGTTACTTCTGGGTTTGGAGACCACAACAGGAGCTTCCAAGATGAGTAAGAGTCTCAGGGAGGCTGGGAGAGCTTTTTCTTGTGCTCAAAAACCATGCGCTGGAGCTCTGCCCGCCAACTCTAGCTTCCTATTGCCGTTGGAAGCTCCTGTTGTCAAAATGTATGTCTTGACATTCTAACACCATCACAATCTCACTGCCAGGCAGTGGGTGCTATGCACATCACCCAACATGCCCCAGAATACTAATGGTAGTATGTGTATTTCCGGTTGAGAACTTCTGAGCTAGATCAATGGTCTAACTCAGTATAAAGCAGCTTCCTAGATTTATCTACTAGTGCCAATAGGTATATTTGGGGGGGGGGGAATAGCAGGGCAGCAATGAGAGGCTCACAATGAAAGTAGAGATTGAGTGAATCATTCAGACTCCATCGTGCTCCTGATGACACCCTTGGGGGTGTGATGTGGTCAGAATTGGATGTGGGTGGAGAAAAAAATTTAGAATGAGGATTATTTGTCAAGTTCCAAACTGAATGGAGGTAATTCATATATCACTAAAAAAGATGTTAAAAATTGCCTGTCAGATGTTCTCTCTCTTTCATACCAATTTGCCCTGTCAATCCGTTGTGTCTGAAATCTGGATTGCCGGTGTTTTTATCTGAATGCTGGCTTTCTCTAAAATCAAATGTGCAAATCCTGCCTTCTGACCCACAAAGCTGAACACGGTATCCATTCGACATGTATGGGAGCCCAGCAGATCAATAAACCTCTGTTCTTGCTGTCTGCCTAAGGCTGCAGAAGCAGGTTGGATGGGGCAAATTTGCCAAGGGCCTGGCAGGTCAGAATACATGACCTGTGTGTTACATTTGGTTTGCAGGTCCAAAACTGGGGAAACATCCATTCATCCAATTCTTGTCATGATTCTTGAAATGAGAGTGAATATCATGAAGCTCCGGTCATTTCTCTGTTCAAGAAGTTTGTTGTTTGTTTCTGATTGTTTTTAAAACAGAATACTACCATTATGACTAGTTTAGTTCTTATTGTCTTACTGTCCTTACTTTCCCAAAGCCTTAGGGGTGAGATCCAACAGATCAGATCAAGGGCTCCAAAACTTTCACTGCAGTAACTCAGAGTTGCTCAATCAGACTTCAGGAAATTTAAATAACAAAGTGGAACTACTAAATAATAGCTCAGGATGCTTATGTTATGAACTCTGTCAATTGACAAGTAATTAACTTAAAAGCCTTTAATAGAGGAGGTAATAACACTGTGCTAAATTTCTTAGGTCAATTGTGTGAACCTCCGTGCAATCTAAATATCCTTAATTATAGCAATTGTTGCATGGCTGCTGCGTTTTGCAAGCTGAAGACACTTACAAAACTCACTCTAATTTCTTTATAGGTAGCATAACTGCTCATCTTGAAAAGAACAATTTACACAATGAAGCTGATAACAAAAGAATTTGAGCTGGAGAGTAATGCTTACCCTGTAAAGAGGTTTTCTTTTCATTTTATGGCATATGGCAAAATATTTAGCAATTGAAATTCAAGAGGAAAAATGGGTAAAATTGCCGAGGCAATTCAGATCATAATGGTTCAATCAATGAAATGAGAGACTATTGCTGATAAAAAAAAAAAAAAAGAACAATTATATTTAGATGTAATTTTTGGCCCTGTTTTCTCAAATGCAATAGTACAGCACTTTCCATAGGTGATTCATATCTATGGATCTATTCACTAAAGCCCATTTTCTACTGTAGATGCAAAGGTGGAATATCCCCAAAAACCGCCCCATCAATTTTTCTGAAAATTTTTTTGTTGAAAGTGGAGAGGTGAAAGGATTGTGCTGTGCAGTTTCCAGAGTGTTAGGGTCACCCCATTTTATGCCCCAGAGGACAAAGATAATTGTTTTAGGGAAACTGAGGCACTGGAGTTGATTGCAGGGTATCCCTCCATGGTGATAACTGAAAATGAAACTTTGACATGTTGTTTATGGGGAGGGACTAGACTTTGGAAACCATTTGGTTTGGAAACCCTCAGTTATAGGTAAATATCTCTAATCAGCTGTGGAACATAACGATGTGCTAATGTATCTAACGTAGGAACTGGAGGCAAACTTTAAACATTTCTCACTTTACAATCACTTTTCATAACTTCCTCACATGGAGGGGGGATTCTACTAGGTTTTACTCATATACTAGTCCAGTGGTTTTCAAACTCTCCAGGAGTTTGAAAACAGCTCTAAGTTCTTGCGGGGCTGGGGGGAAGCAGCGGGGGGGGGGAAGGCAGCAGTGCGATCCCTAGGATCCCTAGGATCTCGCTGCTCAGGGGGCTGCAGGGGCTTGGGTGCACTTACTTGAGCCTCCTGCAGCCTCCCAGGGGCTCCCTGCAGCTTCGAAAGTAAAAGCGGAGTGATGATGCAGAAGGTAGGGGCAGAGACCAGGGCCCACAGACCAGTCTGAAAAACCCTGTATTAGTCTGACTTATGTTTCACAAGATAATAGATGAATAAGGTTGCAATCCTAACCACACTTTCCTGAGAGTAAGCCCCATTGAACAAAATCGTAGGACTTCCTTCTGAGTAGACCTGGTTAGGATTGTGCCCTAAAACCTAGCAGAATCCCCCCCCCCCCCTTGTGAGCACAGCTGAAGTTTCAGGCATCAGTTTGAGTCAGTCAAGAGGAGATTCCCACCTCCATTGTTATAATAATAATAATAATAATAATAATAATAATAATAATAATAATAATAATAATAATAATAATAATAATAATAACAACAATAATAATAATAATAATAATAATAATACAGGTATTTCTATACCACCTTTCTTGGTCATCAGATTTCTCCTTAGACTTTATTCAAGGCAGTTTACATAAGCAGGCAAATTAAAGCCCCATAGGGATTTTTACAATTTGAAAGAATTGTATCTATCTTTCAAGAAACCACAACATTCAGATGTTTCTTTCTTGATCTGGCCGCACATTCTGGCCTCCATCCTCCCACGCTCCCATTTTTTAATTGAGAACTTATGTTTATAGCAACGTGCAGGTTTCAACAACCTGAACCCAATACAAATCGGTCCCATTCAAATCCAGTGTCATTGGTTCTGGATTGTGAATCTGGATGCACATGCCTTACAACACAATGCCCAGCTTAGTCTCATGAATGATGCTGCACTGACAAAGTCTTGCTGTCCATGATTGCCACCTTGGGGCACGGCTTCATCAGCACACATCACCAGCATGTGTGGGGCAAAGCTAGGCATGCTATCAAGAAGCCCGCATATGTACAGGAATGTGTGGGTGCTCACCTCTGGACTGGGTTGATGTGATCACACCTATGTTGAAGATACAGTTAGGTTGCAATTCTAAATAAGCTTCCTTAGGAGTAAGCCCTATTGAACTTAATGGGACTTACTTCTGACTAGACATGCAGAGGGCTCTGCTGTTGGCATGTGCTTTCATCTTCAGAACAAAGCTGGATTTGAATGGGGCCTATCTGTATTGGGTTCAGGTTGTTGATTGGGCAATCAAATAAATGGAAATACATGTTTGAAACTTCATTTGTTGCTTTAAAATTAATGTGATGAAATAAACAGTGAAAGTGTTCAAAGCCACAACAGCCCCTGGTAGCAACCATTTTTTTGGATAAAGAAAATGAGAGAGAGAGAGAGAGAGAGAGTGTGTGTGTGTGTGTGTGTGAGAGAGAGAGAGAGAGAGAGAGAGATTCATTACAGGCATGCCCCCTTATCTGCGGGGTTCTGTTCCGGAATCCCCTGTGGATCAATGAAACCGCAGATTCGTGTAAACACCCATCCCTGTGGTCCAGGGGGCTCCACTTTCCTTGCATTTGGAGGGCCTTCTGAGCTCAGCAAAGGCCAAAGACATCCGTCCCCAGTCCCTGTTGAGCTCAGAGTAAGCTCTGAAGCTGAAAAAAAAATGTAACTTCCAGTTTCACAGAGAAACAGAAAGTGACGTTTTTAATGTCTTATAAGGCATTAGGAGGTCCAGGGAAACCCCCAGAAGGGCTGTGCAGGGGAGCACAAGCTGGAAGGCCAGACCCGATCTGTGGATAAGTAAATCAGTGGATACTGGATCTGTGGAGATGGGGGCCCCTGTATTTTTAAAATATAAAAAAAGAAAACAAGACAGAAGACAAAAATGCATAAATGGAACATTTAAATAAATGGAACAAACAGAATAAAGTTAAAATCTGAAAAGAAATTTATTTTTTCCCTGCAGACCTTTTGCCTAGACATAGCCATAGCTCGCTTTACTTCATTTCATGCTTTAAATGCCTCACATCATTCCAGGTGTCTCAGCTGTGTGTGATAATGTTGGAATTAGAGACCAGAGAGAACTGGGTTCAAGTCTCTGCTTATACATGAAGCTTACTAGGTAACCTTGGGCAATTCAAGCCCACCTCTTGTGAATTTAAAATGGGTCAGCAGCCAAGTAGCTGCTCCAGATGTCTCAGTGCCAGCACCCAATGTGTACTGCTCAAATGTGTAATCTAAAATGAAAATATATAAAGCTGTTCCAAGTCTATTTGGGCTCTTATTTTTAACCTCTGCTACTGCATATTTTTAATCACTTTCTTTTAAGGGAGCTTTTCTGTCTGCTGTCAGCTTTTTTCAAACTCGAAAAGAAGTAATTATTTAAGCCAAATGGACTTTCCAGTTGAGTTTCAAAGCAATTCTCTGCTGCATTCATTAGGAATACCATTTGGTAAATTGGAGGCATCCTAAGGCTGCAATATCCATCTATTAAAAGTGCCCATAGAGTGGGATAGATGGATGAATAGAATGCAAATGTATTCAGATTTTCTTATCAGCCTCTGATCTAAACCCAAGTGCTTGGGATTAATCAAGTTTATATAATGCATGTTGTCCTTGGAAAAGAAGCAAGGAAGGAAAGTGATTATTCAGTGCCTTAACTATGGTGGGTAGTATTATGGCATAGCAACTCTACAGTGGTTTAATAGTCCCTCTCCCTAGGAATCTCTGGGAAGTGCTGTTCTGTGAGGGGGTGGGATGGGCCACACACAGATACAATGGTCCCAAAAGAGTGGTCATGAGGAGGACAAGCAGGATGGCAGCAAGAACAAGGAGGACAAGCAGGAACACATATCTGGTGTGCTCCCTGGGGCATTTGGTGGGCCGCTGTGAGATACAGGAAGCTGGACTAGATGGGCCTATGGCCTGATCCAGTGGGGCTGCTCTTATGTTCTTAAACTACAATTCCCAGGAGGCTTTGCAGGTCTCTTGTTATCAGGTGTGCTCCCTGGGGCATTTGGTGGGCTGCTGTGAGATACAGGAAGCTGGACTAGATGGGCCTATGGCCTGATCCAGTGGGGCTGTTCTTATGTTCTTATGGCTGAAGGCTCTGTTGTGCAGCAAGCTCGTATAAACCCAGGGAAGCTAACACAGGGAGAGGAGGTGGTGGAACTGGGTGAGATTAGTAACTCTCTCCCCCCTCACTTGCCTATTTGAGCCTCTGAAGGTGGAAAGCTGGGGAAATCTTTGGGGGAGTGGTTTCCTCCCCTTTGGGAATCTGGTTCAAGCCAACTCTCTCGCCACCTATTTGGCCAACTGCCATTTCCAACAGACACAATCAAGGATTTGTTTCCCTTCAGATTGATCACACACAAGTCCTTGAGGCTTTGTGATGTGGTCAGGAGCAAAGTCAGCCACGGGGTTGCTATCAGTACCTCCCCCTTTCCTCTGCCCCAGGGTCCTAAAAACCTTACTTTGGAACAAGGAGAAGGAAGACACAGCAATGGGTTCAGGCACCAGTCCCTGGCAGAGCACAATTCCTGCTGCAGAGGCTTTCTCAGCAGTTTTCAAGCACTGTTTAAGGGCAACAAATTGCCATTGTTGTTTGTTATCACATTTTACATTCTCACTGGTGGGGGAATGGGCTTCAATTATCTATGTGAGCTATCACAACATCTTCAGCCACTCCTGAATGTGGTGATCACTCACAAAGAGTTTCTCTGTAGATAATGCTTCAACTATTTAATTGAATCCAAAGAAATATTGTTTTGAATGCAAGCTACATAGAAGATCAACTGTGACTTGACCTTATTTTGCTGATAAACTCCAAAAGCATATTCATTAGATGTGCTGGCTCTTTGACAATTGTGTTCCAGTGTCCCATTTTAATATTGCTTTTCATCTCTTGAATACTCTTGAAAGTTTGAGATATGTAAAGCAATATTGTGTGTCTGAATATGTATAGGCAGGGATGGGACACAACTCAGATGACTTGCGCCAGTCATGAAAACATGCATCTTTTGTGACTCATAGGGACTCGAGTCACACATGTCAAAAACTTGGGCAATGACTCGGGGGTTTTATCCTAAAAATGAAAAGACTCAAATAGACTTTTCACTTTTGTGTTTCACTTTTGTGTTTCTCAAAAAGACTTGGACTCAAGTCCAAATGACTTAAAAAACAACTCTTGACAAGTTGTGACAGCTGCCATTATGACTTGTGGGTGACTCGAGTCAACAGCGATGGAGACAAGGGACTTGACTTGAGACTCAAGAAAGTGGTTCTGGCATATTCCTGTGTATAGATTCTGTAATCTTTCAGTGTATAATTTAAGAGATGACCTGCTTCAAATTATGAACAGCCCCATTTCATCTGTATAGAACTGTTGAGGGATCAAAGGTCAAAATCAAATTACTTTGTGTGCAAATTACATTAGGGAGAAAGACTGTAAGAAATTTGATTCCTGAATGTGTGTCGCTCCAGTTCTCCCCCCATTCTGGCATTAATGATTGAGGCTTCTTCTGCATTCATTCTAGGTTTCTCAGGGCCCAATGCTGTCCAATTTTCCAGTGCTGGTGCAGTTGTGCCAGTGGGATGTGAGCTGCATCCTTTGGTGGAGAGGCAGTCACTAGGACCTTCTCAAGGGAACATATGTTCCCTTACCACAGGGCTGCATTATGGCTACACCGGAGCTGGATAGAATTGGGCCCTTAGTCACTGTTTTGTACTTATTTAACACTTCTGTCCTTCCGCTTCAAGAACTGACACTGAAAGGAAGTGAACTCTTGTGCGGGCGTTGAAGGCCAGTCAATTGCTCACTTCCCCTTGTCCAATCCTGAGTCAATTTTAATTTGTTTCAGTGGGGACCTCAATTTTTCTTTTAATTATAATCCAAATTATCGCTTGACAAATGCATTTGATGCAAAGAAAAAGTGGAGTTTAAAGCCAGCCTGTGGACACTGTGCGCTTAATGAAAAGCCAAGGAATAATGAGACGCAATTAACTCGGTGCCTCTGTTTCAAACCCGCAACTTGACAGCATGAAGAAAGGGAGGGCAAGGTAGAGGGGTGGGGTGGTAGTGGAAGGGGTGTTGGTGAGGCAGCAGGGAAGGGGTATGCATCAGGGTATGTTCACACACAATCCTCTGCCTCAACTAGCCCATCACTTCTGATCTTCTTCAGCCATTTTAATTAACATGTTAATAAATTCCCTGATAAATTTAATGGCAAGTGACAACTGCGAGGTGGAGGCTGAAATAAAATCAAAGACAGCAAATTTGTAACTTGTTTAAAAAAAAAAAATCATTATTGCCTACTCAACCACAGTGCAGCTTTCTCCCTCCCCATCCCCCCTTTTTGCCAGAAGGACGAGCTTGCTGTTTGAGAAAAAGATTTAAACATTAGCCCCCACATATTAAGCAGAATTAATGATCTATTTGCTTAGATGCCATATATTACCTCCAGTTTATACATCCACTGGGTAAATGGTAGACATTACTTGGTCACTATGATAGATTTGAATGTGGGCAGGGACATCAATCAGTGTCGGCAACTGATTAGTTGTTTGTGTCTGTGACAGGCTCCTCCATCTCTCTGAATGAAAGCTTGCTGATTGCCCACACTTCTTTCCACATTCATTGCCTCCCACCAGCCACTATATTATATGGCTAATGCTGATGGTGGAAAATCCTCTCTGACAGCTAACAGTGAATTTCTCCCATTCCCTTATCATTACATACACATGACTCTGTGTTTCACCAGTGGCTGGAATGACTGAATAAGCTGGGCAACCAAGCTAGGGACTCCTAACTAATCCTTGTTAATCAACATGGACGTGATCTAGACCAAGGCAGTGTAGTTGATTAAGGACATCAAGGCCCTGAGACAGTATTGGTATAACGTGTCTTGAGAGCTGATGGAGTGTAGTGATAGGCAGTCCAATCCTGCATTCGCGGTGCCCAGGGCTGCAGCAGCACAAAAAATGGCTGCCGCTGCATTCTGTGTGCTCCACAGGCAGTGCCGGCAGCTCCTTGGGAGAAGAGAACATTTGCCCCTTCCCCTGGGTAAGCCAAGTAGCCCCACAATGAGGCTACTCAATTCTACATCAACTTGAGGGTCAGTGTAGAATTTGAGCCTCCATGCAATATAAGAGTGCCCAGAGATGAATCTGACATAATTGACTGGAATTTGTTCTCAAAGTTGGCTCAGGAACTGAATGTGACAGACACAGGTTTGGCTCATATAATTATAGAATTTGCCTCTTAAAATTCACATTTCAATAATAAATATCAGTTATTGCCTCTGTACAATGACTTGAGACAAATAAAGACACAATCTCTTGTTCCCCAACCACAGCAACATGCAACATCTGTGCTAAAATATCTTAAATTGTTGTTTAAAATATTCAATGTTTATGCAAATTTAATATTTCATCTTTATGTGTATATATAGCCAATTCTCTGGAAACCAGAATAGGAAGTCATTGATCCTATGGGATCAGTGGGGTTAGGAGGAGGGCTGACTTACCTGCCAGCAATGGACACCATCAGAAAGCCAGCGGAGACCCTCAGAAAAGCAGGAGAGACCTTCAAAATGGTCCATGAATAGCACAGAGAGCTTTAAAATGGTCGTGGGAACTTTCAGAATGCCAGTGGATTTCTGAGGGACTCAGCTGCATTTCTGAATGTCTCCTCTGGCATTCTGAATGCAGTGGAGACCTTCAAAATGGTGCGTAGACCTTTAAAATGGCCCCAGTGAATAGCGTGCAGATTTTTAAAATGGCACCTGCAAATACATTCAGGAATGCCACAGAGATATTTAAAGGGGACACAGATGGATAGCAAAAAACAGACCATGAATTGAGGGAGGTATGTGCCAATCCTGCTCCCCATGGATTAGTTAATCCATGGTTAGCAATCCCACAGGTAGTGAGGACTGACAAGTATTTTTAAAAGATGCATATTTTAAAACTAGTTAAGAACTGAGCCCCATGATAGGCTGTGTTGTCTTCTCAAATGCTTTGTTTTTGATTGCTTTCTTCACTCTTTCAATCTCTCTTTCAGCCCCAGACATCTCTGCCTTGCCTTACACATTTTGATGCCATCTTCTTTGATCTGTTCTGATGTCACAATGGGAATTGTTATTGTTCCAGATATTATTGGGGCTGGGACCATTGGATTAGACAATGCTAAGGATGGGACAAATACCAGGATTACTGAGAAACTTCTGTTAAATCAAACCTTTGCCTAGATTCCATAGGGCTTTTGAAATTCCATGGATGATGACTTGTTGGTACCAATCAGTTGAGTAGTTTTGGATTATTCTGATAAATGCAGGCAGAGGACACATGCTGACTTTGCATGTTGTTGTGTTGATCTTTGTCCCTCTGGTTCAATGGATGGTCTGTATTGATGTCATTAAAGGAATATGAGCTATGTTTTCATACTGCAACCTTCCTGGAGTTCTTGGCATAAGACAGGTTATAAATTGAAATAGAGAAGGTAGAGAGTGACATTTGATTAACATGATCTAGAAAGTAATGGAAACTGATGGCTGAGTGTGTAAATATTTGGCAGCACATCACTGAGAGGGGATTCAAACTGCTTTATCACAAATACACTCTTTAATTATGGGGTCAGGGAGGAATTATTTATATATTTTAAAAGATTTAACCCCACCTCATTCTCAGAGAGGCTCAAGGTGCCTTACAACATAATTTACAAAACAATAAACAATAACAACAAGAAAACAATTCCAAAAAATTACATATCAGCCAGAGAGAGAGAGAGAGAGAGAGAGAGACTAACCACTTAAATGAAACATAGGTGTGAAAGCCTGACAAAATACGAGTAAATATGTCTTCAGAGAGAGCAAACCTAGTCTTGGGGAGTCCTACAAGGAAATGTTTGCACTGTTGCCCTGCATATTCCCGATCTCAGAAGCTAAGCAGGGTAGACCTGGTTAGTACTTGGATGGGAGACTGCTTGGGAATACCGGGTGTTGTAGGCTTCTACCATAGCCTTTCAAGACTGAAGGTTGCCAACCAAGAAAGCCTTGCTAGGCATTGCTTATAATCTCATATCAGACAATTGAAGGACATGCAAGAGGGCCTCCTTAGAAGATCTTAGGGCACAATTAGATTCGTGTCTCAAGACTATTAGAACTTTAAAGGTAATGACCAGAAATATGTGACTTGTATCCAGAAGCAATCTGGCGATTACTGCAGCTGCACCAACAGGTAGATCAAGTGATTGCCTTATCTTGTCCTGTTAACAATCTTGCAGTTGCATTTTGTACTAGCCATAACTTCCAAGTAGTCTTCAAAGGCAGCCCCATATAGAGCACATTGCAGTATTCATGTCTTATGGCACATTTGGAACACCCACCACCAGCAATGAATTTACATAGGATTGGGCCCTGAGTGAGGAACAGGCCCTGCCAGTGCTCCAGCCACATAATAATATTGTACAGGTTGAACCTCGTATCTGTGGGGGTTCCACTCCATTACGTTTGCTTTACATTCAGAACTTCTAGTGGCTGAATGTGGTATACATCCATGTTGGGAGACCTGGAAGTGCATCTTTATAGCTATTTTTAGCCCTGAGAGGCTTGGAAACAGCAGTTTTGCTGCACAAAGGTAGGAAACTCATTTTTCATGCACTTTTTTCTATTTAAAGACATTTAAACTGGAACTCCGGCATCCATAGTGAGTTAAATCTGCAGGTGCTGAATTTGTAGATTCCGGGGTCAGACTGTATTCTCTCTTTATCCTTGTCTGTTGGCTGGCACCCTTTGCTTCTCAGTGCCAGTAAAAATCCTAGACAAAGGCTGCCATCCTGGACACAGTTAGGCTTCTTAAGTATCAATGACTTCAGTGGAATTGAAAGAGCCTAACTGTGTCTAGGATTTGCAGCCAAAGAGAACAGAATAATGGGTCACTGACTTGAAAAATTTATTTTTTATCTATTAGATAATCATAACCGATGTAGCACTTCGAACAAAATTTACCCACTAACTCAGTGGAGCTATACAGACATTTTGTATGATGAGGTACTTAGACACTGTCATTTGATGTGGCTCAAACAAATTACTGCTGAGGTCCAAAAAATAAACCTTCCAGCCACATAGGCATTGGAAAAATCAAAGCCCATTTTGCTGAAAAGCAAAACAATAGATTCTGACACTTTCAGTATTAAAGCAAAATGAGTTATATTCAGAGAACCGTCAGCTCTTGTTTCAGTACAACTTGTGGAATATTAAATAGTAGACATAACCTGAGCCATTGTTATTTAGACATTATTTCCTAACGGTGGAGGAGAAACCATGGCTTTTAACTGTAATGTACAGTTTAATAAGCTCATTTTAATGTAAAATGCAGTAGAGGCTTTGTTCGCCAATTATAATATGACAGTACATAATATATGTATCTCTCGCCATCCATCAACGTTTAAAAAGCCATTTAAAATGGATTTAGAGCATCTTTGATCAAAAGACAAGAGGAGAGGGAAACGAGTTGGCCACCTAAAAAGCAACTCAGCTTAATAGAAACTACACACGCACACCTGTGTGACACCTGTCCTTTGCTACGGTATTTAACTACTTTAAATCCATTTTGACTTGAAGAAACTTTTCTTTGATTGCAATTAGCAATTGAAATTTAGCACGACTATCCCATGTCATGCGACACCCTGTAATTATTGAAAGTCATGGTTCCATCAAATTTTTTTAAATAATAATTTTTTTTTTTTTGTATTTTGAATTGGTTTTGTTCTCACTGGAACAGAGGCAGAAGCAGAGCAATGCCTCCTGTGAGAGAAGTTAGACTGCGGGCACAATCCTAAACAGGTCTACTCAGAAGTAAGTTCTATTTTGTTCAGTGGGGCCTTCTCTCAGGAAAGTGTGGTTAGGATTGCAGGCTAAGCCACACAACGCTTGATCCATTGCCCTTAGCCTGGTGGTAGCAGGGGTGAGAAATATAAATCTGAAACCCTGATGCCAGGCACTATAGAAAATACTAAGCTCAATGAACTTGGCTTGATAGAAGGCTGCTTCCAACAATGATGTCTTGTTAACTGTCTATCAGCCTGCATTGAATGTGATATTGATTCAGTGACTACCAATTTCACCCACTTCTTAGGTGAAGAAGTGAATCACACCAGCATCTGGGCCTTATGTTCCTGAAATGATCGTTGGTGGCCTGAGATTCTGCTTTTTATTTTTGGAGACATTTTTATTTGTTTTGTCACATTAAATTATAAACTGCTTTGAGTACTTTGGCAGACAGGTGTATATGAGTTCAATAGCTAGGTAGCTAGCTATAGATCTATTTATCTATCAATTAATTGATCGATCGTTCTAGCTAGCTAGCTATCATACTCATATATCATACTCATATTCTTTACCAAGCAGCACATTAAGGCTGCTCACACATTAATAGTAGCATGTAGTTTGGTCCTTAAGAAAGCAAGTACTCTCATGTGATTGATGGTGGGGCCAAACAAAAAAGTTGTTTAGAAATTGTACAATGATTGCATTTTATATCCCTACTCTGAAGCAAGTCCTACTGTGAATGGATCTTACTTCCAGGTGAGTTTATAAAAGTTTGCAAGCTTATTGTCTCATTGCTCCAAAATTCTACAGACATAATTTTTTACAACTTTTATGATAACGATAAATAAATAAATGTTAAACAAAAAAAACAACACCTGTCTTTATTTTCTGTAACATAAAGATCAACATATAAGCCTGGTTCAAAAACATCACAGCTACTGTTTCGACAGCAAACGTGGAAAGATGTGAGGCAATATACACAATGTTATCAAGGCAATGAACAATTCTCCCTCCAGGACTGCCAAGCTACAAGCAAAGTTTTATATTTTTACTAACATTTAAAAAAAACAAAACCCTAAGGATGCTCAAATACTATAATTTTATTCAAATCAATAGACATTCTTCATAAACTTCCATGTAACAAAAAGTTAATTCTTATTTGGAAGGTGATGATTCCTTTCCTGACCTGAATATTGCCCCTTGCTGACATCTGTGGATGGGGGTGTCCTTTGTCCGGTCTCCACCCACAGGAGGTAGAGGATAGGGCTGGCACCTGATCAGTGCCTGAAGCAGTTGAGAGGTGGGCCCAGGTGGAAAGGTTCATGTTTAGCCTTCATCCTTGGCATTCCATTGGAGGCACAACCTATGATCCACCCAACCTGCTTTTTAGGAGAGTCTAGAGTAGTTGGTCACTGTTCAGCGGCCAGGTTGGAATTTTTTTGATCCACACCTGGTTGGTCTTTTTTGCCTACCACAGACTCTTCTTAAGGTGTACTCAGCCAGGTGACCATGACTGACTTATTTTGAGGTTCCACAGTTTGCAGCAGCAGGTTTGTGGCACAGTGTGCAGATTAGCAGCATGAATCCTGGTCCCTCAGCTTCACTAGGCTGGTTGCTGAGAGTTATAAGGCCCACCCAGGGGGGCCTCTGGAAGTCCTACCAATCCCCAAGCCATAGCACCGAAGGCAGGTCCAGCAGTACCCTGAAGACTATAGATGGGTGCAAGGGAGCCTGTGACTGGACCCAGATACATGGGAGTGCAAACCACCCATCCTTCATCCAATGCTCATTGGTTCCTTCAGAGAGGGAAAAGAGAGCTTGCTCCCCCCCCCCCACTTGATTGAAAAGCAAAACATTAACCCTTCCCTGCCTCCTGGCTGGAACTTCCCTGCTGTTCACCTGGTCTGAATGATGGCTCAACCAGGTCTTTCACACCACAGAAGCACTTAGACATAGACAGATCTGAGTCTGCATGTGTGGGGACCGAGTGTTGAGTCAGTGGCCTCAGACTCTAGTCAATGTTCGAGTCATAAGAACATCAGAAGAGCCCCGCTGGATCAGGCCAAAGGCCCATCTAGTCCAGCTTCCTGTATCTCAGTTGCCCACCAAATGGGTGGTGGTCATCAACATGGGTGACTCGAACATGAGCAAGTCATAAAAAAAAAAGACATGTGTTTTTGCAGCTCAGACTGAAAGTCATCTGACTCAACTTCCCATCCCTGGTTTTTGGTTCCAGTACTTACCAACTGGACATGGCTTCAAAAATTTAAAAAGAAAATCAGATTACTGAGAAAACTGATGGAATTTGAACAATCTTATAACAAATCATGAAGACAAGGGCAGTTAAACATAGTTAAGCACCACTGATTTCCCTGAACAAAGTCATGCGCTGAACTAAAATCAGTGAGATATGAAGCCCAATTGACTTATTCACTAAGAAGAACATCTCTCTAAGTTCAATGGGACTTATTTCCAAGTCAGTGTAATTAGTACAGCAGCCTTAAAATGCTTAAAATTTTGGTTGATTCACATAATCTAGGTCTAACTTCTACCTACTTCAAATGCAAAACACTAAATCGATACGCTCAATCCTTAATGAAGAGTGGTAGGAACATGCTCTCTCCTGTGTTAAAATCCTTGATATTTATCTCCGTGTGTGACTGCATACAGAATGGCACAAGTCAGAAATCTCATAACAGACAAATACCTTGCTTGTCCTTAACCGCACATATATCCTATCCAGCATGCACTGTCAATCAAACACAATGCCAGTTTGATTTTTTTTTTTTAATTGTCTTCATTCTGGACTTCCAGCTGTGTTGATGTCAGAATTGTGAAGAGGAACTATGTGGAAGAAAAACACTATTTCAGAAGCAGACAGTGTTGTATGCAAACTAGCTACACGGGGTAGAACTACCGCTATAAAAGGACTGAGCAGGTAATTCTGCCTGAGGTTCCTTTTTCCAAAGAGAAATCTCATAAAAGAGGAAGATGACATCACAAGACAAGCTCCTTTTCTCTGTGACAAGAACAATCTCTGTTTGACAGAGTCATTATGATAAGCCTTGATAAAAACAGTGAAGGAACAGAAACAAGACGCTGACTTTAAAGGAGGGATATGGTTGCTTTTATTTATTTATTTTTAAGTGTGTAACAAAATGTGAGCATCCTGTTTTCCCCTCTTCTCCATTTAAGCTTACTGTATTTCCAAAAATTGTAAAAATGAGTTAGGTTTTTTTTTTTTTCTCGTTTTTTTGGGTAGGTTCTAAATGTGGCTGGAGACCGATTAAAAAACTTTTAAGAAATACAGGCCAAATGCCAGCAGCAGAACGGGCTTTGGGACACAAGCCAAGTTCTTACAAGTGGAAGTCTGAAAGAAACTTTGCCTCAGGACAGGTTATTCCATGGCTAGCAACCG
Source organism: Tiliqua scincoides (assembly GCF_035046505.1). Lineage (NCBI taxonomy): Eukaryota > Metazoa > Chordata > Lepidosauria > Squamata > Scincidae > Tiliqua > Tiliqua scincoides. The sequence continues at coordinate 76,957,449 of NC_089822.1, forward strand.
TAAAGTTCTTCTGAGGATGTTGGCCATGGTCACCTGAGCATTGCAGAGGCTCTCTGCTTTTGTGCTCTGCCGATAACGGTGGTAATGCCGGCTTCTGAGGAATATGAGAAATACATTTTGTATTTCTTTTTCAGAAGCGTTGCTTCTCTCTCTCCTGGGTTTAGTCTGATTTGCCAGTCACAGAAACCACTTTTTTCCCCACTTCTGCAAGGTTCCCATTTTTCTCCAGGAAGACGCTTTGTTCCTGTTAAAGCATGGCAGGCAGAAAGTCAACAGGTTCAGCAGAGCTCTTCTTCATTCCTGATTTCCTATAAAGTTAGTGCTTATTCAGAAGTTACGCTTACTTGTGGAGTTTAGTCATGTCGTGTGTTGTCTCTGTTTATAATTTGTACCAGGTAAATGGTGTTGTGCTTCCTGCATTCCACCTTGAATATCTAACGAATTATGTGATGACACCAAGTGCTAGGGTGCTCTGGTGGTGTCGACAGCTTCCCTTACAATTGTATGAGATATTGCACAGTGTTGCTGCCAAGTTGTGCTCAGCCCTTCTGTGCTATGCTTTAAAGTCCCCCATGTATGTGTATGCAAAACACACATTCAGAAGACCCCCAAGGTTCTTCTCCTCATGCATTGGGGAGGTGAAGGAGGGGGAAGGATTCTTTCTCTATTACCCTGTGCCTTTTCTCCATCTGCTGGCTCATATCTATCACTTTTGTTGTTGACAATGGCATTGGAGGGCAAGTGGGTGGGTTGTTGGGCATCCCACTTAGCCTAAAATAGGGCCAAGTGAGGACGAACTGCCCACAGGAGTCATCTATGGGTAGTTTCTTCTCCATTGCCTCTCCCAGACAGAAGAAACTGGACAGTCAAGCTGTCCAAGGTTCTCCAAAAGTCATGCTGGATTCTCTTCCCATGCTGGGAAGAATGGTGCAATTGCACCATTTTGGAAAATGGCAAAGATTAAGGAAGAGCCAATAAAACTTTTCCCTAAACCAAATCTATATGTGAACTGGTTATATTTCATCATTGATTGCTGGTACTAAAGTTTCTCTTCCTGTTTTGAATGCACAAATTATTCTGACTGCTGTGAAAGAATACGAATAATAGTGTTTAAAAAAAATACTTTTTGCAACAGGATTTAACCTGTCAGTTAAATCAGGTTTACTTTCAGGTTTACTTTCGCATCACAGAAAAAAAAATCCTCTAATTTTCCCTTCTGAGAAATGTACTGGAAGTTGAAACTGCACGTCCATGCTGCGGCTGAACATCAAAATAATGTACTTCCTCTTAAATGTTTCTTGATGCAAATAAATGCAATTTATGCAAAAGGCATATACTATTTAAATGTCTTGTTTCAGACTACTGTTCAAAGGCCATAGCATAGACAGGCACTTTCTCATTCATACCATCTCAGGCATGTACCATCATTATTTAATGTGATATAAATGTTGCTGATGTTATTAGTATCATAAAATTAGGTTTTGCTCTGCCTGAGAAAGAGTAATGACCTTTACTACCTGAATTTGATTCAACAGAGTATTCTCTAACGTGAACTAGTTTTAAGTGCTAGTTTCTTATGTAAAACTATCTTTATTTTCAATGTAGTTCAGATAAGTATTTTTTTTTTAAAAGAATGATATTTTGGACATCTTGAAAGCTATACAACAAAATTGTTATACGTTAGAAAATATTTCACAAATTCATCAGATCATTTGATTCCTGCTTAAGAAAACTTGTACGCTGAGTAATGCACAAGATGTTGGACTTGTTTCTGAAGTTTGTGTGTCTCTCTAGGATGAAGAATTTCGCTCTCTTTTGCTATGTAAATTTTTCTTAAGGATTATAGAAATATTTGCTGTGATGATGATGATGACGACGAGATGATGACGACAACGATGAGGAGTTTACTTGGGCTGGTATATATGAACACAGTCACACATGCCAGTCAGTGAATAGCTAACTATTCGCTGGGAAGTGGAATTCCACGACTTCTTCTACTGTGGGAGTGATGTCATCATCAGGAGCACGTAGGTAATACCTTTGAAATTCTGTTCAAAGGACTATAGCAAAGAAGAAACACCAGGCTCAGTAGAAGGTGAACTGAGAAATTTGCCTAGGGGTGTGTGTTAATGTCTAGGCCAGTGTGATCCAACATGCTACATGCATGAGGCCTGTGAGGCATGTGTTGACGGCCCCTGAGTGGTGTTCAGCCCCCCTCCCCCCCAATTCTCCACAGATGGCTGTATTGCCATTCATTTTAACAAACAACGAGTGAAGGCACTCCACGAGTCATCTGCTGGAGCAGGGTGGAGCATGCTGGGGGAGGTTTTGCAAGGCCTCTCTTGCCCAGCGTGCCCTGCCCTCACGCAGCCAACAAACAGTGCCTCATTTCCTTGCCCAGCATTCTCCTTCCTCAAATAGATGTGGAGCATCATCACTGCTCGTCAGCTGCTTGAGGGTAGAGCACACAGGGCAAAGGAGGTCTTCCAAGGACAGCTCCCTTGCCCAGCATTCCCCGCCCGCAAGCAGATGATGAGCAGCAGGGGCACTGGGCAAGGGAGATCATGCGAGGCTGGCTAGACTATGCAAGTGGGGCACTGATTATTGTCTGCTTGAGGACAGGGCACACTGGGCAAGGGAGGTCTTGTGAGGCATTCCAGCTTTATGAGACCTTCCTCAGGATGCCCCACTTCACTCCAGCTGACGTATATTAAGGCGCTCCATGCCTTCGTGCTCATCAGTTGGAGTGAAGCGGGGCATGCTGGAGGCTTTTCTGTACTGTTGCTATGCTGTTCCAGTTTCTCCTTTGGAGAAGCAGAAGCCAAAACAGTGCGGCAGGGATACTGAAAAGCCCCGCTGCAACTTCCTCCGCTTTGAGCCTACTGAAGTCACTGGTGATGACATCATCACGTCACTGCAGATTACTTCTGGGTTAGCCTGTGGTGCCCCAGCCAGGTGGTTACGCAATGGTCATGAGGCCCCTTGGCGATCCAAAGTTGGACCATCCTGGTCTAGGTAATCAACTTTGCCAAGGGCTTTCCAAGATGTATGGAAAGCTCATTTAGCTTATAGGGACAATAACATACTAAGAAACTAAGCTGTAAATCAAGACGTTCATGGCTCAGATTTCACCTCTGCTATGAATGCGAGTGTTATTAGGCAAGCTATTACATTTCACTTCCTGATCTCTCTCTCTCTCTCTATAGATAGATAGATAGATAGATAGATAGATAGATAGATAGATAGATAGATAGATAGATAGATAGATAGATATGTATGATATAAAATTATATGTACAATATAATACTGTACAGGGATGGTCTATGGATAACAACAAGATAAAACATGTGAAGTGCTTTAAATTCTCAAAAGCACTATGCAAATGCTAATTATTAGTAGTCATATTATACAAGATGATGTTATAGCAATAAAAAGCTGCTCTTCTGTATCAAGCTCCAAGTGTATGTCATTTCTTCCTGTGCAAGGGCCAGCTGGGTCATATACAAAGAGGTCCTAATATGAATAGACAGTTTTTTTCATGCTACCTTCATCATGACTTCTGAATAAGTCATGACTTCTTGGATTCATGGCCTATTCCTTTTGGTCCTGTTCGTAATAATTTTTCCGGGCCCTGATGGCATCCACCCAAGAGTTATTAAGGAATTGAAGAATGAAGTTGCAGATCTCTTGACTAAGGTATGCAACTTGTCCCTCAAAACGGCCACGGTGCCAGAAGACTGGAGGATAGCAAATGTCACGCCTATTTTTAAAAAGGGAAAGAGGGGGCACCCAGGAAACTATAGGCTGGTCAGCCTAACATCCATACCTGGTAAGATGGTGGAATGCCTCATCAAAGATAGGATCTCAAAACACATAGATGAACAGGCCTTGCTGAGGGAGCATGGCTTCTGTAAGGGTAAGTCTTGCCTCACGAACCTTATAGAATTCTTTGAAAAGGTCAACAGGCATGTGGATGTGGGAGAACCCGTGGACATTATATATCTGGACTTTCAGAAGGCGTTTGACATGGTCCCTCACCAAAGGCTACTGAAAAAACTCCACAGTCAGGGAATTAGAGGACAGGTCCTCTCATGGACTGAGAACTGGTTGGAGGCCAGGAAGCAGAGAGTGGGTGTCAATGGGCAATTTTCACAATGGAGAGAGGTGAAAAGCGGTGTGCCCCAAGGATCTGTCCTGGGACCGGTGCTTTTCAACCTCTTCATAAATGACCTGGAGACAGGGTTGAGCAGTGAAGTGGCTAAGTTTGCAGACGACACCAAACTTTTCTGAGTGGTGAAGACCAGAAGTGATTGTGAGGAGCTCCAGAAGGATCTCTCCAGAGTGGCAGAATGGGCAGCAAAATGGCAGATGCGCTTCAATGTCAGTAAGTGTAAAGTCATGCACACTGGGGCAAAAAATCAAAACTTTAGATATAGGCTGATGGGTTCTGAGCTGTCTGTGACAGATCAGGAGAGAGATCTTGGGGTGGTGGTGGACAGGTCGATGAAAGTGTCGACCCAATGTGCGGTGGCAGTGAAGAAGGCCAATTCTATGCTTGGGATCATTAGGAAGGGTATTGAGAACAAAACGGCTAGTATTATAATGCCGTTGTACAAATCGATGGTAAGGCCACACCTGGAGTATTGTGTCCAGTTCTGGTCGCCACATCTCAAAAAAGACATAGTGGAAATGGAAAAGGTGCAAAAGAGAGCGACTAAGATGATTACGGGGCTGGGGCACCTTCCTTATGAGGAAAGGCTACGGCGTTTGGGCCTCTTCAGCCTAGAAAAGAGACGCCTGAGGGGGGACATGATTGAGACATACAAAATTATGCAGGGGATGGACAGAGTGGATAGGGAGATGCTGTTTACACTCTCACATAATACCAGAACCAGGGGACATCCACTAAAATTGAGTGTTGGGCGGGTTAGGACAGACAAAAGAAAATATTTCTTTACTCAGCGTGTGGTCGGTCTGTGGAACTCCTTGCCACAGGATGTGGTGCTGGCGTCTAGCCTAGATGCCTTTAAAAGGGGATTGGGCAAGTTTCTGGAGGAAAAATCCATTACGGGGTACAAGCCATGATGTGTATGCGCAACCTCCTGTTTTTAGAAATGGGTTATGTCAGAATGCCAGATGCAAGGGAGGGCACCAGGATGAGGTCTCTTGTTATCTGGTGTGCTCCCTGGGGCATTTGGTGGGCCACTGTGAGATACAGGAAGCTGGACTAGATGGGCCTATGGCCTGATCCAGTGGGGCTGTTCTTATGTTCTTATGTTCCTAATCTGGCCTCCTTACTTGCTTCAACATTCCTTCTCCATCCTTCATCCTTCATAACCCCTGCTAACTGGGTAAGAGGCACTTTTTCAAGTGGGTGCTCCTCTTTTATTTAGCAGGGGGAGAGAAACTGGCCCGCCTCATCCTGGCAGTGTCTTTTCTAGTGGTTGTCTGCTGGTGTTTTGCATCTTTTTAGATTGTGAGCCCTTCTGGGACAGGGAGCCCTTAGTTATTTGATTTTGTTCACCGTTTTGTGAACTTTTTGTTGAAAAATGGCATATTATTATTATTATTATTATTATTATTATTATTATTATTATTATTATTATTATTATTATTATTATTGATAATAATGATAATAATGATAATAATGATAATAATATACCATGGAACAGCAGTTCTCAAACTGTGGATCGTGACCCACCAGTGGGTCACCAGCCGATTTTTGGTGGATTGCAAAAAAGTTGTGGACAAGTGGTGGCACTGGCGCTTCAAGGCATTCTGGGTTGTTACCCAGCTGCTGCAAGGCATTCTGACAAAACCCGACTGACAAAACTACCCGACTGACAAAACCAACAAAGTGGGTTGCAGAGCTTAAAAGGTTGGGAAGCACTGCCATAGACAGAATGCTTCTTTCTACTGTGATCTCGCATACAGACCATGCAATTAACTAGTATGGTCCAGTATAGAACTGATAAACCTGCTTGTGTAACAAGCTACGTACTGACAGCCCAGCTTTGGCTGTCTTGTTATTCCTTTTGCAACTGGGAGTTGTTCTCCTTGGACTCATACAGTGCTCATCATCATTCATAGACTGCATTCTGGGGCTTTATCTTTCTCATCAAACACGATCATCTTTCCATTTCTTGCCATTAGCTTTAGAGCTTTGGAGGGGGGGCTCTATGAAAAGCAGATCGGTTTACCAGCTAATGCACTGATGTGGTTGATAGTCAAGGATAATTTGATAGAAAAGAAGACAAGGGGGAAAAGAAGCAGGTTTTTCATTAGAATATTACTTCTTTCTCACAATCCAAACTGAGCCGTGGCTAATAATAAAAGGCAGCTGGAAACAGAAATGTGCAATAAGGCATATTTACATTTCCAGATAGTAAAGCCTAAGAGCATTTAGATGAAATTAATTTCCACTGGTGTGCATGCTGAAGCATTTATCCCCCAATAAATGAGAGTGAAAAGGTGTCAGAAGGCATTGGAAGCGAGCCCACTAGGGTTACAAGGAGTCAAAGTAGATAAGATAATGAATCACATTACAAATGTAAAGGAAATCGAATGAAATTTATGAGGGACTAAGCAGGGGGCATGAAGGAATGTAAGACAAAGACCTTGAATAAGGTTCAGTAATATTTACTTGGTACTTTGTTTCCTCCCCTACACCTCATGTAAGCCTTGCAAAATAATGACACAGAGAGGAGCATTACCATTGGGCCTTTCACCTTAAAACCTAAGCTCTCTTTTTCTCAATTCCTGCTTCTTTTCAGTGAGCTGGCAGTCAAAAAGAAATAACACTGTCGATCCAACACCTTTCAAATCTAACCTTTACTTGTACCACACTTTCCTCTTTAGTTACTTAGTGTCTCCTTCCCTGCTCTTCCCTAGCCCCTCCAAGCAACCTCCCCCTTTCTGCCGGAAAGCCCCCTATTGGGAATGTCGATGCAAAGTAAATGAAGGCTGCATTCAGGGAAGCCTCTTACCTGTGGCTTGCTTGGCTGAGCACTTGTGACTCTCTCTCTCTCTCTCTCCTGCCCAGCATCTCCTTTTGCCAGTAGCCACAGCACAAAAAGAATGAAATAATTGCTCTTCTGCCTCCAGGACATCTGACGGCCAGCATCATGCTAGTGGGAAATCTTGGTTTGGACTGCAAGTTTTTATTCATGTTTGATCCGTGTCAAAAGATTGGCCAATATAAAGAAATAGCCTTTAGATATGGAAGCCAATACAACAAGCAAAAACATGAGGCTACAAGGCTTCCAATGTTGGTGGGTCGCTGTTTGTGAGTGTGTGTGTGTCTTTTAAACAAACACAAAAGGAGCTAAAGTTGGGGATCTAAGTTGGGGGTTTGATGTGCAGTTTATTCATTGTCAGGTAATAAAAAAACCAAATGGAGAAAACAGTGAATAGTTTCTATCAGAAGTATAGAAAGTATAGGAAAAAAAATTGTACATTTCATTTAGTTTTCAGAAAATCTACAATGATTCACATAATATATAAACCAGGGGTGGGAAAACTTTCAACTTTAACAATTTAACAATTGTTTAACAAACTTTAACAATTTAACAATTGTTTAACAAATTTTAACAACCTTTAACAATTGCGTAGGAGAGAGAAACCCCTGGGGGCTGGGGGATAAGAATAGGCCCTCAGTTTGGCTATACTTGTGGAGGGAGTTGTGGGTATTTGGGAATTGCAGAGGGAGAGCATCATCCTGCGTCATCCACCTGCGTCATCCCCCGGGGGCTGTGGATAAGAACAGGCCCTCAGTTTGGCTGTACTTGTCGTAAGAGGCGACTAAACAGCCACTGGTTAGATGGGACTCGTTAGCCTGGGAAGGCAGCTCATCTGAGAGAAGGAAAACTCTCATCCCAAACCTCCACTGCCTTGTGGCTACATCCAGTTATGGAAAAGGCTTCAGGAATCAACCTCGAGGCAAAATCCGGAGCCAGAGTCCCTGAGGCAGTTCATGGCTGAACAAAGTCAGGTTCTGGCAACTCCTGCGATGCCACTGGAACCAACCGTATTGGCCTCTGCCTTTCCATTGGACCATTTCAGCAACATGGAGAGGGGGGATTTGCTGTATGGGAAACAGTCTATCCTCCATATCTACTTTACCCAGGCTTCGCGCACTGGAGAGGACACTCTGTTCCAGAACCACTATTCAGAGCGCAATACCATAGTCTTCTGAGACTGAAGGATGCCAACATGCAGGACAGAGAATTTCAGCAGGTGTTGCTTATGAGACACTTGTCACCTGCTGAAATTCCCTCTTCTGTGGAATTGTTAAAGGTTCAGGATCCCTAGAGTTGAAAGTTTGCCCACCTCTGATATAAACCATGAAACTTTTGTGTTTTTTTTCTCCTCTCTAAAAGTAAGTTTGGTAGCAGAGAAGGGGGGGAGACTTAAAACCAGCAAGGACTATATCAGGATGCAAAAAAAAGTCATGTCATGTTTTTCAAAGCGCATTATAGTTTGGAAACTTGCCTCAAGACTTTGCTTACGGGTGGCATGCTGCCATGAATGGTGAGCAGCGGTAACTGGGTAACAGCAGCAATCGTGGGAGCCCTGATACTGATAAGTTGGAGCACAGTGGAGATGGGTAGGGTGGAACAGGGCGGGTAGGGGAAGAATGGGGTGGGGACTGAATGGGGTATTCCAAGGGTGAGAAGGTGGTGGTTATCCATGTCAATGACTGCCAATATCCTAACTCCCTTCCCAGCCTCAATTGACCTGTGTAGGTCCCCTTGGGCCTGTGCCAGCAAAATTGTTGATGTACTGCAAGTCCAAGTAGACCCACCTGGGCAGTGGTGGCTTGCCCCAGAGCAAGGGAACAAAGATTTCCTTACCTTGAGGTGGCCTCTGGATCTTGAAACTCCCCTGAGGGATGCAGCACACCCTCCATTGGTACCAGGTGAGCCATGTTGGATTGGGCTGTGACACACTCATACAGTTACTTACACCACATTCCTTTTTCCCTGTCTTTAAATGATATGTGATCAGCTTGCTGCACAGAAGCAGGTGCTTTCACCTAGAGCAGGGTTGTCCATACTTTTTGGCAGGAGGGCCACATCATCTCTCTGACTCTGTGCCAGGGGCCAGGAAAAAAAAAGAAGAATTAATTTACATTTCAAATTTGAATAAATTTACATAAATTTACATAAATGAATATATTAGAGATGGAGCTTATATGAATGAATGAAGGTCTTGCAACAGGTCAAGGCCTATAAAAGACCTTGCACAAAGCAAGGCTAGCTTTTCCTTCACTGCCGCTGCTGCATCACAGACGTGAAACAGCAAGCAGTGGAGGGAGCCTTCATCTCACAGCTCACGCAAGGGGTCGAACAGTCACTCTTACGCTGAGAGCAGTTGTGTTGGGTCAGCATGGGCTACAGCAAGTCTCTGAAGGGCTAGAAGCTCATTGGAGACCGGGGGTTCCCCGCGAGCTGGACTGGGAGTCTCTGAGGGCCGCAAGTGGCCCCCAGGCTGGGGTTTGGGCACCCCTGACCCAGAGAACCATCACAGCAGCAAGCCTTGTAGCCAAAGCACATGAAAACTGTGTTAACTATTTGATATTCACTATGAAAGGTTGAAGTTATAATCATTGTGAAGTAACAAAACATACTGTGATGGACACTTCTCTAGAGCACAAGTCACTGCCTTCCTTCTAAGTAGTCATAGGAGGAAACTTCCATTTATTATGGAATGTAAAGTGGCTCAAAGATGTTAATATTTGCTCTGCATTTCCACAACTCCTGGCTATTCATAACCACTGTTTCAGTTTTGTAGACAGGATGGGGCAATTAAGGCTTAGATCCTACTGCAGTCCTATAAAACTCAGTGGGATTTACTTCTGAGTAAATCTCTGAGAATTGGCCTAAGCAAATACCTAGACTTATGGGATATGATAATGAATAAATAGGATAAAATGAAGAATAACATTTGCACTTAGGAAAAGTGGTTTATAAATGTTTTAAATAAATAAACATAATTCAAACTGACATCTGAAAATGAGGATAACCAAAGTTGCCTCTTGAAGGATATCTTCATTCTTGGAACTTCTGCTGTGGCATCAGTGCCAATTCTAATGTTTTCTAGGAATACATTTTCCAGTATGTTTTCTGTAATTGCCTTTTTTCTGACAACTGTTTACACAAAGAGGCTACAGCTTATGTTCTTGCCGTTTCTGTCCTCATAAACATCTGTTCAAGGAACTACAACACAGGTGTTCACCAGCGACCTACACCTTTATCAAACATCAGCCCCAGAACAGCTATATTATTGCAGAGAAGCAGGGCAAATACTGCCATGCTGTCAGTTCTGCAAGGTTAATGATCTCAGGTGAAATGGAACTACTAGAGGTGAACCAGAGGAGAGTTAGGAAGCTTGAAGTAGAGGGCAATCAGACATGTGTGATATGCTACTTTCAAAGTAAATAGAGTGGATTGGCGATTATGGAGGTACTGTAGCGAAACAGCAAGAAAAGTTGATCAGAGAAATAAAGGACTGTGGATATTCCCAAGGCTGTAGACTTCTGTCTGGGAAGAGTGGAGTGTTTTCATGAGGGGGATATAAAGTCAGAAAGGAGTGTGATCTAAAGAAAATGAAAAAAAAATGTTTGCACATCTGATCTCAGATCCTGACAGTACATCCAGGAGGATGTATCAAACAGACAGCTTTATAAATGATAAATTAAAATAACAATAATGCATATGAATGGAAGGCTCATTTTATCCAAGGAACAAGTGCTTAATATTTTACTGTTTGTTTGTGTTTACTCTCTGTATGGGAACTGACAAAGAGACAGAAATTGTGTGTGTGCGTCTTTGTGCATTCGTTTAACGGCAGTCTTAAGAAACTGCCATTTCTTATAAATCCATGAAAATACAGCACATTTTTACACCTTCCACGTGACCATGAAAGAACACGGAACAGGCACTTGGGGAGATATTCCAGAAGGAGCAACATTTTCTTGTCTCCAACTTCTATGTCTTTTTTTTTTTTTTTTTTTAAAGAGCAAGGAAGGGTGTTCTATTTTTTTCCCTGCTTTAAGTGCAAATACTTAAGGATGTTATTTAATTTTGAATGAACCGGACTCAGCCTCCAAAGGAGAAGGAACGGCGTAGCAGTGAGATTGTAAAGCCCTGAAACTCAAGGAGGAGGCAGCAGCCCCTATATACATACAGCCATGCTGCTGCTGCTGCTTTGCTCCCACTGCCATTTGGCTGGGCCTCACGTGGCTCACCCTTCTGGCATAGCACCCAGGGCAACCTGCCCCCCACTACCTATGCCACCACCTCCTCTTTTCAGTAAGCATGACATGGCATGACAGCTTGCATTCAGATGGTGGAATGGTTGGTTGTGAAATCTGTTGTTTTGGGGGGAGGGGAGACTGGAGGACTGTGTCCCTGTATTGGACATAGCTGGTGTCTTTGGGGAGAGAGAGAGAGAGAGAGAGAGAGAGAGAGAGAGAGAGAGAGAGAGAGAGAGAGAGAGAGAGAGAGATTTCCAGGTTACATAACCAGAAACCTTTCAGTGGTTGAACACAGTCTTTTCTTGCAAAGCAAATGAAAAGAAACCACACAAAAGGTTACAGTCCCCATCTGTAATCTGGTCATGACACAGTCTGATAATGATACCAAGCATGGAGGCAGATCTGAGAAAAGCTAGCGCAGCCCACATTTATTCACATCTTCAGATAAGCTTCATAATTAGTTCAAAAAGTCGGGTGGACTATTTGTTAACATCTCCTGAGGCTTGCTGAGGAAATGATGAGCGGACACACTAATGGAAGATAAGGGAAAATTAGCAGCTATCAATAGTGCTTGCCTAATCTCTTTTCTCCATGTCTGTGTTCCCTTAACCTTTGATTGTCGGCAGCATTTGGTACAGCCTCCTGAAGTCAGAATGCAAGCAATTTGTGACACTTAGGGCTTGCTGCTTGTTTCGGAGCTCTTTGTAATTATCTGGTGCTTACTAAGGCTAGATAAGCTATAAATATAGATTTTCAATCAGACCGAAAGAAGAAACCCTGCATAACTTATAAGATAAAGGAGTTTGAGCATTAGTAGTTAAAGGGTTGTGATATGAGACCAAGAATAACTCCAAATGAAAAGGAGCCAAGATAGCAGTAGTTCCCCCTAGAAATGGTGAAAGATCAGAGCTGATAGAAAATAGGGTGCATTTTAATTCTTCTTCAAGGTAGAGCTGAGTTATTGGTATGTTTCGGCCCTTGCAACAGGGCTAAGTGGATTGTCTCATTGATTTGGTTTGGCAGAATGGAAATTTTCAGCAGCATTCATGCTGAATGGCTATAGCTATCAATGAGGGAAACTCAAATGCTGAATATATATATATATATATAAACACACTTTAGGGCCCAATCCTATCCAATTTTCTAGCACTGGTGTAGCCGCAATGCAGCCCCAAGGTAAAGGAACACATGTCCCCATACCTTGAGGAGGCCTCAGTGACTGCCTCTCCACCACAGGATGCAGTGCACGCCCCATTGGTACAATTGCACCAGCAATAGAAAATTGGATAGGATTGGGCACCCAATCAGCAATGATTCAAGACATTTTGCTATCCTTGGAAAATGAAAAAAAAAATTAATCAGGAATGTATCAAGTTATTTTACTGTCCTGGGAAAATGAAAATGTTTCCAGTGCCCTCCTTGTGTCTCTTTTGTCTGAGCAGCAAAATAAAGACAGAAGAAAGGATGAAGAGGTGACTGGAATCCTAGTTTTTGTTTCTTTTTTAATGCCTGACACTATCAGCTCTGAGCTACAGTCAAGATGGAGCCAAAAGACGGTTCTTGCTCAAGCAAAATCAGAATGCAAACAGGAAATCTTTTATAGCATTTCCTGTCTAATAGGGACCAATGGGCAACCTCAGTAGAAGGGCTACTCTAGAGCCTGAGAATAATTTATGGCCTAGAAACTTGTTCTAACCTTCAGTCCTTGTAGCTCACTGCACAGGGCAACTATATACAAAACCAAGGCCTGCCAGTTCTTGTGATAGATGTTTGTCAGTCAGTTCCTTCCCTTTACAACCTTAGTATGCACTGATGAAGCACTGGGCAGCTGATGAAGCTCAGAAAGCTCTCATGTCCCCTGGAACATAGAAAAATGTTAGAATGCAACCAACTCACGAGCCCCTAAGCTGCCTCAAAGCACTTCCTTCGAAATTTTCCATGTAGTGGCTCACTCTCTCATGTACATGTACTGTAAACAGCTGATGCAAGTTGGCATTATGGGTGGTTGCCTATTTTGTCTCAATGGCAAGCTCTAGCCTTAATATAACAGTCTTGCTTAAGAGAGAGGCATTCTATATCATTCTAGGATGCTTCCTTGTGTTTGATTTATGGCAGGCAAGATAGGAAGCTCCTAATGGAACTGCAAGACCCACCCAATTTTAACCAAATTATGGCACCTCTGGAGCCTTCTGAAAATAGTAACGGAACGATCACAAAACGTAAGGGAACTGGGCCTCAACTCACCCCATCCCACTCCCATAATCCAAGCCCTGATGCATCCTTAGGACAGCAAAAACATGGGGATACTTTGAAGGAGCTTAACTACATATTGGTTAGTATTCGCCAAGGAATACTCCAGCACAGAAGACTATTTCTTTAAGACATTTCCCTGCCTATTAAAAATCCATTTTAAAAAAGAGACACGTTTCTGAAGTGAGTATGATATATCACGTTATAAGTTAAAAATAGTGAGAATTTGGAACAAAGTTTACTCATTCTGATATGTAATAGATGAGATTCTATGAACGATCAAGGACATTGATTCTTTTGTATAGGAAAAGAGTAAGACGACACTCGTAATTTAAACTCATTAGCAGCATCAGGAGATAATGTGCTAAAGATAACAGAAAGAAGTTTAAAAGACAAGAACAATATTGTAGTTCATTGTGATTCCAGCAGAACTGGAAAAGAAAACCCCTTAAAACCACTTACCCCTTTGAATGCTCATGTCACAAACAGATACATGTTTGGTAAGGATACTGCTTGCTAGTGGGATTGCTGGGGGAGGTTGGTTCACATTGGGTGACACACTCAGGGGCTGGGGGGTGACACCACTAGCGGCTAAAATTTTGGAAACCTTTTGGAAAATTTGTCTTTATGAATAATACCATCATGTTATGCATCACTGGAAAGGTAATTTCATGCATAATATAATGAAAAATTATGTGTTGAATTATCTGTATTCTATTAAAGGTTATGTCCAATAAACCAGAAAAAAACACAAAAAGTGGATTTTCTGAACTCAAAACTGATCACTAAGACTGATTGTTCCAAGAGCCAATGAGGTATCATTATGACATAGCAGGGAATCAATAAAGGCAGGGATGGGAAGTCGAATCAGGTGACTCAGACTCGAGTTGCAAAAATGCATGTTTTTCGCTAACTCGTGGACTCGTGAGTCGTGTGCTGGTAGACTCGGCAAAACACTTGAGCCAATGGCCCCTTGACTCGGCACTTGTCCCCATGCATGCAGACTCGAGTCTGCCTGTGTCTGGGTGTGCTTGCTTACTGCTTTTTTCGGCATGAAAAACCTTGTGGGGCCATCATTCAGGCTGGGCGAGCAGCAGAGAGGTTCCAGCCAGGACGCAGGGAGGGGTTAATGTTTGCGAGCAGGGTGGGGGGAGGCGGGAGCATGCTCTTAAACCCATCTCTGATAGGAAAGAAGGAACCAATGGTCACTGGATAAAGGATGGGTGTCTGATATTTTCTTTGACTGAGGGTGGGCAGAAGGAGGAGCAATTGTTCTTGCCTTACAATAGGCTTCAGAATCTCAGAGACTGGGAGGGAGGTTTTTTCCCCTGAACGAATGAGGGGAGAATGAAGGGAGAGGTGGTTCCTAGCCATCCTGGAGAAATTCATGGCACGACTCCAGCAGGTTCATTGAATGACCGGCTGCAGTGGGAATACTTCTGAGTAGAGCTGCCAAGGATCGGGTCGTCCTGGTAAGCCTTGCAGATGCTGCGCATGACCCTCCTCCCTCTTGCCACTTCTGTCCCCACTTTCATACAATCCCTCCTAGCCCCTCCGCCTTGTTTACAGATGGCTGGGACAGTAGGGGAGTGCTTAAAGAGAACTCTGGTACTCACACACACACACACACACACACACACACCCTTGCAGCAGCCGCAGTGGGCTTTTTAAAGGAGGCGACTCGACTTGCATCTTTTATGGTCATAAAAAGGCAATTTAGTGACTCAGAAAATGCCCCCATTATGATTCATTTACAAGTTGAGTCGCGGTATCCACAGGAGGTCCGAGAACAAATCCCTTGTGGATAGAGAGGCCCCACCTATATACCAACTCCACTGGCTCTCAGTTCATTTCTAAATTCAACTCCAATTCAAACCTTGAAATCCCTTTCCTCATTATCCTGCCCATCCACTCAAGTCAACTGATGTGGCCCTGCTTCATATCCCAGCTGGGGAGATGCAGGAGAGGACCTTCTTTTTTATAGAGCTCTCTGCCCTGGCACATCCTTTCTATGATGGCATTCAATTATAAAGTAAAACTATTTTGTTTTGACGCACACTGACTAGGGCATGACTTGCTCTTGAATATTTATTTCCCTCTCGGTACTCTGCAGACTGTTTCATCCCTGGCTTCTTCTTTTGTTTGTTTGAGTTGGAATAAGCTGTTTTTAAAAGTTGCTGTTAACTACCTTGGGAGCTCTGTTGGGTGGGGCAGAAAAGCAGGGGGAATATTTTAATTAATTAAATACATAAAAGGGAATGCAAAATGTTGCATATGGAGGATGAGTGTAGTCACATGTGGAACAAGAAGTTGGATTCTGCAGCACACAGTAGGAAGGCTTTGGATCTGCTAGGATATGGATGCTGGCCAACCCTTCTACTTGCCCTCCAGTAGCACAGTTGCCTGTTTTCTGAGCCAGGTGAGGCACACATGTGAGACTGCATTTATGTGAATCCTCACACATGTGAGACTAGGTTTATAGCCTAGTGTGTGGATTAGAGTGGCACAATTTCTTAATCTGGACCTGATCTGTGGCACACTGAGCAATTAGACAGGTTGCAATAATGCAGTGATGGAAAGATTTTAGGATTCTTTGCACTAATGCAATGCTAAACAGCCACAGACCTTTTAAAAATCATTTGGAGGTTTTATTGACATAGTTACAAGCCAATTCAGTTCAATTTGGATAGAGATGTGCACTCCTTCCTTCTCATCTTGCTTCTCCGAGCACCACTCTCAGAACTTCACATTAAATACCTGAGCCGAACAAGACAACCATGTGACACACTTCCACCTCCTTATTTGGGCATATATTGACACTGCATGGTTCTAGCTTTAACTAGGTCATTTTGCTCTGAGATCTAATGTTCTTGGCCTACAACTCTGGTTACACAAGTTCTTGGAATTCTACATGTTCTGTCAATAATGATCTCTTTAGGTCACTTTGATATAACATGATCTCTTATCTTTTTAGGGGAAACACCAGTGTTTTTCTTGGCTCCTATTTTCAGTTATTTTTCTTAACAAGAGAAGACAAGTTAACCCTTTAAAATCTCTATCAGCAGTGATCACCATGTGAACTCAAAAGGTGGTCTAGAAGTCATTGTGAACATGACCAAAAGATCATCCAGCTGGTATGCCAGGGACATGACTGAAGAATATCAAATTATGAATAGATTAAAAACGAATGACTAGGAGCCCAATCCTATCTGGTTTTCCAGTGCCAGAGCAGCTGTGCCAATGGGGCATGAGCTGCATCCTGTGGTGGGGAGCCAGCCACAGAGGCCTTCTCAAGGTATGTATGGGAACATTTGCTCTCTCACCTCTGGGCTGCATTGTGGTTGCACTGGTTCTGGAAAGTTGGATAGGATTGGGCCTTAACAGGGCAATCCTATGCACATCTATAAGAACATAAAAAGAGCCCTGCAAGATCAGGCCAAGGGCCCATCTAGTCCAGCTTCCTGTATCTCAAATTGGCTTAGCAGATGTTTCCAGGAGCATGTCTGTGGAGGGTCTGAACAAGTTAGAATTTTTCACTATGCTGCATAAGGGATCGAGCTAAATGACCATAGTAGGTCTTGGAAAAGGGTGTTCCAGGGCTTTCACAACATTTGCAAGACAGTGGATCCATACCGAGTTTTACAGAATAGCTGATTCTCCAGCATGTGTCTTGTGGCAGCATTTATAAAGGACCCAAGTCTCCAGGTTGATAACATGAGACAGTGACAGTGATTTAAAATGTAAAACTGCCAGTGTGATCTGAAGTTGCAGCTAGTGGCGTAATTATCTTGATGCGATGCAGCCAGCTGTCTCACAGAATTAGTCACAGCACCACTCGCAGAGTGAGAGGGCTTCACACTGAGAAGTGCAAGAGGATTAATATCTCATGTAGTTTTCCTTTGTAAACCTAAGTGCATCTGTTCCTCTAGGTCAGTGTGTGGTAAGTGAAGCCCTACCAGTGTCCCAGTTGCTCGCTGGCGTGTGGAAGGGGAGCTGCCATCAAAAGGTTAGGATAACTTGATTCTCAGGGTGCCCTGAATATTCATGGATATGCAAGAAGTTCAGTGGAATGCAAAGGAGATGTGTTATAACAGAAGGTTGTGCAGACAGTACAAGCTCGGTGGAATACATTGGAGTACAGTAGCATCCCAAGTGGATTTCAGAGTTTATAAAACCGTCTTCCCTGCTCTTTGTCCCTGGAGCCCCAGCTGTTCCTGAACAGCTGTGCTCCTGAGCAAATCATATCTCTTTTAGAAACAGTTCTCCATCGAAACTTCTGAACTGACATTTTTCATAGGTAACAATAAGCCAATAATTTTGTTCATTTCCATCATCTCCCAAGGAGTGCTTATGGCATTCCTTGGTAGATGGTGTTACTTCCCTTGTATAGCTTCACAGCCCAGCCTGGCACCCGGAGGAGTAGTGGCACCAAAATGGCTACCACTGCATCCTATAGGTGCTGCAGCAGCTGCTGGGAGTCTCCTCAGGGGAAAGGCGCAGGCCTCGCAATGGGTCTCCTCCGACCTGTGCCAGCTATTTTGCCAGTGCAGACTAGAGGAGCTCTGTGTCAGGCTTTTCAGCCCAACACAGAGCATTGAATCTGGCGAAGCAGGGCTCTGCCAGTCCCATCCCCCTCCCACCCTGGTTCCTTCCACCACCCCACCCTCCCCCCACCTGCTCCCTACCCTGGAATGCCTCCCCCCCCCGACAAACTTTGCTCCCTTGCTCTGCGTGGCATCTGTGCAGCACTGCCCCTACACAGAACGCTTTACATCACATTTATGGTACCCAGCGCCAGCGGTGTGCTCTTACCACCAGCACTAAAGAGTTCAGGCTCTTAGGATGCAATCCTGCCTCACCCTTGGGCCATCGCAAATCCCTTGTGCTGGCCCAGGAGGATCGCAAACATGCACTTGTGAGTTGACTGGGCAGGTGCACGGAGGTGAACTGGCCCACGGAGGCTGAATCCAGCCTCTGCGCCAATGGAGGGAGCGAACCTTGCATCGGCTGAGCATGGCCAATGCAAGACTCTGTGGAGTGTGGGAAGAGGCAGGAGGGAGGCGTTCTGGGGCGGGGGAGGATGGGCAGAGCTGAGGTCCCGGGGCAGGCGGGGAGCAGGAGGCAGGGCTGGGATCCGGCTGTTATGCCGGATCCTGGCCCTGTTCCTCAAGCAGAGTGGCTTCAAGCCGCTCCACTCTCCTTGAACATGTGGCACCTCAGGAGGTGGCGCAAGTCTAAGAAAACCGATGGGGGCTGCAGTGGCTTACCTGGAGGTAAGGGGAAGAGTTTCCCCTTACCTTCGGCTGAGCCACTGTGGTGCCCCATCTGATGCTGGATACAGACTTCCAGAATTGTGAAAAAGTAAAAACAGCTGCTGCAGGGCCTGAATCAGAATAATGCAGTAGTGGTGAGAGGGGAGTGGATTTCACCCTTTCTCTGCAGCTCAGTAATTATTAGCAGAAACTGCCCTCCTTTTTGGCCCACCTCTTTTGGTCCTTCTTTCAATTCCAAACTTGCCCTATTCAGGTTGAATGTCAGCCTGTCAAACAATTGGCCCAATCCTAATTATAAGTCAATCTTTCCCAGGCGTTTTCCCTCAGCTTGTAATGTATGTGGCAGGTATGTTGCTGGTGCCATCTGTATAGATGGGCACTTTTATGTACCAGTATAGCCACCTTCCCAGGGACTTACAGTGGTGTCCTTGGATTGCTTTTTAGACTGTGAGCATCTTTGGGACAGAAAGCTTTTGTAAGCATTTTTTAATGAACACAATCCCCCAGATTTTTAGGAAAGAAACATTCTGTAATATAATAATAATAATAATAATAATAATAATAATAATAATAATAATAATAATAATAATAATAATAATACTGTGTTGGCAACCTTCAGTCTCGAAAGACTATGGTATCGCGCTCTGAATGGTGGTTCTGGAACACCATCTAGTGTGGCTGAAAAGGCCAATTCAGGAGTGATAATCCCAATAATAATAATAATAATAATAATAATAATAATAATAATAATAATAATAATAATAATAATAATGCACCTTATGAGATTGCCCCCTGAAAACTGTAATTCTCAGAACTAAAACTTAAGGTGAAATAGTGTCAAAATCTAATGGTTTATTGCTATTGTATTTATTTGTTTTTTGTTTTGATTTGAATTATTTTTTAAATAGCCTTGAGTACTGAAGAGAGGTGAAAATAGGTATAAATAGGTAAAAATAAATAAATAAATAAACAAACAAACAAACTGTTTTCAAGACACATATACTATGACCATTGTAAAAAAAAAAAGAAGAATAGCAGGTTGACACAGTCCATAAAATGTGATTTCTTAGTGAACTTTGTCAACTAGAATATTATCTGACCTGCTGAACGGCTTCCAGAGATTTATGGTCCAGTATCCCATTAAGGGCCCAATCCTATCGAATTTTCCAGCGCTGGTGCAGCCATGCCAGTGGGGTATGCACTACATCCTGTGGTGGGGAGACAGACACAAATGCTTCCTCAAGGTATGGGAACATTTGTTCCCTTACTTCAGGGTTGCATTGTGGCTGCACCAGTGCTGAAAAGTTGGATAGGATTGGGCCCTAACTAAGCTCATGACAGCAAGAAGTTTTGGTTCAATTTCTAGGTGCGTTTGCAGGTTTCTCCCCTACTCCATCCCAGATCAAAAGAATCCTTCATAGATGTTGGATATAAGTTCTCGGTAAAATGGTGTCCTTCATGGCTTCAATCTGGTTAAAAATCATGCTGATAAATAGAACTTATAACAAGTCATTGTTTTGTGATCACAGGGTGATTGCCAGTGCAATCCTATGTAGAAGTAAATCCTATTATAGTCAGTGGAGCTTACTCTCAAGTAAGTGTGTATAGGATTGTAGCCTAAGTCTTGTTGAGTTCAATTGGACTAACTCCCAGGTAAGTATGGATAGGATTGCAGACCCAAGCACCCAGCTGATCTTCTGGCTCATTGGCTAAGCTCCTATCTTAAGATGAAGTCCCCATTTAATTAAATGCAATGCTTCTTCTATCAATCTGTTAATCATTTAATGGTCCATTATTGTTAAAGAATTTCAGTGCTGAACGTTAGAGGATGTTTGTCACACTCTATTTAAAATGAAGCTATTGGTAGCCTTAGGGGTACTTCATTTCTGAATATCGTAATTGACAGATTTTTGCCGTTTAAGAGAATATATTTTATGCATTAAACTCAACATCATATTACACGGTACAAATGCTTCATTAAAGAATGCATGATGTTCTTAGTATGGAACATGAAGTATGATATGCTTACAGAAGGTGTGGATAATGTGGAGATTATTACTCTTTATGATTTATGCATTCCAACTGTCTTTCTATACGTATATAATGATGGCAAGAAAAGACACTGAGTTCTATGTGAACCTGCCTTCAGACAAAAACCCTGAGAAAAATCTGTCAGGCAGCAATGTCTAGAGCTGTACATTGCTCAGTCAAAGCTTTTCTGAGTGTACACGGAATGTTTCATCAGCTTTGTATTTTATTGAAAAGCCTTGCTCATTGAGAGGCAGTGTGCTGCGGCAGTTAGAGAATTGGACAGTGTCTTGCTGGTGAGGGTACACCACCCTTTGGCTGGGCTCAATCCTGTCTTGCCTGGCTCTTGGCCTCTCCAAGTCTCACCCAGGGACTCAAGTCCTCATCAAAGAGTTACTTAGGTGTCTCTTGGCGATCCACTTGAAGGAGCGATCTTGCTGCCTTATCTTTGCTGTGGTCAAAAAGGTATTCTTTGGATGTGTGCCTGGGGGTGGGATTAGGGGACTTGAATGCTGGGTGCAGGGGTCCTTAGTAGATCTTTGCTCTTCCTCCCCTTTTCCTGACACCAATTTTCCTGACACCACCACCCTTAGAAAGCGGGAATGTTTTGGCAAACTTGTGTCATATCATGTGTGTGTGTGTGTGTGTGTGTGTGTGTGTGTGGCATCCATGTTTAGTGGAGGTGGCTGTTTTCGTCTTACTCATGGCTGGCAGGGAACATCTCCCCAGAGCTGGCTGTTCATTGGCTCTGCTCTGGTCACTCTGCTGATGCATGTCTGGCTGCCACCTTTAGGCTGCATGGATGCAGTGATTGGTTCCTTGGAAATCACATGAATGACAGACAGACATCATGCTGACATGCTGAAGTCAAGGCACTGCTCCATGGCTGATGGGCTGTCTCCATGAACAGGGTTTCCATGGACACTGTCAGCATTGCTTGGAAGGGCTGAGCCCATGTTAATGGGAGGGCCACCCCAGCATTACTGATGGGGGCTGCACTGGCATAGCATTGCCTGGATAGGCTTAGAATACAATGGGCATCACACCAACATCCATAGGTCAACAGTGCAGCATCCATATAGGATTGGACTATTAGTCTACCTGCTTTTCTAAATTTCCGCATTACTCCTTGACCCTCAGTATCTCTCTTTCTTCTTCTTGCTGCATCACACAGCCTATCTTTTTCCCATGATTGAATGTGAATTTTATCACCAGTTGATCTTTTCTTAAAGAAATTGGTGCAACTATCAACATCCATGCCTGCCCATTTTTCTCAGAATTTTTTTAATGTTTGTGAACGTTCTGTGACATTAAAGCAGCTCATCCAATGGCTGAGATACTTCATAGGGGGCAGACAAATAGTTTTGTTTTTTTAAGACTGTTATTAACATAAGCTGTAAACAATCAGGGTTGCTATGGCCTTGAACCAACTTCGGCTGAATTCAATGGAAAAGTATGTCTGTATATCGCATAACACATCTGCTCTGAATTTCTGTTATTTAACTTCTACTAGCCAAATTTTCTTCATTTTGTGTAGTACGCCTTCCCTAAACAAATGGTTCAAAATTATCTCATGCTAATATATGCACACACATGGCTTGTAGTTAAAGGGATCTGAAATATAATCTTCATTATATGGTGTTTGTATCTTCAGGTTATACATTGTTAAAGTTTTATATGTAAAATATATCAGCACAGCATTTATGCAAATATAGTGGGTCTGTGTAACAGCTCTCTCTATAGGAAGAGAAAACCTGTCGTATAATTTTAAATAAGGGGAGGAGAGTGATTGCTCCCTGCTTTTAAATACGAGTGGGCATGATTAATAAACTGATAAATTAGCCTCGTTAGCTTTAAACCAACCTATTAATAGTAGTAGCTGGTGCTGATAATGTGAGACCAGGATCCTTGCATAATTGGCTTTATCATCTACACGGTAATTAAGTCTATCTGTGTCATCCTTTGCTCGCCAACTAAGATTTCAACCGGATAAAACAAGAACAAAATTTATTCATAACCGAGGAAGGCTCACTTTTCAAAGACATGTGAATCCAAGAAACACTTTCTTTACATTTCAAAGCCCAAGATACCTCAGCCATGTATGCACCAAATATGATGTAATAAATGTATGTGCATCTGTCTCTATTGCTTATGGAATTGCTAATGAATTGTCTCAAATTCACCTGTTAATCAAAAAAATATTGAGGTATGTTGTTAAAACTGAAGAGGTCTGCAATGGGCTTAAAACTGTAGGGGGGGGGGGAAGGACGTAGAGTTCTCTGTGCCTTTGTGCTGGCTTACCCAATGATGTTATCCACCTGGTGCCATCACCTCAATGAGTGTCCCAGCCAAGCACAATCATTTTTAAATAAGAATATCAGGCACACATACATTACAATGTTATTTTGTCAATCATCTTCAAAGTGTGTCACTTTAAGTATTAAACAGGGACTGGTCATATATTTCATTTTAAATTAAATCCTTGAGCAATGTATACAAGTTCAAAAATGATGTTTTCCTACATTATCTAATCAAAAGTTGGAAGTTGCTTGTACTGTGTTTGGAGATTTTCATGTTCCAACCTAAGGCATAGGTAACCATTGCCATACTAGATCTCTGTCTTCCACCAAAACATAGGACAGATCTTCTGCAAAGGGCATTTAGAGAAGAGTGGGATTTCCCCCTCCCCTTTCTTTTTCCTTTTTAACTGAGGCTGCAATCATATAAACACTTTCCTGGGAATGAGCCCTGTAGCACACAATGGGATTTCTGAGTAGACATGCATAGGCTTGTTCCCCAAGGCTTGTTACAGACCATACTGTCATGGTTGCTAGCTGCTCTGTTAGGCTGATGCAGGGTAGGCTTAACAGTTCACATTTCATCAGTAGGAGCAAATGATAGGGGATGCATTTTTGATCACTGCGAATAATTCTCCAGCTTCTGAACTCTCAGACCTCTGCCTGCTGCCTAGTAGTGGGGCAAATATGGCTTCACTCCCTTCAAAGGAATATAGAGTGTGGTAGAAAAAGAAAAGGTCCAGTCAATCAGGAGGGATAAGGGTGTAACTCGGTGGTTTCCAATCTCTGAGCCGTGGCTCTCTGGGGAGCTGCGGAAACCAGCCAGGGGAGCTGCAGAATCCTTACAAAAAACCTACTGCCCTATACAATGTATAGGATTGTAGTCCTAATGAGGAGTCGGGGAACTGCCAATCAAAAAAGGTGGGAACCATTGGTGTAACTGTTTAAGGCAGCCCTGCCTCCTCCCTAGCACATTTTTCAGCAACCATAGCTCTGGGGGAATCATGCCAAGTTGGTACAGCAAGGAAGGTCTTGTGACAATGAAGAATGAGGATGGAAAACAACAGGAAGCCTCAGAGAAGTGAGACTGATGGGAGAGTAGATATTTCAGGTCTTTACCAGAAACAGACAATATTTTAGTGGGCCTTGGCTTGGTGGCACCTGTGAGGCCTCCCTGATGGAAATGCTGGGCAGTTTAATGTGGGGAGAGTATGGCATGTGGGCTTAGTGGAGATGGATGAGACAGCCTGGAGGAGCTTGCTCAAAGGCTACTTGGGATTTTGCTGAAGATTGTTAATTCCCCTCCCCTTTTTTCTGAAGTTTGTAAAATGAACATTTCCCAAAATAACCACATTTGACTTTGTTACAGGGAAATAGAAAAACAGCTATGGAGTAGCACTTGGGCATTATCAAAATAAGAAGCATTCTAGAAAAACGTTGGCTAAAGAAGCCAAGCGGCCCATATTACACCTTGCCAGACTGAGAAGTGCATTTATTACAATCTTTGCATCCAACCTGCATTTCATCATACCTGAGCATATTTAAGCATCTGAACAGTTCTTGGCAGGGTAACAATCAGTCAGATTCATAGGCCAGTCGAGTCAGAAGTGAGGAACTTAAGCCAATTTAGCCCCACTGATTTTTATTTAAGTGGAAGTTAAATCCATGTACACTGACTTAACTGGTTTGTGGGTCACAGCTTCTGTCACCTGCATATGCTAGGTTAGCTTCCTGATGACAACTTTAGCATTACGGTAGCTGAGTCAAATCGATGTTGACATACTGAACCGTGCAAAGGCTTAGGAAGTGACAGGAAAGAAGCAGCTCGGCCAGAGAAGGCAGTAGAGCATACTGAAAGGTGATTCATTGAGAATTTACACTGGTGTTGCCTCATTATTATGAATTAGACTACTCCAGGATGACTTGTCAGCGAATTACCATTTAGCAATAGGGGGCCTGCAGTGGTAGCAGAATATTGTCCTGGATGCTATTTTAACTGACAGCTGAAAAACGTATGGGATTATTTGGAACCAGAACTATGTCCAAGGGTCTGTGGCTGAATATACTGACCTCAGCTTTCAGTAAAAGCAATCCACCTCATTTGAGTACGTGGATCAAGGATGGTTCTGCTGCAGATTGTAGCAATGTGAAAGACCCCCTCCTTGCCTGGCTTGTCCTAAAAACCATTTGAGCTTTAGAAACATTCCTGTCAAACACTTGAAAAACAACAAAGAATTTAACATCTACAGCACTCACAATTCCCAATAGGAAAATATGTTTCATACCTTGTTTCATACATCAGAACATCAGAAAAGCCCTGGATCAGCTTTGGATCAGTAAAAGGCCCATCGAGTCCAGCATTCTGTTTCTCACCTGTGGCCCACAGTTTCACACAAACAAGAAAGACACTTCTCTCCCACCAAGCGGCGTCATGATGCCACATGACATCACAATGTCACTTCCGGCTTCTCTCAAAGGAGGAGGAGGAGGCCTCCTCCTTTGCTCTCACCAAAGGTCAAACTGATAAGCTACAGCGCCAAGCGCAAAATCCCAATCAACCCATTAAAGAGGTGGTCGGAGTTTGTTTGGCCCTGGCCAGGACACTCTGAGAGTCCAGCCCCTCCCCAAGGGGGAGGTGAAGGGGGCTGGGTCTAGCAGCCACGGCGGACCTTTTAAAAGGGGACGAGACCCAGCCCTCTTCCTCCTTGTGCACGTGGGTACCGTGGGAATAACAGGTCGCTGGTTTTGCCAACTTGTGGTAAGGTATCCACCCCCCCATTGCTTGGGCAGCTTCCCTGCTTCACCACCCCTCCAGCATTTTCCTCGCAAACCTACCCCCCATCCCCCATTCATTGCACTCCCAGACCAATTGATTCTGGGAGAAGGGCCCCCCCTTTTCAGTACACCTTTACAGGTGTGGGGGGTATGGAGGCCATGGGAGGGGGGGTCACTCCAGTGCACAGGTGGGGTGGGCTTTTGAGGTGGTCGGCCTGCTGCATGGCCGGTTGCTGAGGTCGTCGGCCGCCTGCCCCTGCAGGTTGTATCGAGTCCCAGGGCAGTGGCCTGTGCGGGGCTTTTGCCTCCGCGGCTGCCCACTGGTCATGGCTGCCCGCTGCTTCCTGGACGGCTGCCACGTGGGGCGTTTCTTCTCCCTTTCTGTGGCCGCCGCGGGTGCGGCCTCCATATTGGGGCTTTTCCCCTGGCTTAGTTGCGCAGGCGTGGGAAGCCGCCATCTTGTTTGTTCGCCCTGTAGGGGTGCCATTTTGGGAGGGTCGCCCCCTTTACACATGCGCGGCGCCATTTTGGGGAGGACTTTCAGGGTCGTCGCCATTTTGTTTGTGTGCACTGGATGGGCACCATCTTAGGAGGGTCACCTCTTCTGCACATGTGCGGTGCCATTTTGGGGAGGACTTTCGGGCTGTTACCCTGCCAGGAGCCATATTAAGGAGGTCTCCTTAATTATTATTGGGGCTTGCTAGGACCCAGGTTATGTTAGCTGGGCCTGGAAGGGTGATAGCAACCCCCCTTTTTTCTGAGGCTTGACTGGGAGCCGTTGCCCCCCCTCCCGAGAAGGGGACGGTCTCCTTGGGGGGCACGGGGGTTTCCCCCTTGTTTGTTTCTTTTGCTGATCACGGTCCGCACTTCAAGGGCGCTGTGCCGCAGGCACTGCATGGCAAATTCTACAAAATACTCTTGAACTAACTGCTGGCCTTGTGCACTGCTCATGTGGGTTATGTGTGAGAGTTTATCTGGCAATGACTACTTGTCTTCATCACTTCCCTTCCAGGTTAGCTTGTTTCTTTGCTTCAGTCTCTTGTCAGCATGCGTAGGTTTCAGCGTAGAGCCAACCGCAAGGCGCCCGCTGCCGCAGTGCCTGTTGGGAGTGCGGGGGCTTCCACAGCGGAGCAGGTGGTCCCCACGCCAGGTCTGGACAGCATAGCTGCGCAGGTCTTGGCATTACAAGGGGAGATTGTGCCTTCAGCAGGTACTCCCCGAGTGGGGGGCAATGCCCCACCCGGGAAACGTGCATGCTCCTCCCTGTCTGATATCCTGCAAGGGATTCTGGACAGGCTTACAGCCTTGGAGAGCTGCAGGTCGGCGGCAGCGGCGATGCCAGTGGCAGATGTGAGTCCTGCCACAGGCCCAGCTTTGACCCCGCCAAGGGAAGCTCCATGGGCCTCTTCGGACAACGATACAGCAGTGGCTCCATCTGCATATGTTGAAGTTCTCAACCCCAACATAGGGGCCTGGGCCAACACGGGTGAGTATGGAGGGAGAAGTTTGGCTGGAGTTGCGGAAGTCTGGGGAGGTTGCGCTGCCCCGCACAACCAGCGAGGGCACGCAGGGGCTATGCGGGAGGGCCCAGAGGGGCAACCAGGATTGTGTCAGCCTTCATCTGTCCTGGTAGTTGGGGAGACTCCACAGCCCCGCTGCCGGTCAGTTTCTACGCAGCTGCCTGAGGGCAGACAACCAGCCTCCGCACAAGGATGGGATGCCCAGCAAGCTGCATATCAGCAAGGTGGTGTGGCACCGGTGGCTCTTCCTCAGCAAGCGATGGCAGTACTACATACAGGCCCCTCTCAGGTGCAGGACGGCGCCCCAGGGGCGAACGAGCAGCTAACAGCGGGTGTTACAGTGCCAGGCGTGCTCCCACCAGCGCAAGGGGAAGTTTGCTCGGTGTCACAGCTGGCAACTGCAGCCCAAGCCTGGCATGCTGGGCTGCCTGTGCAGAGTGGGGCGGGGCCGGCAGCGGGCGCATGGCCCCTATCGTCACCGGTTTCCAAGGTGGTGGTTCAAGGGGCGCCACCCCTTCCCCCCATGCCATACGGGGAGGAGGCTCTGCCACTTGGGGACCATCTGGCCCCTGCAGTTAAAGAAAAGATATGGAGGGGCGAGTATGTGGACCTCTTCAGCCTTCTTCATAGGGAGCCAGAGCCTGAGATCAAGCCAGGGGAGTGCTGTCGGGAATATCAGACATTGCGTAAGTCCAAAATTGATCGCAATTGGACCAATTGGCTAGCAGGGTTTACCATCTACATGGGGGTGGTTCTGCAGAAAGACTTGTCTAAGGGCCCAGTGCTAGCAAAGTACCTGGACATGATTCACAGGGCTTTTAGGGGATACTCAGGTTCAGGTTGGTTGGCCTATGATGAGCAGTTCCGAATACGCATGGGAAATAACCCGCAGCTTTCCTGGGAAAGGAAGAATTCAGAGCTATGGATGCAACTCGTGATGGCGGGTGGTGCTGCTGGGGGTGAGCGCTCAGACAGCGGCCACCTGATTGCCAGGAGCAGTAGTTCGCACCCGGTGGGGCCGCCTCAGACGGGAGCACCAGGCCAACAGGTTCAAGCCTCGCATATCTGCTACGAGTATGCCTCCTCGGGGCACTGTTCTAGATCGAGTTGTGTATTCCTGCACAACGGTGGACTGTGCGGTGCAGACCACCCGCTCACCTCCTGCCCGAGGGTTTACCAGGATAGGAGATCTAGGCGCCGAAGCTCAGGTCAGGAGAAGGGAGGAGGTGCAGGTGACGCATCCAGTTCCAAAGGGGCCAAGTCCGATTAGGCTGCCAATGATGGCTGAGCTGCTGCATGAGTACCCTGATTGCGCTGTGGCAGCATTCCTGTGGGAGGGTTTCACTCTGGGTTCCGTATCCACTCACCACACCCCAAGAGCATGAGCTTAGCTCAAACCTGAAGTCAGTCATGGGCACGGAGGACATAGTCAAGAGTATGATTGCCAAGGGGTGGGTCTGGGTGTGAGTTTTCTTTCCCCTTTTCCTACTCTGCGGCAGCAGTTTTGGTCTGGTGGCTGAGCAGAAGGCTGTTGGTAGAATGATATGCAGGAATGGTCCTGGTTGAATTTCCCCCTGCCTGACCTTAAGGTTCTCCACTGGGGGTGGCGACTAAGAAGGTTCCTGGGGAATACCGCCTCATTCACCATTTGTCTTGCCCCACGGGGACATCAATGAACTGTGGCATTCCTGACCAGTACTGCACAGGCCATCTCAGTGGCTCTGGCATTCCGGGCATTCCCCCAATCTGTGGGGGAGCAGCATTAAAGGGGATGCCTTGCTATAACCTCTGCTTCATCTTGCAGGACGCTGTGGTGGCACGGGGCGCATGTTAAGTTGCAGCAGCATCAGAAGGGATGCCTTGCATTAACATCTCTGCTTTCATCTTGTAGGACACTGTGGTAGCCCGGTACGCGTGTTAAGCTGCGGCCACTCCATTGTCTTTGGGCCCGCAAGAGGGCGGCCGCAACCCTCCTCCGATTGCATCTGGGCCTCAGCCCGGCAGTGCAGGTTGCTTGGCTAGCCAAGAGGGGGATGAGATGGGGCCAGCTGCTGCCTGCGTGGATGGAGTTTCTGAATGTGAGCCTCCCAATGGAAGTTTTGGAGCTCCTCCTGGGCAAGAACGACCGTTGTGGGATGTCCAGGCTGGCTCTGATGAGCAGAGCCTGTGGGGACATCACCACCCGTAGGGGTGGGCTGCCGGATACCACCTTGGTCTGGTGGTGGCAGCATGGTAATGCATCTGGCAATTGTGTTCTCGCTACCTTACCTGTACAGGGGCGAGTGGTGTTCATTTGTTGGAGAAAGGCGCAGGTATCATTCTTAAGGACCTGCAGGATGGCCTTAAGTCGCTTCTGCCCCGGTTTGGGAGCGGGGGGGTCAAGTGCTAGGCTGACCCCTCCTTGTGGCAGGTGGTGCAGGTTAGGAGGCGTGAATGGGACTTTGGCATGCACCTTCAGGCGGCATAGGCAGGGCAGAACCCTATTTCAGTCCTCAGGGGCTTGGCGGCACGAGGAAGTGGACGGGGCCCTGGCCGGGACCGCGGGGCACACCTCAGAGGCTCAGCGGCTCGAGGTGGCACAGTCTGCAGTCCGGCTGCCTTCCCCTTAAGGGATAGACATGGATGAGACGCCCCGTCCCAGCAGCGGGGCGCGACTCGGAGTCGGGTGCATGCCCACCTGGGGGCAGAGGTTTCTGGTACCGCCCAGAGGTCCCTCCCTGCACCACAGGGGCTTTCGCTGCCTCGGATGCTGCAGGTCTCAGCCTCTGCTTCTCTTGGTAACATGAAATAAAGTTGCCCTTTCTCCCATATCTGTTGTCTCGAGTGTTCATTGAACAGTGCGGAAACAAAGGAGACTGTTTCCTTTTCTTCTGAACCCACAATGGCAGAAGCTGTTGTAAACGAATAAATCATCCAGTTTTTCTGGAATTAACATAGAAGATGCAAGCTGGCTGCCTTCCTCCTTGTGTTTGCCAGGAAACTGAGCAGGGTGACTATGCACGCACCCAGATTATCTGCTGCCTGATCTAAAACTCCTGCCGATGCCAACCTAAACTGCTGTCACATGCCCCTCACAAAATCCACTGCCCACCACACTTTTTGGAAGCCAGCTGGATCTATTTGATGGTAAAACTTCCCCTTCCGTCCTTGAAACAGCACAATCCTGGGGATCATGTCACTGCCTTCTCCCCCTCCAACCCCTTAAAGGGGCAGACTGGTGCTTCTCAGGCCGGTGGGTTGCAACCCACCAGTTTGGAACTGCTACTTTAGACATTTTAAAAACAAACTCTTCTAGGAGAATTAGCTTCATTGAGTGAGGACTTTCTTCCCTCTTCACATGACAATGTCATTTTGGAGGGAGACTGGGGAAAATATTTTTTAAAAATGGTCTTATTTTGAATAAGTTGGAGTTAAAATTAAAAACAAATACAAAGCGAAAAGATGTATTTATTTAACACAAGAAATCTTTCTACCCATGACTATTTTTGGCTTCCCCATTTTCCTTTAGATTAAGATAGCACTGCAGACCAAAGAATTCATGTGTGGTATTACTGACCTCCTGATAAATCTGTGGACAAACTGATTATTCTCTGCTCTATGCTGAGACGTGGGTAGATTTGGAAAGTATATAGCCAGCTAAAAAAGAAAATGGTTCTTTATTTTATGCTTTAGTCCTCAGAACTCCTGGAAAGCACCCTTGGCTCGACTCAGCCAAACAGTGGGGTGGGAAATGGTTCCAGTGTAACTCTGATGTCTTGGGGGAAAGAAACACAAACCCCCAAACTCTCATTAAATAGTATCTCATTAGGAAAGACATATCGGCCCAGCTTTAATCATCTCATTCTTGGTGCTTAGAACTTTAACATGCTGCAGATGAGATATTATTCAGTTTGTGGATCGTGCCATAGGCAGGCTGTGGGTGGATACTCTCATTGCGTCTGTTCTGCAGTGAACATGGCTCAACTTCCCAGGACATATGGCAACAAAGACGCTAATCCTTCTCATTCATTGTGGAATTTCAAAACAAAATCTTCATTTTGTGGCACTATAAAGATAATCTCTCCAACAATGCATTCCATAAGGAGATCACACATGGCCTTAGTCTTTCTCAATGCAGACGATAAACGACTGTGGTGTATTTTAGCTCTAAATTCCAAAGGCACTCACATTGGAAGATGTTCTAGGTTCATTTAAAGTTGGAGTCTTCATTTGCTGTATATAGGTATAGTTCTTGTTGGCATCCTTCAGTCTCAGAAGACTATGGTATTGTGCTCTGAATGGTGGTTCTGGAACAGTGTCCTTTCCAGTGCACGAAGCCTGGGTAAAGTAGGTATGGAGGATAGGCTGTTACCCACACAGCCTGTTACCCATAGGCTGTTTCCCCTCTCCACGTCGCTGAAATGGTCCAATGGAAAGGCAGAGGCCAATACGGTTGGTTCCAGCGGCGTCGCAGGAGTTGCCAGAACATGACTGTGTTCAGCCATGAACTGCCTCAGGGACTCCGGCTCCGGATTTTGCCTCAAGGTTGACTCCTGAAGCCTTTTCCATAACTGGATGTAGCCACAAGGCAGTGGAGGTTTGGGATCAGAGTTTTCCTTCTCTCAGATGAGCTGCCTTCCCAGGCTATTGAGTCCCATCTACCCGGTGGCTGTTTAGTCGCCTCTTATGACAAGTACAGCCAAACTGAGGGCCTATTCTTATCCCCAGCCCCCAGGGTATAGGTTTAGTACTGTGTATAAATTCTATATAAACAGTGCTTAGAAAAGACTGGAGAGGCAGGGCTTAGACTGGGCACCGCAGTAGTCTTTCAAACACTGAAAGAAGAATGAGAATTCTCTTGTGCTCTCTCTGATCCTTCTGGGCTTACGGTTCAAAGCAGGTGTTGTGGTGGCAATGGTTCAATAGGATTGGGCTGTCGGAATATTCCTTTACTACAAATTCCAATCATACTATTTGATAATAGCCTAATTCTATTTCGAAAAGAGTCTGAACACGAAGGAGGCTGGATTGAAACTTGGAGCACTGTATGGACTACATGAGATTATACCTCTGACATAAGACAGATATAAAATAGTTAGCTGCAATCATCTCCTTAGTAATCTTCTTTTTGCAATCTGATCTTTGAACGCTGCTGTGAATCTGGTGCCCCTAAAATTTATTTGCCCTTCCCCCAATTAAACCCTTACTTAAGACCCATCTCATACTGGCAATGAACTGACAACAAGGTGAATTGAAATT
Source organism: Tiliqua scincoides (assembly GCF_035046505.1). Taxonomy (NCBI): domain Eukaryota; kingdom Metazoa; phylum Chordata; class Lepidosauria; order Squamata; family Scincidae; genus Tiliqua; species Tiliqua scincoides. Next base: position 76,990,087 of record NC_089822.1, read on the forward strand.
CCACTGGTGCGGCTGGCCCACATGGCAGGAACTTGGAATTCTGTAGCTCAGCGTTTTTCAAACTTCAAGGGCGCTTTACTCCTTCAGTAAGTCCTTGCAGGGTTAGGGCTAGGGCAGCAAAGTGATTCCCAGGATTGCTTTGCTAAGGGGAAGTGAGGGAGTGCTTTGTACTTACCTTTAACTAGATAGGACTGCTGGAGTCTGCAGGAGGTGCGGGGAGCCCATAAAAAGTGGGCGCAAAGCATTTCCATTTTGCAGGAGGTGCTTTGCTCCTGCTTTTTCTGAACGTCCCAAGCCTCGGGGAGCGCTGCGGAGGGATGCACAGGGCTCCCTGCACCTCCTGCAGACTCCAGAAGTGTTGCTGCCTCCCCCCTTCCCCCAACCCTTAAAGGGACAGGGGAAGTGTTACACGAAATGGTGGGTCGTGAACCACCGGTTTGAGAAGCACTGCTATAGCTTGTTCACATAGGTCAGCATGCTCCATGACATGACTCCATTCTGCAGCAAAACATTTGTGCTGATGGTTTTCAAAGCCACGCTGAAAACTTTATGAGAGTGCAAGACCAGGAGTGGGCAGGCCCATGTTAAAGTCCTCACTCGGCCATGAGCCTCACTGCATGGTCTTGTGCCAGTCACTCTCTCAGCCTCACCTATTTCATGGGGTTGTTATGAAGTGAACATGGGCTGGGTAAGAACCATATATGCCAACCTGAGCTCCCAGAAAGAAATGTGAGAATACAAACGTAGGTATTTACCTACTCATTACATTCTCACATTTCTTTCTTTCTACAGGGTAAGTCACCATGTCTAAATGCCCCCCGCTGGGATTCCATTTCAGGAAGCTAACAGTATAGGTTGGTCCTCTTATCTGCAGATTCAGGACCCACAGATCTGACCCATTGTGGGTCCCAAATTCATAGCTGAAGACCCACTGAATCATCTGGACATGACCCAAATATTAATCCAGTCGTGTCCAGGAGCCTTTCTGAACGAAAACCAAAAGTGGCCTTTAAACAGCTCTGGGAGACTTTCTGAGGCCTGTGGAGGCCATGCATGGCCCATAGAATTTGTGCACAAGGTACTGGTTGCTTCCAGAGCCCCTATGGACTCCAGGAAATTCATGTATTTCACTATCTGTAGGTTTTGGTATCTCCGAGGGTCCGGAAACTAATCACCTACGAATACTAAGATCCCACCTGTTTTCATTATTGTTGACAAGTGGGCTTTGGCGTTTGGAATGCTCCCCTGTTGCCCTATTGCTATGATTTATTATTTAACATACGATCCATACTAAAAATCTGTTTTTGTTCTTTCCAATCCAGCCTTTTAATTCTAACTAGGGGGAAAGTTTCATTAGTCATAGAACTTAATATCAATGCACTGCACCCTCCCACTACCAAAAAAAGCAACACAAGCTGTTGACAACCCATGATAATACAATTCTTTGTTTTCTGTATGAGATTGCAAGAAGATCAATAATTGAAGATCAATAATTCCAAAAAGGCCTACCAATTTAGTGAATCTAAACAAGGCAGCAGGTTGTACATTGTCAGACATCTTGTTAACTTTAGAGGTGTGTTAAACCTGTGATAGAATCAAAAATGAAATGAGGTAGAAATCCACTCATTAAACCTGCCTCATGCATTCATACTTGAAAGCTTGGATGAGGTAGATTTTTTTTTCCCCCCTCAAATCTATTAAGCTGCTTGAAGGGATCATTAAGAAAAGGCTTTTTCCTAAAGAGAGAGATCAATTAGAGATGGCCTGGCACAAGGTTTAAACTCATTAGGGCTTTCTTCATCTGTGTGCACTTGCTGAGCGGATTAATCTCACTACACAATAGTCCATGGTGGCAAATGCAAGGTACCACAAAATGGGACACTTATTAGACTCAACGTTACTAAAAAGGAAAATCCAACTGGTCTATTACCTTTCTTAACCCTTGTGACCCACTGAGGGGGAAAAGCTCTGCAGATTTCAAAACATTTGCCATTTAGTACATCAAATATTGACAAAAATGAACAAAGGAAGATCAGATGTTCTGTCTGTGCAAGATCACTAAGGAAAGGATGCTCCAGGCACCTCTGTGATTGCAAGTACAGGTCTATTATTCATGCAAGGTCGCCCCAAGTTCTGGGCTCCTGTGCGCACTTGCTTCCTCGGTTTGTTCTGCCCTGTCTCACCCTCCTCCCCAGCATACCAGGCAGCAAGTGGGCAGATGTGCTTGATGGATGGGGCAGTGCCTTTTCATCTTTCCCACCCTGGTTTGCTCCCAGGCACCAATCTTGCTTCCTGGAAAACTGGTTGAGGAATAGAAGCTGACAAACAGGTGCTTGCTAAAGACTATCCACTGAGTTTGTGGTTCAGCCAAAGTTTGAATGAAGAACTTCTAGTTCACAGCACTGAGGGGATTATCAGTGACTGGGAGCAAGATTCAACACACTGGCCAAAGAATGAGGAAAGCTTGAACCTTTGAGTCAGAGCCATTGGCTTCCTTATTTAAACAACACCATGATCCTTCTTGTCCATTTTTCTGCTGCCATCACTCACATCAATACAAAATGTTGTGGCTTCCCTCCATTTTCTCTTTAGGGTCTGATTTTGATGTCTATCGAAGCCTCAGTTCTGAGTAGCTATTTATTGATCAAATATGTTCTGCTATTCGGGTTGACCTTTGCTGTTTTTTTATGAAAAAAAGGTTGAAAATGACTGTTACAAACAAACAAACAAAAATCCTGGATAAGTCACTGGAAGTTGGCAAAGAGGAACCTCCACAATCATCTCATTAAAGCTGGCAATCTTGCAAGCCAGACTTTAGTGAAATCTCAGTCATGTTCAAACGCACTTGTTTCAAAGGGGAAGCTGGCTTTCCAAATGGCAAATCTCAAACCATTTCTGAAAAAGCCATGGCTATTTTAATTGAAAAGCATGTAAATAACATAGATTTCCTCTGAGCTGTGGGCTTTATGGAAATACGTGCAAAACACACACACAAAACTGAACAGGAGGTGGAGAAATGATTGGATCATTTCTATTAAATTAAATTCAATTAAATTTGAACAGGTGCAACATCAAAAGCATGATAGAGCTGATTCAGTTTTCTTGTAGCTAATGAGCTTAGTTTTCATAAAGATTTTTTTTTCTTCCAGAAACCAGACCCAGCCACTCAGACAGTGAACTAGCACTGATTTACAATCCCAATGAGGAAAGATTCAATACAAGGGGGGGGGGGAGAGAGAGAGAGAGAGAGAGAGGCAGACAAAAAACCATCAACGTATGCACGACCAACAAAAAATTAAGATAATGAAAGAGCTAGTTGTAGAATTAATTGTGGACACAGTCTGGAAAGCAGATGTAGCAGGATGTTTTCCCCCCCCCTTTTTCCCCTTTTCTTCTTGAAATGTGATGAAACAATTGGCAAAGAAGTGCAAGTGTATCCACTCTTAGGCGTTATGTTTGACAGCAGTGCAGCCTCCACAAGGTCTTAGAAGTGAGAGGAGGAAATATTAAAGCAGGAACATCCTGCTTGCTCAAATGGTGAGCTCAAGTGAACAAGTCCCTCTAGGTTTGCATGACCAGGATCAGAAGCAGCCATTTATCTGACAGGTTTGTTCTTTCTTCTTATTAGAGGATTCTCTCTAATCTTGCAGAATGGCCTGGAGTGAATGGTAATTAAATTCAGGTGGAAATCGGCCACATCATTTTCCCAGCTAGGGTAATTAGGCCCGGTTACAAATGGAGTCACCTTGCAGTCTTCAGACCCCAACAAGATTATTTTTCCTCCTTGAAAACTCCCTTGCTAGTAGGAAGAATTTAAAGATGTTAACAGGGCTTAATTTAAGCAGGGAATCAACATAGTTTAGTCCAGGACACTGTTTTCAGGGATTGGGCTGACAGTGATATTACTTCCCCATCTTTCTCTCTCTATTTTTTATTTTACTATTAGGAAAATATAAAACTTGCATACATTATATATGTAAGTTACTTATTCAAAACTTAAAACAATACCATCACCACTATCCCCTAACATTCTCCTCTATACTAATTCATAGAAATGTATTTCACTTCAAAAGTAATACTTCATATGTGGTCAAAAGCGCAGAAGAAAGCCAGAGAATAAGGCTTATTGCTTGACCAAAATTATTTTAAAATAGTCAAAATAAGGGGACAGAAATATTTATTTCTTGGATCAAATCAAAAATAAAACAAAGGTTTGGAATTAGTACTTGCTGTTTGCCTTCCCTCTCTCTGACAAATATAGGGCGCAATCCTAACCAATTTTCCAGCACTGACCTCGCTGCAGTGCAGCCCTATGGTAAGGTAACAAACATGCTCTTACCTTGAGGAGGCCTCCTTGACTGCCTCCCCACTGCAGGATACAGTGCATGCCACATTGGCACAGCTATGTCAGTGCTGGAAAGTTGGTTAGGATTGCGCCCATAGTCTTGTACCTTTGGATTTTGTCCTTTTTACTTTCTTTTGAGTAATGAGTAACATTTGTGAAGTCTGGAACAGGGCCAGGGTGGGTGGGGGAGGGCAGAATTGGGCCCAGGAGGGGGGCAGAGACAGTGGGAGAGTCTGCCACTGTATTCTATCCCCCCTCCCTGGCCGGGTAGCCAGCCACAGGCCTCCTCAAGTCTGCATCCACTCAACAGTGGGTGCAGATCCAAGGACACCCATTGGAGCCATGGCACAGTTACCACGGGTAAAGGAGAAAACATTGCCTTCCCCCAAGGAGAACTCCGGAGGCTGCCCTGGCACCGGAGGATACAGTGGTGACCATTTTGGTGCCCCTTTAGTTTACAACACTGTGGCAGATAGGACTGGGCTGCCCCTCTCTTGTAAGTATGAATAGTATTGCAATCAAAGTATTGGATATGGAATTGGTTGCCTCAGGATATTATGATGGCTTTTATAAGCATTAGACCAATTAATGGCTTCTGGGACTCCTGATTCCCTACTTGAAGAGCCTCAAAAGCCAGACTGAGAATTGTGCTGAGGTGATGGGATAAAACATTGCACCTATTTCCTCATAAAGGAGGTAGAACCTCTTGGAAATTGTTGACTGACAACCTATCCAGAGTCTTTGCTTCCTCCCCTTGCACAGCCCATTTCGCCTGGCAGTTGTGTGTGTACACGCTGCACCATGTCTCAATGCCATCGGACAACCAGATTTACATGTTTTATTTGTGTTTATTTACTCTCGTTCTTACTCTCGTTCCTCCAAGGAGCTCAGAGTGATATACATGGTTCCGTTCCTCCTTTTGTTTTCACAACAACCCTGTGGATTAGGCTAGGTTGAGAAATAGTGACTGGTACAAGGTCACCCAAGAAGCTTCATGGCTAAGCGGGGATTTCAACCTGGATCAACTCCCGAACCGCTACACCAGCATGACGAACCACAAAATGAACAATATTCCTATACAAAGCAAACCACCAGCAAGTTAGGGAGGAGTCTAGGCTAAAACCTTTCTTTCAGCCCCATTTTTTCTTTATATGCAGGAATATTTAATTATGTAGCTCCCATCCTGCAGAATGAAATGGTACAGCCCTCCTCTGCCATTTGTGAAAGCGAGGCCTAAGGACTTTTGAGACATGTAGTCATGTCTGAAGCCCTTTTCAAAGGTTATGCTGTCAGTTCTTCACGCATTCAATATGACAATGTGGGAGAACGACATATGCATTTAAAATTAAGTATGACATTCTCATAGATTTTGAGATATAGATTCTGAGACATGAGTGCAGCTATGCTTTTATGAAATCACATCACAGAACCCACCATACAATGAAGGAACCCTTCGACAAAATGTTTGCTGATTTAAAATAGGTTTGTGCATGGTCACATCGAGCAAAAACAGTTCAGAAACAGAGCTGTCTTCAATGTAGCAAAACTCACACAGAGTTTACAAAACTCTTTACTCACAAAACTCACTTAACTCTAGACAAAAGATGACTGAAGAATGGGACAACAGGCAGTTTTTCTTTTTTAAGAATTGGGCATGATGATCTAATCCAATGTTTATTTGACTTCCCTCTCCCTCTGCTGCTTCCTTTAAACTTTGAAACTGACTCAGAAAGCAGTTGTTTCCTGATGGACACAAAGTTCATCCAATCTCTACTTCACATAGTCCTTTTCTGGAAGGAAAGGGCATTGTTTTATGATGGACACAAGGCTGGAAAATTAGCATTAGCTTCTCCAAAACCAGACAGAAGTCTGCCCCTGTACTAGATGGAAGGGTTAACTGCTGGCTCCCAACTGAATTTATACCTTTCTCCATGCTAATTGTGGTTTGAGGCTAATCCACATTAGCCTGCCCGTGTTCAGAGATCAACCTCACAGCTCTGCTTTCTGGCCCATGACTAATATGTTCACTTGGCATGCACCAGAGACAGGATCTTTTCTGTAGTGGTGTTGGGCCTCTGGAAAGCTTTCCCTGAGGAAGTCTACAGAATGACCACCAAGGCGGTGTTTAAATTGGCGGAGAAGATTTTCTTTTGCTGCTTTCTCCTGATAGATTGATTGCTATATTAATCTTTGCTGCATGCTGTTTAAGTTTCAGTTTTTGATTGATTGTTTTAACTGTTGTTTTGTAATAACTTTATATTGACCACTGTGTGCTTCTTTGAGGGGTTTTTGGTAGAAAAGTTGAAGCAGAAATATTTTAAATATGTATACAATGAACTGTTGTAGGCCAAGACCTGTTTCATCTGATGCATGAAGCCATCTAGGAAATTGGTAGGCATATACACACATGGAAGGAGAAAAACAATTTTATGTTGTGACACCTAAAGACAAAGAAAATGAATGTGTACTGTCCTTAAAGGGTGTACCTCAGTGTAACAGCATAGTTATTCATGGTTAAAACAACAAATTGTGAGGCCAAGAGCTAAATTGTCTCCAAAAGCCAGTTGTATGCTAAATCTATAGTTTGTTCAGCAGTTAGGCCTAATGGGTTACAGGAAAAGTCTACCCATTTGTCTGCTATTGTTGTTTTTAAGAAATCTATCTTCTTGTCATGATAATTGCTCTAGTTTCATCATAAGCAGAGCATGAACTGCAAATACATCTAAATTATTGTAGCTACAGAAGATAGAAAATTGTGCTGGATGCAATTTATTATATCTCCTGTCTTTTGGGGTGCTTAACTTGGTTGAGATTGATTATGTACAGGATTAATTTAGCGTCCCTCCCTGCAAATCACTATTCTTTTTTCATGCATTGAAAAACAAAGAACTATTATAACATGCAGCTTTCCATCTCTTTACAGCCGAGTATGCTTAAAGTACAAGTTCAATAGTTAGTTGAATAAACGTGGCCCGCCAAATATTGCAACTGTACTGTGTTCCCTGAGACAAGAGCAATGGTGGGGTTATTACTGCAAGGGACACTAATGGGTGAAAGGAGTGCAGTTGCTGCCCATGTTTGTTCTTGGTGGATTGCAAAGAGATAAGAGAGCATTATATCATTACGATGTTTAGTACTACCATTGTCACTGTAGGCCTGTGTGTTCCTTTTAGATACGAAATTTGAGCAACTTGATTCTTTCCACAACTTTCACAAATCTCGGCCATGCAAATGCTTACTTCTAAATATAGTGGGAAAGATCTTTAGTCGAGCTTCTAATCACAGCTGAGTCAGTGCTAGGGCATTAGGGTTACTGTGGCATGTCTTAGAACCGGGTATTATGGTCATATTTTCTTTTAGGTTAGGAATCAGGAGTGAAAAAGAAGGACTGTGAAGCAACTGTATCATTTCCTGATCTTGTCTGATCTCGGAAGCTAAGCAGGGTCAGGCCTGGTTAGTACTTGGATGGGAGACCGCTTGGGAATACCAGGTGCTGTAGGCTTATACAATAGTCTTTTGAGACTGAAGGTTGCCAACCAAGAACTGACTGACAACAGGCCTCAGACTGCCCAGAGCTCCTTCCCGTATTTCTAGTCACTTGTCTGAAGCTGCTTTTGCTCGAAGGAATTGGCCATCAAGCAACATGGGCAATATTGAAATACATTGGGTGGTTCTGCTCCTTCTGCATATTTATCTCATTCCTTCCCCTACCAAAGCCCAAGCATGATTTATCAGGGTCCAGGAGATCATGAAAGGCCTTGCCTGTTTTGAAAGATTGATTGGTGTCCAAGCTCCTTATGGGCCTCTTTGTTTAATCTTTGGCTGCCTGCCTTATAGCCAAAAAGACATGGCAGTATGACATGTATGAACCTTTACGTTTCTCGATGTGGGTAATGTTTCCCTTTCTTCATCCACATGCTGCCCCCAACTGAAATGATTCCTTCTTGTGTGTTGAATTCAGGCATAGTGAGTTAAATGTGGACTGACAACAAACCTTATGCAGTGCTACTGCATAATGGCCATCATTTCTGTGGCACAGATGTTGGGCGGCCCAATCCTATCTAAATACCCCCCCCCCCATGCAGCCATGCCAACAGAGCATGTGCTGCATCCATGGGAGAGGTGGCAGTAGTATGGTCTCCTTGGGGTAAATGAATTTTAGTTCACTTACCCCACCACCACCATGGGACTCCTTGGATCTATGGATACAGATCCTCAATACTCTCTGAGGTGTGTAATGGGGGCAGAAAGGGAGATAGAAGGGATTAGGATATTGGTGCACACAAGTGCCATTGATCCAGCCCCCAGATGGTCTCCTCCCTGCCCACCACCCTCCTAGGAACACCCTTCCCCACCCCATCCTGCCCCCACCACTGTTGGACTCAACTGGTTGCAGGCCTCCTGTGCTGCCATTGGTTGCAATGGAATCCATTTCATGACAGTGGAACTCTGTCCCACTGTTGTAAAAGACCCTCTGCATGCTGGATAGGATAGGGTTGGATAGGATAGGGTATCATGTGCTAGCACTGAGAGCCCTGAACCCAGGTGACTGGTTCTAATGGTGCGACAGTACAATATCAGCCTCCTAAATTAGTGGCTCTCATTTCAGTGTCTGGAGGCCTTTAAGCTTCTAAAAGAAGTCTCAAGGAACCCCACCAGCAGATGCACAGAGTCTTGGGGAACCACAGAGTGCCAGCACATGTGTGGAGTGGTGCAGCACAAGGCATATGGTGGCCACTTATGGGGTGCTTGTGGAGTCCCTGAAGGGGTCTCAGGTCTGTTGCAGTATTCATAAATCTGAAACAAACATGCTGCAATCCTATGTAGGGTTAGAACACCGTCAATAAGATACAGTTTAGATCTACATGATTTAACATTTGTATAACTATTATATTAATTCTACAAGCATCACAGTGTGATGCGAGCCATCTGGATGAAGGGGAGCAAAACTCAAATAAAGACACCATCTGAGGCAATTAAGTGAGACCATATGATTGTAATGCAAATAGACGGCATAGGTAATCTCAAGCAATTTATTTGAGATATGTTCCATGGGCTCCCTTCATGTCTGTTCCAGCCCTTCTCCCACAGTTTCTTAAGAAACAATTCTGCCTACCAGCAGAAACACAAAGGCTGAATGGGCAGGGTTGATAGCTGATTGTCAATGTGGTAGCTCATACAGCCAGTGTGGTACAGTGGTTAGGATATTGGATTTGTCTTGGTGAGGAAAGCCAAGTTCAAAGTCATGAAGCTCACAGAGTGACCTTCATCAAGTTACTCTCTCTAATGCATCAATCCTATCTGTTCAGTACACTGGCAAATCGTGAGGTCCACCAGCATACAGTGTGGGCTGCTGGTGAGGCAACCACTCCACAATTCTGCTGCCCTCAGTGTTCAGTGGGGCCTACTCTCAGGAAACTGTATAGTATTGTAGTCTGACTGCCCAATCCTATGCACGTCTACTCAGAAGTAAGTCCCATTAGAGTCAATGGGGCTTACTCCTAGGAAAGTATGGATAGGATTGGGCTGTTAGTCTCACCCACTGGCAACAGATCTGGGCCTTGGAAATCCACAACTACTCATGTTACTTCTTCTCTCTTATTGATGAAACTGTAAGTACAAGGCTTCAAACATCCAGGGCAGTTGTACTGAAAGTCTCCCTTCCTCTTCCTCTGCTTCCTCTTTTCCAGTTGCTAATGACTAATCCAATGTCATGGAAATCTGGAAGATCCCCCCCCCCCAGGAGATAGTGTGTGCTGTCAGCTATGGCCCCTTTTGTTGACAGGTTTGGGAAATACAGAGTTAACCCCAGAGCCTTTGGCTTGGATATGGCTCACAGCTAACAACTTAGTAGAGAAAATAAGGACCTTGGGGATAAAGGCGAGAGAATCACGGCCAGAGGATGTGGATGTAGAAGAAGAGAGGGAGAGCAAAGGAGAGGGCAGAAGGAAGGAGGTTGGAGGGAGGAGAGACTGACTGACTGACCAAATGACTAGACAGATGGATGAACAGAGACTGCTGGACCAGAGACTGCTTGGGAATGGTATGTGGCTACCATGCCCAGGGGCTGCTGAAAACCAAGGTGCTGCTGCTGTGGCTGGAGAAGCTGCTGACGGGAGAGGGGAGGAAGAAGGCTCTCTGTCGCTTGAACAGATGAGCTACTATGGTGGGGTCCAGCTGTGCTTTCTGCAGAACTGGGGCTATTTTGAGGGAAGGCTAATTAGTCTAAAGTGGGCATAAGACCTCTAAAGAAATGTTTTGATGGGACACCCTGGAGCAAAGCCCTGCTCCCACAGCACTCTTTATGCTCTCTGAAGGTGTATTGGGTGCATCCGAACCAGCACAATCTTGACTTTTAGCTTTAGTAGCCTAGAATGCAAGAAGATGACAATCACAGAAGATTAAAGCCTTGAGCCATGTGTAATAGTGAGGCTGGGAGGCACTGATCCTTCATATGAAAATGAGGTGTTAGAAGCATGCCCTTATTTTTATCTGCAAAATTTTGGAAGAGTTACGGTTTCTAAGGCCATCCTTGAACAGAGGCAGAGTGTAAAGGCCATATGCAGCAGGTGCATTGCTATTTCTGGATTGGGGTAAAAAGCAGGGCAAAAAAGTCGCTCAGAAGGATGCTACTGATAAAGTTTGAAAAACATTCCACTGTGCCTAGTATCTAGGGCAATGCACGTGAAGACCCATCCTAGATCAGGTGCATGCATGCATCACCTAGCTTTGACTGTGCTATTTACTCATCTACAGAAGAGCTGACTGCTATCTATGAAATAGTATCTCTAAGTCAAGGCCCTGTGGGGTTAGGCCTGCAAACTGTCACATGAAAGGCCAGAAGTGGGTATATAGGCCATGTGAAAGTCAATATCCAGAGCACTGAACCAGATCACAGAGGCCACAGACAGGTACAAAGTCAAGGTCACAGAGAAGGTCATATTCCCAAAGACAGTAGTAGTCCAGTAGGAGGCAGGGCAAAGTTGAGATGCAGGAGTTTGTATGCCTACGCTGGCAATACGGAGACTGAAGAACCAAGCCTCCAGCAACACTTATAGGACCAATCAGGTCCTTTTGGCTCCCCAGATCACTTGGTCTGGTGGGACTGCAGTACCATCTCTGACCATTAGTTGGCTGGTGGTACTGTGCAACATTTTCAAGCCAATTGCTCCCTGGATTTGAAAACTAGCCAGGTGGTGAAGGGAGTAAAGCACCTGGACCCTGTTGTCAGATTTCACTCTCACTACTCACACTGATGAATGGTACTATGAAAGCCAAGCCAACAATGCCCCAAGAACTCTGGTTCAGGACCCAGGCCATGCAATTTTGAGGCTGATTGGCTAAAACTCATATCAGCCAGTCGTGAAACAACAGAATCCTGAACAGGCTCCATTGCCAACATTTCACCAGCTTGATCAGAGACGCGTGGATCTGTTGTGTTCAGTATATATATGCAGACAGCTGCTTGCTCAAAAATTAATCTCTTCTCAGCAGCTAATATACAAATTCCAAAAATGGAATTAAAACAAAGACTAGATATATAGGTGTTGCTACCTTTTCCTGTCTTCTGCCATAGCTATCAAGCACTCGTGTTTTTTTTCTCTTTTCTTTTTTGAAAAACTGAGTCGAGTAAATCTAGTTCTGTGCCTAGACAGGAATGTCTGTTTTTAATCTTGGATATGGAAATATAGTGGCTTCTTACAGGGGAAAAAAAGAAGCAGGAAATAATAACAACTTACAGTCCTCGGCATGAAAATAAGTGACTTTAAAAAATATGCACCAAGTGCAAAATAAAAATAAACACCCTGGCATCTAGTGATGGAGCATCACCATATTTGTGGGGGAGGGGGGAGAGCAGGATGGCATAAGATTTGCTATAATTGTAGAGCAATGCAGTACTGGCCTACTTCTCACTGAGAAGCTACAAATATGTCTCTGAGTTGCAGTGGAATTCCTGGAGGGGGGCAAAACGCTAAGTTTGTAGGCTCCCAGTTTAAAGCAGCCCCTCCCCCTCACCTTCAGGAGCCTCCCCTCCAGGAATGCCAGAGCTGAACTATACAAAGGGGAGGGCATGCCCTGATAGAAAAATAGCTGTGGTTGGGCTTTCGCAGGGGGAGAGCACATTCTTTCCACCCAGAAGGACCCAATCCTTGGCTTCTCCAAGTAGAAAAGCCCCCTTTTCTGAAACGATTGAGCACTGTTGCTGTCAGTATAGACTAGACAGTGTGAGGTAGACCAGTGGTCTGATCAATGACCAGCTTTCTATGTTCGTAAAGCAAGGCTAAAAGGGAGAGATTTCTTTTTGTGTATAGAGGAGCTTTCAATCATATGAACCTGCACTCTGGGGCAGCACTGGGCACAGAAACACAAGGTTGCCTCCTCAGGGCCTAATCCTATCCCATTTTCCAGCAGTTGCAATGCAGCCCCAAGGTAAAGGAACATATATTCCTGGACCTTAAGGAAGCCTCTGTGACTGCTGCCCCACCACAAGATGCAGTGCATGCCCCATTGGCACAGCTGCACTGGCACTGGAAAACTGGATAGGATTGGCATACTGCCACTGGCTTCAGCGATACTCCTTATGCACAGAGCAGCTTAGCCGTGCAAGTCAGTGCAAGCCGCAGACGTTTAAGGCTGTGTCTCTGCATGTGAAGTGGCATTTTACAAAGAAACGTAGTGTAGCCCTTGTATTGTGTGGTGCGGAAGAACATATGCTGCTCTGATGGCACAATCTATTTTGAAACACAGCTGATGTGAAGAAGAAAAAGCACAAGTGGCTCATTTGTTTTCAAAACAACCTCTATTTTGAACCTTTAAAAAAAAAATTGTGGAGAAAAGGAAAGGCTCCAAATGTATTTGGTTCAAGGAGCAAACGTTCCACTAAGACAAATTAAATCAAGAGCTCAAGGTAAAGCAAATGCCAATTTGTTTATTTGTGCTGGATTTTTTTTTCTGAACATAATTAGCGCCACAATATCCCAATACCTTGGCTTCCCTCAGGTGCTGCAGTCAGCATTAGCAGCTGGCTTCACTATGTGGTTTTCTGGGTCTTTGCGGTTTGCTCTGATATAAATTATGAACAACTAGACTCAGTACAAATTGTTTAAAAAAAGCAAAACAAAACAGGATCCTGTCTACAGATGGGCAACTGGGAAAAGGACTGGTGAAAGAATGTTTTCAACATTGTGGGAACATAACTGGACAAACAGAAAGTCTTCCCACATGATGTAATCAACTTATGCTACCCAATGTTGCAAAGAATGTTAGTATAAATTCATTTTTAAAATTATTAGATGATTTCTTGGGGGATAAGGTTGCCAACTCTGACTGAAACTATTCTTGGAATTCTTTTTTTCCCCTAATTGGTGTAGTGTTAGCAATTCTCAGAGACCCTTTTAAGATCTCTAGGCTTGCTTTCAGTTGTCCTCTGGAAATTGCTGCAGATTTTTGGAGGCTTGGCATGTGTTGGGGAATGAGTAAGAACCAGGAGGACAGTATGAACCTATAGCTACAAGACTGGCGTAATGGCCTCACACTAATGGCCTTCCGCACCTGTAGGAATATCTGCATGTATCAAAACTGCACCAGCCAAAATCTGGTTCAGTTGTGTGCATGTGTGTTACCACTGAAATTGTGCCTAAAGTGAAATTCAGAGCTTATTGAGCACATGGGGGTCCTCTTTACATGACACAATCTACCATTGCACAGACTGAGGTGGGAAGTTGAAGCAGAATTTCCGTCTGTTCCAGTTCAGACTGCAGGTGAGGGAGTCTGACTTTTGCACACTCCCCCCACGGGAAAAAATATCCTGCAAATCAGGAAGAGCTCTAAGCTAAACCTTTCCTCAAGTGTGCTTGTTTACTATGTGCAGTTAGGGATTTTTGCATGGGAAAGTATTCCAAAATATGTGCTGACTATGTAGGAAGAATTTTCAAGGGAGGACAAAAATATCGATAAAACTTGTGATGTTTTCTTGGTTCTGCACATCTACACAGCCAGTTGTTAACTCTCCATGTGTAGTGAACACAATGGGCCTGTGCTGGGCTGACCAGTGCTAATGCACTGGCTAGCCACATCCTCTGGTCAGAGGTAAATGAGCTTCTCTTTGCAATGCTTCTGGGTCACCTTGAGTAGTTCTCCCGACATTTTGCGCTTCAGTCTGCAGAAAAATTGGGTCTGAAAGTGGAAGCAAGCAGGGCATGGGTAACATGGCATGCTCTTGTTTCCCCTTTTTGTGCCCATTGAACACAGGGAGATGATGCCTGAAGAAGGGCTAGGTTCTCATCTAAACTGGATTTCATCTCAACTCATTTTGAAGAAAACTTGGAGTCTCCTCCTCGAGATAAAACATTCAAGACATTTCCAGGAAGGAGGTCAAATGAAATATGCAAAACTTAGTGAAATTCTTCAGGCAGTGGGGGGGGGGGGGTCCCATATTCTAAGGGGAAACGGGTGTAACCTGAAATTCATTCACATAAGACAACACACCTAGAAATAAAACTGTTTAGAAACTCTCTGAATGTACAAATAAAACCCCGAGAAATGTGCTCTTCGGGGAACATCTTAAAATTGCCAAGAATTTGTGGTTTCTCAGACAGGCCACTCTCAAATAAATTCAACCTCTGAACATCAGCCTCAAGGATGATATTCACACAAACGCTTTTCTTATGGTCATTAGGAAAAGGAAGCATTTTGTCTCCATGTCTGCCAATTCCCCTGGACCTGCAGAGCTTGTGTGCATAGATAAAGTGATAGATCCTTGTATGGGCTGGATGGACCTGGTCTTTGGGTCAGGTTCTCTTTTGTGAAGGCAATTCAATAACATCTAATGATGTGGCCATTCTGCACAGGTATCACCTCCTGTATAATGACAAATAGCATTGATCTCTGCAACATCATGTGGCCAGTTCCTATATATTTTCATTTAAAAGGCTTTGCACAATGGATAAATCGGTAGAGACTCTGATGTGAATCTGACAACTGAAGTTTCTCTTAATGCTAACTGTGTGCAGCCTGCCACCAGGTGATGGATTATCTCAAGTTCAGAAGCAGTACACCACAGCAAAGATCTCTTTATATCCTATTGTGGGCTGACCTTGTACACCATGACGTCAGCAACGCACTGGGCAGCATGGCACATTTAACGTTCCACAGTGCTCTTTCCTTAGACTTTCACTGGGGTCTAAAATGTCTGAGGGTCTTTGAAGTTGGGAATAGAAGCACTTAAAAACAAAGCATCTGTGGATCTAAATATGACGCCCCCAATAGTTTCATTCTCTGATAAAATCTTATCAACCTCTGTCCAAGTTCCTCCATATACCCCAGTTGTTGTCATTGGCTTATCTGCTCTGATGACACATTATGTCCTAAAGTGTCAAGGGTGTCATTCATTCATTGGGTCGGCTGATCTGATATCACATTAGGGCAAGGCAGTTGGGATAATCACATGGCGTTACATATCATACTGCAGCTCTGCTCCAATCTGTAACACAGGAGAAGCCACATGGGAGCAGCTCCTGGTTCTATAAGCATCATCCCTCCAGAAACTAGGGAAACCCTGACATGCACAGAAACCTCAGGGTGGGCTCCCCTAGTTTAGCCTGGGCGTGGGGAGGAGTGGCACTGTAGCAGCTCACACTCTGACGTAACGCACAACAATAAAGATTTAACTCCTAAAGTCAATGAGTTATTTGCAGCCCAATCCTATCTGAGGGGCCAATCCTATGCCAGAACAGTGGCAGCGTCCTGTGCACTGCCCTGGCAATAGACGTTGCAAACATGCCATAAGGCACATTGTGACAGCCGGGAGGGGAGAAGCGCTGGTGGAGAGGCCAGTGCCAGTTAGCATTAGGCGTCTGCGCTGCTTGAACAACTGGTGGGAGCCCACAGTGGTAAGTAGACCGCTGACCGGCAGGGAGGTGTTCTGGGGCAGGGTGGGAGAAGGCAAGGAGGGGAGTAAACTGGGCAGGGAAGGGTGGCCCAGGGGCAGTTCAGGCCCAGGATGGGGCAGAGACTGCAGCAGAGGCTTCTGCCTGCTCCTAACCTTCCTCCCACGCCTGAAAGCCCTACATAGGCTACTTGAATCCACACCAGTTATTGAGCCGGTGCAGATCTAAGTAGCCCCATCGAGGCTGCCTGGTTGCAACACAGGGCAAGGGAATCAATGTTCCCTTTGGCTGGCGCATTGGCCCTGCAAGATCCAGTGGCAGCATTTCAGTGTCACTGTACTGTGATGCTGTCAGCCACCGTAAGATTGGGCTGTGAAAGTGTCAGCCTGCAGAACATGCATTTCTGCTGAGGGAAGTGTCAGTATTCAGGCAAAAATACCTGCATTTGGCATGTATTGAATGATAAGGGCATGGAGTTTTGCCTTGGGAACCTGTACCCGGGAGGCGGTGAAATGCAGAATTTTAACACCTGCTGGCAATACAGAGTTGCCCACAGTTTACGGTGACAGAAACAGCCGCAGCCCGACCAGTTGGTATAGTGGGCAATGGTGCTAATTACTCCAGAGCACATCAGAGAGCCAGCACAGAGGCCTCTTCTTTTACTCTTTCCAGTATGATCTATGAAGACTAACCCAAGAAGAGGACCAGGAAAATTGTTTACTTCCCTTCTTTATTGTTGCCAAAATTCCTTAGTGCATTAGTTCTAAAACCCTTGTGTAGAGTCTGAGAACTACTAAATCTTTGTGGGAGTTAGGGGAAGGCAGCGGTGCAATCCTCAGGATCATGCCACTGCTGTGGCATGAGAGGTTTTTTTTTTTTTCAACTTTTCAACTCTGTGGGGCTCCCCACACCCCCAGGAGGCCTGCACAAGGGGGTAGGTTGAAAAAAAGCCTGTTGAACCCACCAGTTTGAGAACCATTGACTTAGTATGCTTTGTTTCATTTCTGTGCAGTAAAACATTGCCTCCAAGATCTTCAAAGAGTTTGTCCCTCTTTACTTTGGATGTACTCAGTGTGGACATTCTCCTGCCTCAGAAAACTTCATTGTAATTTTGCCTACCTTCCTTAGACAACTGGTTGGCAACCTTCAGTCTCAAAAGACTATGGTATAAGCCTACAGCACCCAGTATTCCCAGGTGGTCTCCCATCCCAGTACTAACCAGGCCTGACCCTGCTTAGCTTCCAAGATCAGACGAGATTGGGTTTCTGTCATCCAGTAAACCACAATGGGGGGGGGGGGAGGCGCCACAACGAAGGCAGAGGTCTTCAGATGAAAGCACGCCAAAACCGTGTGCCTGAAAGTAATATATTATGAAATCGTCATGTCTATGAATTGTATATAGGACACAGCCCTTTACCATCTTTTTAGGTGAGCTGTATTTTGTACCAAAACGACTCTATTACTGTATGTGGTGCGGAGACTACTTGTTCACCTTTGGGAGGCATGTTGACAGTTGGGAGCATACAAAAAAGGGTGATGTGTGTTGTCCAACTTACCATGAGTGACATTTATATCCCCCACTGTTGCCCTAACTGTTTCCTCAAAGCACTGTTTCCTCAGTGCAGTCAACCCAGAAAACACCAGAGAAGACTCGGGGCCCACTGTCACAAACATGCTGTAAGGCATGTTTGCAGGCCTTACCATTAGGCAAGCACCGGTGGTCGCCCAGCGCTGACTGGCACTGGGCTACCGCCGAGCAGCCACTGAAGAATTTACTATAAATGCAAGTGTGTTGTTTCAGTAGTTATTCAGTAATAGTGTGTTATTTCAGTTATTTCAGTGTTATACAGTTTGCCCATTGCTGGTGTGTTACCTGATCACAGCGATGGTGACGTATGTTATTTTTCTACTCTATTGGTAGATAAAACAATCGCCTTGAGACTTGACAAGCTGTCGCTTCCAGTTACTCGGGGCCAGTGTGACATGGCATGCAAAATTGCACACCATGTTGTTGCAGCCAGAAGGATAATGGGTGTCACCACAGTAATTGCCAATAAAAATTTGGTGTTTGATGCCTGAATCAATTACCAACCCAAGACATTGCACGCCAGGGCTCCCTGCAGGAGGAATCTATTAAAGTTTCCAGACCCCCAGTCAATCAAGATAAATAAAGAATGATGAACCTTTAACCAGGGATATTAGAGAAGCAAAGTATGTGCTGGGTCAACTTAATGACTTTTAAAGGAGTGAAAATGTAAAAATGTCAAGAGTGTTTGAAATTAACCATGAATGATGAAGATTCAAAATATCCCTCATGCGTTTTGAAATGAGTGTGGAGTGGCAAACTAGTGACTTCAACCTGCAGATACGCTAGCCCAGTGTGGAATGGGGAAGAGAGGGCATTTTATAGGAGAAAGGAAATATGAAAAGAAATAGGAGGAAAAAATACATTGAAATAATTTTTTAAAAACCACTACTATTTATAATTTTAAGACTGTATGGATGCAAACTCCAGAAAGGTACCTAACCTGAAGATGTACAATGGGTCTAAAAAAAATAAAATAAAGGAGGTCATAGAAGAACTGTTAATAATAAGGAAGACGAAGGTAGGCTAAGAACAGATTCATACATTTAGGGACAGTGTGTGCTACTTAAAGGTAGTTCTTTGGAGGAAGTAAAGTGGGACAGCACAAAATTGACAGTGCCAGAAGAAAAGAGAATTATATAAAGTTGTGGAAAAATACAAGAAATGTTCAGTGACATATGAAAGTGACAGGAGTAGCTAGTGTCTCCAGCAAAGGGGTCTTGAAGATTAGGATGAGATATTCAAAATATAACTGGACAAAAATGCGAATTCCATGTAGATAAGCAGGTATTTGGGGAAACCTCTTAGATGTTTCACTATTCTTACCAGAAGCTATTTGGTTTACACCAGAATTTCCCCCTTTGCTTTTAGTGGAGTATGCATCTGTGTATCATGAATGTTATCATTAATCTGTACTAACAAGAGATTTGTAGCCAGCCTTCAAATAATTACATGAAGTGTAGCTTCCCAAAACATGCCATCTCATCTTGCATGTTTTACCTTTCTACTTTCACCAACAGCTCATGGACCCACTGGTAGTCCTGGGTGGGTAGGGGGGGGGTCAGCGGGGCAAAAGGCCCAGGGCACCACACCTGTGGGGCCTGTAGGGACAACATCACTGCACCTGCCGTGCTGCCACCAAGCCAGTCACACTACCCGCCAGTCACACTACCTGCCCTCCAGATCCCTTGAGAGCTGGGGAGGCCTTGTGCAATGTCCCTGGACCTCCCAAAAGCCTTCTGAGGTGTCTGGAAGTACTGTAACATTAGTAAGTCTCCTCTCCAGAGGGGATGGCATTTTGCAGTCCTGTGCCCTCAGGCAGCACAGGGGTCAGGTCCACAGTTGCACAGAACCCACCTCTCTCTACACCCTGTATTAGATATCCCTTCCAATCTTTTGCTTCTGTTGCACTATGCTGTTAAGCTTTCCAACCCAGTACTGTGTCAGCCAGTACTGAACAATCACTCTCAAAGGCCTCAGGAAGAGTCTTGATACCTGATATCTCTTAACCAGAGATGCCAAAGACAGAACATGGGAACTTTGTCATGCAATGCTATACTGTACAACACAGCTATGCCTGCTTCTCTAGTATAGCTCAACCTCAGCTTCCATGGGGGTTCCATTCCCTAGAAGCTGTCTGGCTCAGGGAGGCTGGCTGGTATTGTAGATTGGAATGTAGATTGGAAATGGACAGGAAATCCATATTGCAAAATACTGTTATAGGCCCTGAACCCTGACAGCCATGGAAGCAACACATCTAAAAACACACAAATAAATAAATAAATAAATAAATAAATTGTATTAAATATTAAAGATAAAGCTGTTGCAGCTGTCTGGTCAGTAATGCTAAATGTTACCCTATGATCTGAGCTGCTTTCATCTATTAAAACAAATGAGAATGAGCAGGAGACATGTTCAAAGGACATTTAAAAATAGACACAACCCAAGGGACTGGAAAGGGGTTTAAGAGTCTTTTGCCTCTTAAATTGCAAGTTCAAAATCTAGTCCATTCTCCCAGAGCATGAATGGGGTGTGTGTGAAAAAGTCCCTTAATGAACTTCAGAAGCTCCATCTAATCTTCGTCAAACATGGCCAACCAACAGCCTCCTAAAAACAGTAGCAGAGGCCATCACAAAAGTCAAGTAATTTGGTAGGGCGCTCAGCATTGCAGTTCATTAGTACAAATGGGATGTGGTTTCCATTTTAGCTGTCAATGGACAGAGGGATCTACTGAAGGCTCACGTGCTCAATTCTTGAGTTCTGATCCTGAATCCCTACCCTTCGTGATGAAGATGTTCAAATTGCTTTCCTATTTGATCTTCTGTACAGCCCATTCTAGCTATTGTTACATGAAGGCATTTTCCACTTCTTTCAGTAGGAATTATTGTTAACTTTTTTTTTACTCATAACATAGACTATATACTATTTTTCATGTCTGCTAATAAAGTTTTAAAAGTACCCTACTTCCCATGAGAATTCCTTTTCAAAATCTGTTTCCAAAGAAAAATTGGGAAATGTGCATCAAGGACTATCTATGATTTAAACCAGTCCCCTGTACTTACCCGATCTCTCTCTCTCTCTCTCTCTCTCTCTCTCTCTCTCTCTCTCTCTCTGTGCAAAAGAATGTGGACTTTTAAAAAAAAATATGATGAAAAACTTGACTGAGCGCCTCAAAGATGTGTAGTTGTTAGCCCAGTGTCTATGAGAACTCAAGCTCAATAACTCAGCTCTTATACCAGAGAATGTGAGAATTCTTGTCAGGCCCAATAATTCTTGGCCTAAACTCTATTTCCTGTTTGTAATAGCCCCCCGGCACCCTCTCATCTCTTCCCACTGTCTAAGCGACTGTAAAATAAAATCCTGGTGCTTGAGATTGAAGAATGCTCTTAAACGGCTCTTTTGACATAAGGAAATTTTGACAGACAGACAGAAGAGCAATGCCTGCCTTGGCCCCATCCGGCTTTTAACAGATCCACAGCCAATTAGCAGTTTATGCTTCAGAAATGTGCTTGGGTGGGTGAATGGTGCTGTTTTGCACCCCCGCCCTCCCCCCCCCCCCGCGACAGGAATGGATTTTTTTCCCCTTTGCAAAAATGAAAACTGTAGCCATTATAAGGATTTCTTTCTTCACATCTCTCTACAATGAGCATTAGGGAAAGGAAAGCCAATAAATCACTAGAACCTAGATACCTAGAATATATAGCCTCTGCCAGCTGTCAGTACAGTAGGGAACCTCTGCTGAGCTGACCTATTTCTTGCTTCATGTAATATTTTCTTCCCCATCTCAGCTAATTATACCTTTAGAGACAAGACATATTATAGGCATGGGGGATATCCAATTTTCATACTGTTTTCGTGACCTGGTTACATATCCGTTTACTTTCATTTCCAGGTATTAGAAAAAAAATCAACATTTTTGGTTTCAGGGTTTCCTTTGTTAACAGAACTACTATGTGTCACTCAACCAGTTCTGGTTATCATATTATTGGTATGGCTAAGCTCTTTTGAGTCGAACTCCAGCAGTTAATTGCATCACACTGTTGCCTACTTCTAATGAGGACACCATCCAAACCACGGGCCATTTTAATTGCCCTATTTTTAAAATGCTGTCCCTGGTTCAACTTGAGTGTGCGTGCAACTGGAGTTGAGTGGGTGAAGCCTGTTAGAAAAGTAGCAGTTTCACCAATTAGCTCTTTGTTGAGAAGGGAGAGCAATGAAGTCCAGCCCTTCCAAACAGCTCCTCATGTCATCACCAATGTTCCAATAGGCCTTGAAGCTTGAAAAGAAGCAGGAACCTAGGGAGGTGCCCACAGAGAGCTTAGGTAATCAGGACAATTATTTATGGAATGTGTGTGTGAAATTATAGATATGGGGGCATGATACATATGGCAAATGTGGGCACTCGTCTGACAAAGTGAGTTCCTTTGATTTCATGGTGGTCTCCATTTAGAACTTATCTTAGAATATACTGTATGTTCCTCATTGTAACTCAGACTGCAATGAGAAACAGTTGCCTGCATTTTTCTACAAGACAGTTAAGGAAAATGAAGATCAAAAGAATCTGATCCAAAGAAGATCCAGGCAGGAAATGGGTGTGTTGAGTCCAGGAAGGATGCAGTATTGATGGCAGCGCCAACACTAATATCAAATGTTCTTTTACCCAAAGGAGACCTCCAAGGCTGCACACCCGCTCCGGTTGGATGCAGTGGTGTGGCTGCATTGGTGGTGGTGGTGGGGGTTTTAGACAGGATTGGGCTGCTACTTCCAGGTAAGTGTATATAGGTTTGATACCTTAAGTAGTTTGCAGTCCCATTAGTTTCACTGGGACAACCTAACAACCATGCCTAACAACCTCTCATTAAAATCAACATAACTAAAAAGTACTTAACTTTTGCTAGATTGTGTCCAATATGATTCTTTATCTCAAGCAACCCATCTTCTTCACGAATGGTTGGCAACCTTCAGTCTCGAAAGACTATGGTATAAGCCTACAGCACCCAGTATTCCCAGGCGGTCTCCCATCCAAGTACTAACCAGGCCTGACCCTGCTTAGCTTCCAAGATCAGACAAGATCAGGCATGTGCAGGGTAACAGTTGCTGTTACAGTTGCTTCACGACCATACATTCAATTCTTCTCTAAGGTGTTTTTGCAGCTTAATGCCCAGTGGAATTAGCTTATGTTAAGGTATTGATTTTACATTAAGGAAGATAAATGTTAACACGTTGACAGCTGGATGCGCCTCTTATTAAGACTGGCAGTTTATAGATGGAAAGATACTGCACAGTGGAAAATGTTGGTTATCAGTTCAGTATGTAAATTACTTGCCATTGCAAGAATGCTTTGTCAGGTCAGGGTTTGGAGAGCTTGTACTCCAATGCCCAAGAGCTGCAGTCAAGCTCCAACTCTGTATACTTGGAATAATTAAACAAGAAGAAAACTGTCAAGCAGATAAGAAATCACTTCAAATCATACATCTTTAGCTCAACCAAAAATCCATCAGGAGAACACGGATGCTTTCTAAATTTTAAAAACAGTTTTTGGAAGACCTTGTGACCTTATTCACTACAGCAGTACTAGTTGCTGCATCTCAATGTTTCTGTTGGTTCTAATTTATTTTCCTCCATGGAAGATGAAGGACTAGGATGTTGTGAACTCCACCCTAGCAAATTCCACTCATGTTGCAGCAGCTTGTTTGGCTTCCCGTAAAGATTCTTAGATGTCTCTGCTTGGGATGAACCCTGAACTTAGCCATCAAGTTGGCTTCTGTGAAATTTCACTACCAGCTCTACCAGAGGTGTACTGAGGGCTTTTGGCGCCCAGGGTGATGCCATGACGTCATGAAGCCATGCAGCGTCATGACAACATTAGTCAGGGAGCGGTTGAAGCATGAGCACGTACGTGCGCTTTGCAGTCAACTGGGCAATTTCGCCTGATTGGCTGCTGAGAGGGTGCTCCAGTTGCTCCAGTTGCTTCCCAGCACCAGAAGAGGGTCCAGCACCGGAAAAGGACACCGTATGAACTGCTAGCAGTGAGTTCTGCCATTACCTGGTGGCGAGGTGTTTCAAGGAGGTGGGATGATGGGGAGGAGGGCAGAACAAGATGGGGGAAGGGATTATCGGGCCCAGGAGGGGAGGAGGGAGCGTCAGTATCTGCCACCATATCCTATCCTCCCTCCTGGGTCAGGCAGCCTCCTTGACTCTGTGCCTGCTCAAAGGTGGGTGCAGAGCCAAGGAGACCCATTGCACAACATCAGCAAATGCTCCCTGCCCCCATGGACATTCCTGGCACTAGCCTGGCACCCACAGGATCCAGCAGCAACCCATTCAGCACTGCTGGAACCCTGGGCACCAGGTTGAATAGGATTGGGCTGCCTGTCTTGCTAAGGCAGTGGTTCCCAACCTGTGGACTGCGGACCACAGGTGGTCTGTGAGACCCTAAAAAGTTCTCCATGAGGTCTCAGTTAAAAAAAAGAGACTCAGCAAGATGCTTCCCCATGGACCACCAGAGAGGTCAGAGAATGGATCCCCTGCAGCTTGCATTTCCATTGTCTCGCCAAGTGCTCCTCCATGGGCTATCAAATTGAACTGTATTTTTTTATGTTGTGGGGATGGAAGGGGTTGCATGTGGTCCATGACAATTCCATTGTTTGCCTCAGTAGTCCATGGGCTCCTAAAGGTTGGGAACCACTGTGTTAAGGGAAAAAACATCATGCTTTGTGTGAACCTTCTAGAGTAGGGGTTTCAAACATAAGGTCCATAAGTTGGAAGTGGTCCACAGAAGTTCTTTATCTGGCCTTTGGGCTCTCCCCCCACAACCATCAGGTACTCTCTGCTGCTAAGCTATGCTGAGTTGTCAGTGCTGAAAGGGCAGTCCACATGATTATTGGGCTCTGCCATGTCTTGAAAATACAATCAAGATTTTCATTTTTTCTTTTGTCATTTGCAGCTAATGAGTTCTTAAGTGAAAAAAGTGCTCATTTCTGGTCTTGACCTGCTTAGTGACATCACTGCCTGCGTAATGACATCACTTCCAGCCCTCAGCAGGCACCATAAATGCTATTTGGCCCACTGCATGAAGTGAGTTTGCCACCCCTGTTCTGGAGTTCTTGGATAATGTCAAGGGCATGTGGATAGAGACGACCCAGTTATCATTGTATACTTGGTATTTTAAAAAGCTTTTGGCAAAATCCTCACCAAATGCTCCTGAGTAAATTTAGCAGTCATTGAACAAGAGGACATGTCCATTTATGGATTAGCAAATTGTCAAAGAACAGGAGGCAGAGAGTAGGAATAAATAAGCAATTTTCACAGAGGAAAGAAGTGGGGTCTCTTGAGAATCTGTACGGAACTCAGTACTTTTAAACTTGTTCATAAATTATTTGGAGTTTGGGGTAAACAGCAAGGTGGCCAGGTTTGCAGATGACACAAAAATATTCAGGGTAGTAAAAACCAAAGCACACTGTGAAGAGTTCCAAAGACCTTTCCAAACGAGATAAATGGGCAGCCAAATGGCAGATGCACTTCAGTATCAATAAGTGATGCCCTTTGGAACAAAAACTCCCAACTTCACATAATACACTGATGGGATCTCTTCTGTCACTGATGAACCAAGAAAGAGATTTTGGGGCTGTGGTAGATATTTCACTGAAGACATCAACCCAGTGTGTGGCAACTGCGAAGAAGGCAACTTTGTGCTAGGGGTTAATAGGAAACTACAACCGAATGTTCCGTTGCATACTTGCCCCCGTGCATTAGACTTATAATCTTATAATGCCCATATACACATCTATGGTGTGGCCACATTTGGACTATTGTGTTCCAGAGATGAGTGGAACTCTGCTAGGTTTGCATTAGAATAACTTTGATAAGAGTTATTTTTTTTCCAAAATATCAGAAATAATCCTGTTCCCTTCCTAAACCAATTCAAAGTTTGAAAAGAAGCTCGTTTTCCTGGATTGTTCACTGGAAAGGGCGCTGTGAGAGGAAAGACCAAGGTGATGAAGACCTCCTTTTCTGTGAGCACCCCTGAAACACAGCATCAGAAGCAGCCAGAGGAGGATTGCAGTTCCTAAAGTGGGGGGAAAGACTACAGGAAAGGGA
The DNA here is from genome assembly GCF_035046505.1 of Tiliqua scincoides. Lineage (NCBI taxonomy): Eukaryota > Metazoa > Chordata > Lepidosauria > Squamata > Scincidae > Tiliqua > Tiliqua scincoides. The sequence goes on from NC_089822.1 coordinate 77,016,005, forward strand.
AGACTACATAGGAAAGACTACACCTCACAGAGGAGTTTTAGGGTGAGAGGGTCCCACATGAGGGTAGTCCTTCAGTCCCCCCTTCATTTGGGGGAATTCAGGCCACTTAAAAGAGCATCAAAAGGAGTTGGAGATCATTTGGCTGTACCCAGAGCTCATTTACCAGGCCTACAGTGTATAGTTCTGAAAGTCACACTTCAAAAAAACACAGTAGAGGTGAGAAAAGTGCAAAAATAGGGCAGCCAAAATGGGCCAAAGGCTGGAGCACCTTCCCTACAAGGAAAGGCTACATTTGGAGCTTTTTAACTTGTAAAGAAGGTGATTGAAAGTATGCATGATGATGTGAGGAGACAGACATTTTTATCCCATTCACACAATAGTAGAACTAAGGGCCATCCAATGAAACCAACTGGTGAGAGAAGAGGCACTTCTTCGAACACTGCACGGAATGTATTGATGGTCACCAGTCTGGGTCAGTAGTGTAGCCACAGGGGCGCACAGCGCTACGTTTTGCAGGGCAACTCAATGTGCTGTGGAAGAAGTGAAGCCATTACTGGCGGGGAGAGCAAAGCGGAAGCATCTCTACTGGTTTGGATGGTCTTAAAGGGGGATTGGACAAATTTATGTTCTATTAGTGGCTAATAGCCATGATGGCTATGCACTACTCTCCATGAGCAGAGGCAGTATGTCTGTGAACACCAATTGCAGGGGAGCTGTGGCGGGATAGTAATATAGTCAGACCACAGTATTTGCGCGGCCAGCATCCATGGATTTGATTCACTGCAGGTGCCCATGGATACTGGAAGTCCACATTTAACCCCCCCCCCTTTTTAAGAAAAGTATCAAAATCCAATGTTTTTATCTTTTTGCAGCCAAAGTGTGCAGTTTCCAAGCCTGTAGAGTTGTTTTAGCACTGACTCACTTCTGGGTCACATAGAAGTTTCTTTCTTCTCCCAGGCTCTCCCCAGAATGCATTGCAGTGCCTTCCAGGGCAAGGCTAGGAGAAGAAAGGAACCTCTGCACAACCTGGAAGTGGGTCTTTCAGTGCCAAAAACAGCTCCACATGTTTGGAAACATCACAGTTTGGCCGCAAAAATGTAGGAACCCCGATTTTGAGCTTTTTTTGTTTGTTTTTAAAGGGCTTTAAATGTGAATTTCTGTATCATGGGGGTGTTTGTGTTCCACAGTGGAACCCACACAGATACCGCAGTCCGACTATATGACTTTCTCCCTCACTAGAATTCCCAGAGGTAACTGATGGGCTGCTGTGAGAAACAAGGATGCTAGACTAGATGGGCCTTTGACCTGCTCCAGCAGGGCTTTCCTTATGTTCACGGAACTATGAAGGGAACTTGGTATGTTCAGCCTGGAGAAGAGAAGGCTTAGAGGTGGTATGATGGCACTCTTCAAATACCTGAAGGGCTGCCGTATGGAAGAAGGGACAAATTTGTTCTCAACTGCCTCTGAAAGTAGAACTAGAACCAATGGATACAAACCACAAGAGAAGAGATTCCAATTAGACATCAGGAAAAAATTTCTTATGGTAAGGGCAGTTCGGCAGTGAAACAGATTGCTGAGGAAGGTAGTGGACTCTCCCTCACTGGAGATCTTCAAGCCGAAGCTTGACAACCACCAGTTGGAGATGCTCTTGGAGGATTTCCTACTACAGGCAGGGGGTTGGACTTGATGACCTGTTAGACCTCTTCCAACTCTAAGATTCTGTGAAATGCTGACATTTTGTCAAAGAACCACATGGTTGCACCAACAATGAATAGTGCACCTTTATAAAGCCGAGAATTCAAATCAATCACCGGAAAAGCAAATAGGTCAACTTGGTGAGTTCCCATTAACTCTGTCATGCTTGACAGAAATAGGACAGAGAAAAGAGCCCGGTTCTTGGTTTCCCCTCTCTGCCCCCACCCCTTGCTTGATGCACATGGAGTTCTGTTGATGTCATCTGAATTTTATTCTGCATTGCTTACGCACTGTTGCCTGAAGGAGCCTTGCAGTCTTGAAGTAAATACAGTAACTTAAAAGTTGATCCCTGCCAGTCTGTCATCAAGGAAATGGGCTTCTCTTTTCAGGCTATGGAGAAAAATTTCGGCACAGAACCAGTTGTTTATAACACCATCTGTGTTGTGTGACACCTCCTAATCAAAAGCGAAGATGTTTCAAGGTACAGTCTGTCATCTGTGTTGTATTCACAGTCCTGGAAGTGCAATGTTGTTGAGTGAATGATCAATCTCTAACGATTAGTGATTTGCTGGATTTCTACAAGAATGGGATGGCATGTTCTTATGTGTGACTGGGTGCATGTGGCTGTACGAACATGCCATAAACATTAAACCAAAGTTGACAGTATAAACCAGAATTGATAGCATTCAGAAAATAACATGCTAACATTTCTGATTAGTGATTTTTTCAATGACTGTAAAGCAGTGGTTTTCAAACGTTTAGCACCTGGACCCACTTTTTAGACTAAGAATCTATCAGGACCCACTGGATATGATGTCATGGCCAGAAGTGACATCATCAAGCAGGAAAATTTTTAACAATCCTAGGCTTCAATCCTACCCACACTTACCCAGGAGTAAGTTCCATTTACAATATTGGTAAAAACATATACAGAGTAGCCTGTTCAAAGTACAGCCCCAATACAGTAGCAATACAGTAGCATACCTTAGAAGCATCAAGTCTAATATATTAAAAATAAAATATTGAAATGAATGGGGACCCACCTGAAAATGACTTGCCACCCACCTGGTGGGTTCTGACCCACAGTTTGAGAAACACTGCTGTAAAAGAAAGCTTTCTGTGCACGAAAGCTGACATGGGCAATTGTTCTGAGTTTTTCACACTCAAAAAGCAGACACCAGTTCCTGGACAAGCACAAATGTTCTTGCCCACCATACATTCTAGGTGCAGATATGTCTGTATTCACAGGTTGTGAGATGAAAGAAAAGAAATATAAGTGTTTATTAATATTAACTAGCTTCCAGGCCATTGCAATTTTTGAAAGAAAGAAAAAAAGATTTTAATGGAACTAGTTACACTTCATATAAAACAACACTAAACAAAATCGTTAAAATCATCATGTATATAGTCCACAACTTTTTGATTTACATACTGTTCCTTATGCTTGAAGCCAGAAAAGCAAATTTAGCCACAGCCCTTCGGATGTGTTTTTTAACCATCATTAACAGATGATGACACAAAACCAATAGGTTTATCCTGAGACAAATGAAATGTATCAAAAAATATCCTCCTCTGTTTCTCATATGACTTACAAAACATCCTTAAATCAGATGCCCATTTAATTATCCTCAGGGAAATCACTCAACCTCAGCTAGTGATGGAAAGATTTTCAGATTCTTTTCACTGACGCAATGCTAAACAGTCACAGACTTTATGAAAAGGGTTTCAAGACTTTATTTACAGCTGTTTAGTAAGGTATACAAGCCAATTGATTTCAGTTTGGATACAAATGTTTACCCTTCACTTCCCATCTTGTCTCTCAGAGAACCACACCCAGAAAATCACATTAATAACGTGAAAGAAACAAGTTACCCATGTGAAACTGTTTGTCACTTCCACCTCTTTATTGGGTGTATTATGACACTGTTTGGTGCATGGTTCCAGCTCTAACTAGGAGGTCATTTTGCCCTGCATCTCAAATGTTCCTGGCCCACAACTTTGGTTACACAAGATCCTAGAATTTTCCCTTTGGGAAAGTTATGATCTACATGTTCTTTTTGTTTAGGTCACTTTGACATAATGACTCTCCTATCCTGTTTTTAAGGGAAACAACAGTCATTCTCTTGGCTCCAATTTCAGTTATTTTTCTCAAACAAGAGAAGATCAGTTAACCCTCTAAAATTTCTATCATTCCTCCGTTTTTTTCTTGGCCGATGTAGTGACTATGCATAGTAACATTAGGGCTTAGTGAACTTGGCAACACAGCAGGCACACCTACTTTCTGCTTTCAGAACACATTCTGAGCCGCAGCCTTGTTCACTGCCTGGTACATGTAAACAGGATGGGAGACAGTGTTTTAGAGACGCATCCTTATCTCAGGAATGTGTTGTTGCCAGCTAGTTTCCAGCTAGCGTTATCTCTAACCAAAAGTAACCCCAGCTTACTCTGTACTGGTTGAGGAGTGAATAAAAAGGCTGAGAGGAGGCTGGTCCAAAGCTTCTTCCCTGCATCTACCTTTGAAACCTGTTATGTCTGCCGTCTCTTCATTGCTTCTGCGCCTGCACTACATCCAGCAACCAGACTCTTGAGTCTTGGTTGCTCCCAAAGTCATTGCAACAGGCCAAGATGGAACATCTTTGGCCACATTGCTATCTTAAGGTATAGCTGGTTGGGGATATGCATGCTTGTTTGAACCTTCTTTGTTGGGCCATTCTTGTTATGTAGGTGCATTTTTTTCTTTATGTTATGTGACAGTGTGTATACCGTGTTTCCCCGATAATAAGACCTATCCCGAAAATAAGCCCTCCCCTTACTGTGTAAGATTCCTCTAAAATAAGCCCTCCCCCGAAAATAAGCCCTATTGAGATTGCTACTGTAGTGAAGGTGATCCCCTGCGCTACACGCTACATTACGGTACCCTCTGTATGCACCGTTCCCCCCCCCGGGTGAAACGCACGCCGCGCTCCGAGCTGCATCCAATCAGAGCTGCAGCAGTGAGCGCGTCATCCTGTTCTTCCCCAGTGATTTGCTTGCTGGCGCCATTGAGAGCAGTGCTGCGGAGGAGAGCAGAGGCAGGACAACATAAAAACCCGGTATGTAAGCGGGAGTGAGGGGGCATGATGGAGGATAAAAGGGGCATGATGGAGGATAAAAGAAGAACTCAGGGGGCATGATGGAGGATAAAAGAAGAACTCAGGGGGCATGATGGAGGATAAAATAAGCACTCAGGGGGCATGATGGAGGATAAAAGAAGAACTCAGGGGGCATGATTTGTTCACATTTACCTGTTTATTAAAATTGCTGTCAATGTTCATTAAAATAAGCCCTCCCCTGAAAATAAGCCTTCTGGTGTTTTTCTGTCCAAAAATAATAATAAGACAGTGTCTTATTATCGGGGAAACACGGTATGTCAGACTAAGGCACTTGGTTGAAGTCTTAACCACACCTTTTTGAGTGCACGCCTTATCAACAAATAGGACTCACTTTGAGTAGACCTGGTTAGGACTGTGTTCTAGGTGACATTATGTATGATAGCAGTAGACTAAGATATATTTCAAAAAAATATATTTCACTGCATAACGTGAAATATCCTTAGCAATTCAATATTCAATCCCTACTACTTGATCTAATTAGATCAATAGAATTTTCCAATCATTTCTGTTAGTACTCCTACATTTTTTACTTTAATGGTTGCAAAGAGCATCCGTGCCGCCTTGTTTATTCCTCTAAAATTTCTATCATTAGTCATTTCAATGTTATCCTAGCTATATAATGTCATACAAACCATAGTTGCAAGCATAGATGGTAGCATTCCTGACAGAGCTCTAAAAAATGATTATGAGGGATATGTGGAGTCGAATAGAGACATATGGCCCAATCTTAATGAAGGTTCATGACAGCAGAACAGAGGTTCCACTGTCACAAATGGTCATACGGTAGTGTGTGCAGCATGCTGCCAGTGACCATTTTGAAACCACCTATGAAAACTATGGTGGTGTCAGTGGCCCACTGCTGCAGCCAGCTACCCAGGGAAGTGTAGGTATGCCGGCATAGGGGGGCAGGCAGGCTGTGGGAGAAATGGAGCAGGCAGGGACAGGAACGGGAAGTGCCTGGGTAGGGAGGGGGCAGGAGGGAGAGGGTGGATCCTGGTAGCATTGGCATGCACCAGGGTCCTATCCCCATTCCTTCTCCTCTTCCCTCTCCCTTATTCTCGGTTCTGCAACAGCAAAATGGTGCACCCAGATCTGAGGAGACTCATTCAGGTAGCAGAAGCTTGTCCCAGAGTAAGGCAACAAAATTTCCCTGGCCACGAAGAGACCTTTAAATCTGCCCCCCCCCCCCGGTAGCATGCAGTTCGCACTGTGTTGACTCAGTTGCACTAGTTAGGATTGGGCTATTAGGCTACAATCTTATATACACTTTTCTGGGAATAACTGTTATTAAAATGAATAGAACTTACTTCTAAGTATAGATGCATAGAATTGCACTGTTAACATGTGCATAATAACATGGGGTGGGGTTTCATCCATGCCACCATTTCAATTTCGGGGTGGGGAAGGACAAGGCGTTCAGCAAGTTTCAAAGGGCTGCTCTTGGATAAATTCAAGATTCAATGGTAGAAAGCAGTATAATTTAAGAGATGTTTGTGGTTACCTTTTTTATTCTTCATAACAGCCTCAGCAATGTTAGGAATACATCCCCTTCATATAAAGAAAAGGATTTATGCCTTTGGTATGCACTGCTTGTAATCGTACTTATTGTGCAGAAACAGTGAGCTGGTCAGAGACATAGATGCCACTTGAGAAATAACAACATGTGGTCTGAAAGGTGGGAAGAGGAGCTCTCACTAGACTTAATGCTGCCCCTAGGTTCTGTAAGCAACAGACCAGACTACTTCAAAAGACATGAAGTAGATTGAGAAGCTGATGGAAAAATAATATACTGCATGTGATTGTGATATACTGGAGGATAAATCAAATCACTGAGGACAACTCAAATCCCTGAGAATGAAAGAAAAGGATAATAAAACAACACCCCAACTTCTGGAGTCCAAGGTTGCTATCAATATTTTCCTGTTTTTATATTGGTGCCAGGCATAGCAATGGAGAGAGGGGAACAATAAACATTTCTCAAAAATATACTGATTGGGTGAATATTCAACATTTTCAGTTCTATTTTGTGTCATTCTTGCTCCTATCTGCTACACCGGGCTGGTGTTTTTACCTGTTCACAGTTTCTTTCTTCATCCTGCATTAGTCACCTGGGTGATTCTAGCCAATCAAAGATCAGTGAACAGCATGGCAGCACAACACCACCCAATCAAACTGGGCCACATGATAACACCACTAAAGAGAAACAAAGCTGTTTAGAGGCTTAGAGCATGAGAGGATCATATAAGTGAAGAGCCAAGATTTTCAAATGGTTTGCCAGAAAAATCCAGAGGGGGACATTTTTTCAACATGGCCAAAAATGCCCCTGATAAATAGTGAGGATAAATAAATAGTCTCTCACCATTTCTTGATTCTATGATAGTTCAGTACTATGCATATCAGATTAGACTTTGAGACTCCAATACTGAACACTTCTTTAGCTGGATTTAAAAAAAAATCACACCTCTTATAGCAGACAGTTTTCCCTTCCTGAAGGACAATTGATTTTTGTGTATGTCCATTGTGACTTTTAAAAGTGGGAGAGTTTCTATCTCACTGCAATTTTGTAAAAGGGACAGTTTTGCCAGAAATAGGTGTCAGCAACAGGCAAACATCCTTCAGCGTTTTTTCCTGACTGACAAAGTTTTGACTTCCAGTACTTTAGTGGGTCATCTTTTTAAAGCACTCGGCATTTGTAGTTCTGCTGGTCGTGGCTGTTTCTTGAAAAATGGAGACGATGAGAGAGTGACTGTTCTGCATGGTTTAAAAGGCCTGTACTTGAAAACCATTTAGAAGCAAAGCCTCAAAATACTCCAGGGACCGAGTTAAGAGACTGAATTGAAGCTCTAATGCTCCACATCACAACAGCCAGCCTTCTGAGGTCACCAGATGCAGCCAAAATAAGCCAGCAATGCCCTAACTAAAAAGAGCAGGCTTTAACCCTTAGAACTCAGGATTTATTTATTTCATGTAGCTGGAATCCAAATTTTCATATATATAGACACACACACATACACTTGCAGAGCATTGCACATATATATTCCATTTAATATGGAAAGTTCTTCTTTAAATGTTGTTGCCCAGAAAATCAAACTCTACGAATTATAAGCGCGGCTGACAGAGCCCACATTTAATTTTTGGAGGTTGGTGTTTCTTTGGTTGAATTATGCCCAGTAAGGCAAGTTAGTAGCCACATGCTGTGTAGTGACTATGAATTGAACTATAAACTACATATCCAATAAACACAGGGCTGGATTCATATTTTCCTTACCAGAAGGTGAATAATCACCACTAGCGTTTATATAGTGCTTTTTCTTCAGTGTACTACCTATACATTATCCGAGTAATCTTTACACCAACCTTGTAAGGTGTTTTATGATCCCCACGTTAGAGATTAGAGAACAGCATGAGGACTGAGTGATAGTGGAATTCTTGCTACTTACTGAGTTCATGCCTGAGTTGAGTTTTTTTATTGTAGTTCAGAATGCCTGCTTTATATTGGTGTAGCACTTTCTGAGAGTGCCAGGAGTACACTTCACATTTATCATCTTGATATTGTCCTTACAACAACCCTGTAAGAAATTTATTATTATTATTATTATTATTATTATTATTATTATTATTATTATTATTAATAATAATAATAATAATAATAATAATAATAATAATAATAATAATAATAATAATAATAATAATAATAATAATAATAATAATAAGGGTCATAGCTAGGGGGGCCAGGGGGGCTTTCCCCCCCTGAGCCAGCAGTTTGCCCCCCCCTAGCATTTTTTCCAAACCTGTCCTCTATCTAATCTGGTGTCAGTTGGGGGTGATTTGAAGCCCTTTTTGCAACATTTTTTTGTTTGGTGCTTCTGGTAGGGATTGGAGAGGAGAGAGAGAGTGCATGTGTGTAGACTGAGTAGAACAGGGTCTTGGGGGGCTCCTTGGAAGTTATGACCTCTGGTCACCCTGCCCCATTCAGAGCGGGGCTGGTCAAGAGCAGCTACAAGAAGGTTGGGAGAGATTTCTTCTTGTACTGGCTGGGGGAAGGGGGGGTGCTATTTCTACTACTGTGGAACATGCTAATTACTATAATGGTACTGCTGTTGGGGGGGGCAGGGAGAAATGTTTCTGTATGGAAAAATCATGGGGGCAGGTTCTTGCCTTTCAGATATACTTTTAAAATTAATGGCTGCTGCTTGGGAGCTGGGGAGGCCCTTTTTCTGGTGGGAGAAAACATGGAAAGCATTTGAGCTAAAGAGAACCAAGAACTTAAGTGTAGGAAAGGTTCTAAGCAGGGGCAGATCCGGGGGAGGCCATGGGTGCAACCCCCGCCCCCACTGTCCCAAATAGGTAGACCTGGGCTCCAAGTCCAGGCGGGAGCCCAGGTCTACCCACCTAGCAAATAACCACAGAGGCCTGAGGGAGGACATGATTGAGACATATAAAATTATGCAAGGGATGGCTAGAGAGATGTTCTTTTCCCTATCACATAACACCAGAACCAGGGGACAGCCTTAAAATTAAGTGTTGGGAGAGTTAGGACGGACAAAAGAAAATATTTCTTTACCCAGCGTGCAATTAGTCTGTGGAACTCCTTGCTACAGGAAGTGGTGATGGCAACTTGCTTAGATGCCTCTAAGAGGGGATTGGACACATTTCTGGAGGAAAGGCCATCACAGGTTACAAGTCATGATAGGTATGTGCAAGCTCCTGATTTTAGAAGTAGGCTACCTCAATGCCAGATGCAGGAGAAGACACCAGGATGCAGGTTGTGTCTTGCTGTCTTTTGTGCTCCCTGAAGCATTTGCTGGACCACTGTGAGATACAGGAAGCTGGACTAGATGGGCCTTTGGTCTGATTCAGCAGGGCTCTTCTTATGTTCTTACGTAGGTTATAAGCTCAATCAGGAGCGCAGGTCTACCCAAGCAGGTAGACCAGGCCTCCAAGTCCAGGTGGGAGCCCAGACCCAGCTCTGCCTGCCCAGCAAATGTCCACAGAAGCCATAAGCTCCAGCAGGAGCCCAGATCTACACAACAGGTAAACCTGGGCTCCAAGTCCAGGCAGGAGCCCAGGTCTACCCACCCAGCAAATGGCCACAGAGGCGATAATCTCAAGCAGGAGACCAAGTCAACCCAGTTGGTAGACCTGGGCTCCAAGTCATCCCCTGGTTCTAAGGTGATTCAACAGAAAGCTGGGAGGATTCAGCTCCACCAGGTAGAGTCAATACATTCAAATCTTCTGTACTTTGCTTTTTAAAAGTAATGAATATTGTAAGAAAAAACTAGTGTTCCAATGACGTTACTGTATTTGACTAGCATATCTTTCCTCTTGCTTTTATGCAAAGTAAATAAATTTTATTTTAATATGTATCAATGCATCAGCAATGTGTCATCAACAAATGTTATATAGGTGCTAGATAGGTGTTATTCAGAGATTCATATCTTAGTTTTCCCCTGGGGGCTGGGGATTAGAATAGGCTCTCAGTTTGGCTGTACTTGTCATAAGAGGCGACTAAACAGCCACCGGGTAGATGGGACTCGTCAGCCTGGGAAGGCAGCTCATCTGAGAGAAGGAAAACTCTGATCCCAAACCTCCACTGCCTTGTGGCTACATCCAGCTATGGAAAAGGCTTCAGGAGTCAACCTCGAGGCAAAATCCGGAGCCGGAGTCCCTGAGGCAGTTCATGGCTGAACACAGTCACGTTCTGCCAACTCCTGTGATGCCGCTGGAACCAACCGTATTGGCCTCTGCCTTTCCATTGGACCATTTCGACAACATGGAGAGGGGGGGATTTGCTGCATGGGAAACAGTCTATCCTCCATGTCTACTTTACCCAGGCTTCGTGCACTGGAGAGCACACTCTGTTCCAGAGCCACTGTTCAAAGCGCAATACCATAGTCTTCCAAGACTGAAGGATGCCAACATAGATAGGTGTTACATAGCATTATATAGGTGATAGATAGGTGCTAGACAGGCGCTATATAGGTGTTAGATAGGCATTATATAGGTACTAGATAGGTGCTAGATAGGCGTTATATAGGTGCTAAGTAGGCAAAGTAGGCGTTATGTAGGCGCTAGATAGGTGTTATGTAGGCGATAGGTGTCAAATAGGCACCGTATAGGTGTCAGATAGGTGCTAGATAGGTGCTAAATAAGTGTTATATAGGCGTTAAATATAGGCGTGTTATGTGGGCGCCAGATAGGCATTAGATAGGCGCTATATAGGTGCTAGATGGGTGTTGCATAGGCACTAGATAGGCGCTATATAGGTGCTAGATAGGTGTTGCATAGGCACTAGATAGGCATTATATAGGTGTTAGATAGGTGCTATATAGATGTTAGATAGGTGCTAGATAGGTGCTATATAGGTGTTAGATAGGTGTAAGATAGGTGTTAAATAGGCACTTGCAATACAAGTAAATACTACCTGCATCACAGTGATATGTTTTACATTTACAGGGTTGCAGGCCTGTGTATTGCACTGGTGTGTAAATGAAAGGCTATGTTGCATGTTATTTCTATGTAGGCAATACATTTTACATTGCATGCAGAGATGCATTTATTCTATGCAAATTATTGTTACGTTGCTTTACAGATAATGAATGCAGCTTAAAAAAACAAAAACCACATTATTTTCTCTTCCTGAAATTTGGGGGAGTTATGGGTATTTGATGTTTCTCCATACTTATCCTTTCATTCTGCCCACCAGTATAGATACCTGACATCATTGCCCCCCTTGAAAAAATAGTCGCTCCCCACCTCTAGAACCCTGGCTATGGGCCTATTATTATTATTATTATTATTATTATTATTAGCCACGTATTGCAGCTGGGAAGGTGAGACTGAGAGCGTATGTTTTGCCTAAGGCCACCTAGCATATTCTTGGTAGAGGAAAGATTAGAGTTTTTTAGTTGTAAAAACCACCATAAATGGTTGTCTTGTAATCATCCTGGGGAGAGATTCATATTGGAAGGGTTCAACTGTGTTGGGCAGCATCGAGGACTATCATGAGTTTTGCAGTTTTCAGTATTTGAGTTAGCAGAAATCACATTGGAAAATGTGCCACCTAAATGGGAGGATGCCTACAAGAGGGTAATTTACAGCCCAATCCTGTTCAAAGGAAGTACTGGTGGAACTCATCAGTGGAGTGGAGGCCTGTCAGACAGATAAGCCTGGTGTGGGAAAAGCTGGCACAGGGGGCAGAATGGGGTGAGCGATGGCAGGGAGAGGGCCAATCAGGTCCTGGATGGGGCAGATTTAGCAGCAGGGGTGTCTGCCAAATCCCGACCCCCTTCCCAGGCCTGATCCACCTATGCAGACCAACGTGAGCTTACGCCAGCAATATCACTGGCAAGGTCTGAGTTGACGCAATGCAGTTGCTGTGGCTTACCTTGGAACAAGGGGACAGATACCAACTTACCCCAAGGAGCTGTTACTCCAACAACCAAAAATCCCCCACAGTGTAGCCCACACTGGGCCACTGCATTGCCACACAAGGATTGAGGCAGGATTGGGCTGCTAATGTTTCAAGGCAACTTCAATCCCTCTCCTGGCATGATAGTGTCTTGATATAGAACATAGGAAGTGCTACTATAACTCTTCCTAACCAGAAGGCTATGCTGAAAACAGCAGCTGTAAAGGATAAATAGTTGGGTCAGGTATTGTTAGTCAAGAAGTTAAGAAAACCATCCCATCCTATTTTCGAAGTTTCTTGGAAACCGCCAAAGGAACGTTTTGCTAGGCTTAGGACCCAATCTTATGGTCACACTGTACTTCTGGAACTCACATTCCAGCAGCACAGGGTGCTTTCTGCCAGCGTTGCATGCTGCTGGGCTGCTATCACAGATGGACAGTGGCATGGCACACACAGCAGCGGCTCCAGAGTCCTCTATCAGTGCCTGTAAGTTGGCAGTGGAGGCATGTCATAGGTGGGGAGGGAAAGGTTAAGGGGAATTTTGGAGCAGGGAGGGGGAGGATCCTGGCAGCATCAAACTGTGCCAGGATCCTATCCCCTCTTTTTGAACCCTCTTCACCCCTTTTCTCTCATTGGATTGATGCCTGGCGTAGGTCTGAGTAGACCCATAGGTGATCAGGCAAGCAACGAGGGAGGGGGCTTAAGTAGAAATATTTTTACTTATCTCCAGCAGGCTGTGAGATAGCCCCTCCCCCAGCATGCAGTGCAGTCTCCATTGGCGTGGCTGCATGCTATAACATGATAGGAGATAGGATTGGACTGTCTATTCCATAGGAATCCTCTTTATTTTATTTTTTTTATCCAGCCTATCAATTTTTAAAATAAGTACAGTTAAGTGTCACAATCTGCAGAAATGCAGCACATTTCATAAAAGGAGACTTCTTCCTCTGATTTGGGGATGAAAGTTATTTTGCTGTAAATCAAAGTCTATTAATACTGTTATATTTCTATTTTCTAAATTTCTATTTAGAAAATATTTCTAAATAGAAATTCTATTTAGAATATATTTCTATTTTCTAAATTTCACCAAGGTTCACTAACATTGTGGTCCGATAAGCCTCACATTACCTGGATTGTGCCGTAATGTGGTTCTTTATTATTTAAGTGCTCCGTTTTACCTGCGCGATCTCCTCGCGGTGACCTATATACTCTGTAGTACTTCCAGCATTCTGTCAGCTAAATTAAACCTAAGGAAGCCGCGTAGCGGCTCAGAACAATCTTTCTTCCAAGGATATTAATAGCGCAGGCTACAGGGAACGTCAAAGACAAGGAAACAAAGTTCATTTTCTCCCAGCTACACCAAGAGACCCCCTAAAAATGAAACACCAACTCTTTTAAAAAGGATTTTGATATGACACTTGAAAGGAAATTATAACTACAGAGGGCCAAATCATGGCAAAGAAAAGTGATCCTGGAATCCGTACACTCTTTTCACAGTTCAGATGCAAATGAAGTCTTCTGATATAAAATACAGGGATCTGCACCTCAGGAAAAGACTGATGTGCATCTGATTCCTGGGAGGGAAAAAATGAAATCATTCGCCTTTTCTGCCAAACTCATTGCTTTTGATATTAAAAGAAGAGAGAACTCTGGGAGCCTTTTTCACAGACTGCAAAATCGACACAAGCGTATCTCAGGCATTGGAAGGCTGGGACTAATGCAAGGAATAAACACTCAACAGTCTTTCTTCTATCTATGATGCAAGCAAGCAAGCAGTCATCGAGGAGCAGAAGGAGAGGGAGGGCTACTGCTTGCTGCAGTCACAATCTCCCTTTGCTCTGCATTCAGAGCTTTTGCCTTTGTGGTGATGCTAGGAGATTGTGCATGTGTGCATGTGGGGGTTACCTTCACACCCTCCAGTGAAGACACAGACAGAGTTCTGATGATAGAATGGGCCACTTTATTAACCGTTTATAACAAACAAACTGCAGGGTCCTCAATCTCCATCCATCCCAAGCTCATGTGCATTCTAATTCTGGGGGAAACAGAATTACCTCCCCCAAGGATATGGGCAAACCACCTGACTCCAAGCTATGCCAGGTTAACAACACAGCACACCAATCATTGTCAACCCCGCAGTGGTTGGTGCAGCTGGATACTGCACCACCTGGGACACCTGGGACAATCCTGGGACAAACCTGGGACACTGCCACCTGGGACAATCCCTGTGTGCACCATGTGCATATCCAGCCTGAGAGTCAGCCATCCCACCTCACTGAGCCAGGTAAGCCAGTGTGAGCAGGTATGGCTCTCCCCCTGACCTTGCTGCCCCTAATGGACACCAAGATCTTTCCTTAACTACCCAAAAACCTGCACGACACCTCCCTAAAGTGACCAAGGTGACCCCTAATGATCCTATTTGTCACCTCAACCCACCCACTCCAGTCTGGGGTAGGGAGAAAAAAAAAAAAAAAAACCACTTGCCTACAAGTCAGTCTGGCTGATGGCAAAAAATTCCTACCCAGCCCCTAAATGGGTGACCAGCTAGTCTCAGACTGAACATAGGGCAGGAAGATTGGGGATAGCTGCTGAGGCCCAACTGAGGCTTTTTCGGCACCACCTTGAGGCCCACCTCCACCCTTCCTCCCAGTCAATCAGCTGGGACCAGCCGTCTGCCCATACCCTGTGCAGGGGAAGAACTAAACATGGCAGCACACGAGTTGTGCACCTCCAGCATGCTCTCTCAGGTGAAAAATCACAGCTTTCTTGAACTTCTTTGGACCAACCAACTTTTGGAGTATTTGAACTACTGTGGAGTGGAGGGCAAGCTATTTTGGCATGGAGCACATTGAGTTCCGTGACAGTTTTTTTTTAATGCTTTCCTCCTCTGTCATTTTAGTGCTGAAAATCAGTCCTCACAAAAAATAAAATAAAAAATAAAAAGAAGCAAAGAAGAACTAAGCTCCCCTTCAGGACCCTTCATGTTCCCACTCCCAGGTCTGTGTGGAGGTTTCAGAGGACTACTTCTGGTTCACTTCCAGCTTTCTTCTCACTTGTTAAAAATGGATTGGAGGAACCATCTCACCTGCACATTTTACTTGCCCATCCCTCTCAGCTGTCTGATGCTCTGTCTCCTATCTATTCTGGAGGAGAATAAATCTTGGACTGGGAAGAATCCAATGCAAATGATCTCAGATAGGACAAACTGTCTTCAGGGATTGATCTACGTGAAGTGGCACAATGTGAGCATGCTGTCTGTGGTTGCACAACCATTGTAACAATGAAAATGCGTGATATCCCTAACCAAAAATTTGAGAGGGAAAAGATTCACTGAAGCACACCTTCAAAATACAACTCTGCAATGATCTGCTTTTCATTTTTAGTTTAATTGAATGATCTAATGGGAAAACAAAGCAATGTGGGGAGTTTTACAGAATACTTCTGAGAGTAAGAATATCTGGTAACAACTGTACCCCAAAGAAAGCATGCCCATTACAATCAAGCAATGAATTTCACTCAGGGGAAACAACAAACCCCTGCGTGTGAACTGGCATTGTTTTTAAATAAATCATGACAGGATACTTAGGGGAATCCATTTCTGTTTTATCAATGGCTCCCAGCTACACAACAACCTGTTGCTCCATGTGAACCATTTAGGCTGCATTATAGAGCATTTACTTTTCTCCAGAGAACTTCAGGGTTTATATGATAACATGATAACAATTCCAGTTGACTGGCTTTTTCTTAAATCTTCCATTAGTTTCTCTAATCTAACAGCAACCACTGAAGCAAACTGAGCCCTCACACATGATGCTGCATGTCCCACCGCGGCAACTTGATTAATCCACGACTGTTCTTGTTTAATAAGAAACAGGAGTGAATTATTCATATATACCTGGTTGTTTGGTAGCCTTCTATTCTTTCCAGTGCACTGAGTATCACTCCACAGTGGACTGCAGCAAATTCTAAGCCTTCTGTTTATGTTTTCCAAATGGAATTATAGTTGCATAGAAGGTACATCACTGCTTTTCCATACTTCATCCCACAGCACAATAGTGACTGAAAGCCTGCAACAAGGTAGGCGGGTTGCAGCTAACAGATGCTTTTTAACATCTACATGAAGCCACTGGGAGAGGTCATCCGGGGGTTTGGAGTGGGTTGCCACCAGTACACTGATGACACCCAGCTTTATCTCTCCTTTCCCCCTGATTCTGAGGAGGCAGTTGGGGTACTGGATCGCTGTCTGGAGGTGGTTAGGGACTGGATGTGGGCAAACAAGCTGAAATTAAATCCGGATAAGACAGAGGTGCTCTTGGTTCGGAAATCCACAGCTTGGGTGCTGGACTATCGTCCTGCTCTGAATGGGGTTGCACTCCCTCTGAAGGAGCAGGTCCGCAGCTTGGGGGTTCTCCTGGATCCACAGCTGCTCCTGGAGTCCCAGGTGGCGGTGGTGGCCAGGGGAGACTTTGCTCAGCTTCGGCTGATTCGCCAGCTGCGACCGTACCTGAGCTGCGTGGACCTGGCCACAGTAATCCATGCCCTAGTGACATCTAGATTAGATTATTGCAATGCGCTCTACGTGGGGCTGCCTTTGAAGATGGTCCAGAAATTACAACTAGTACAGAACGCGGCTGCTCGTGTGGTTGCCGGGGCACGTTGGTTTGACTCTGTCGAGCCGTTGCTCCGGCGACTACACTGGTTGCCGGTTCTGTTCCGGGCCCAATTCAAGGTGCTAGTTTTGACTTTTAAAGCCCTTTACGGCTCGGGTCCGGGGTATTTGAGGGACCGCCTCCTTCCCTACAATCCGGCCCGTGCTCTTAGATCTTCTGGGGGGGCCCTTTTGACTGTGCCGCCACTAAGAGATGTGAGAGGGGTGGCGGCCAGGAAGAGGGCCTTCTCAGTGGTGGCCCCCAAACTGTGGAATACCCTCCCCTTAGAAATGAGAACTGCTCCCTCGTTGCTAACGTTTCGGCGTGGACTGAAGACCTTTTCATTTCAAAAAGCTTTTAATTGTTGACAGGCTGGCTGGCGTTCTTGCTTTTTATATGAAAATCCACGGGGTTTGTTTTGTTTTTAGCTTTTTAATCATTGTAAATTGTTTTTAACTGTTTTTCATGTTGTATTTTTAAATTGTTTGTTAGCTGCCTTGTGTGCCCGTTGGGCAAAAAGGCGGGGTACAAATTAACAATAACAACAACAACAACAACAACAACAACTGCATGGGTCCTTCCTAGTCAAGAAAGGTGGGCAGTAATTGGATGGAAACGTTCTCCGTTTGGGTCTACATCCTTCAGAGGGCCCACTCAGCCAGGCCAATCCCTGAACCTTCAGTACAAATGGAAGCAGTGATGTGTAATGTGTCATCATGGTAGGGATGCCACGAGGAGCCCAGTGCAGGCCATTGCCTCATATTTTCCAGCAACCTGGTGTTGCAACCGACTGTAGTGGTAGATAGTGATAGCATCAGCAATCATCCCTATGAGAAGTCCACCCCAATGCACAAAACCCATGAACTTCTTCACCAGAATGCTCATGCTGCACCATTTCTGGACGCATGGCAATGATGTTACATGTCATTGTTTGACTTCCAGGAATGCCAAGCTCTGAGCTGTAAGAAGCTTGAATTCCCAGGGCTTTGAGCTGCGTAACTGTGAAGCTTAAAGAGGGCAGGGACACTGGTGATCTAAGAATTCAAACAGCTTGCATAATAAGACAGTCTTTCGCCCCGTAGAAATCAAGCTGATTAATAAAACATCAAGGAGGGAAGAAGGGCAAACAATTGGCTCCAGGAAAAAAAAAAAACCCAGTAAGCAACACCCCAATGTTGATTCTGGAATGGGCTTGGCTAATAATGCATACAAAATAAGCTCAGCTTGTAATGTTCTCAAGACTGGAAAGGCGAGATCCTTTATGCATTTATGAGCTCCCGATACAAACATCAGCACTGCCTCTACAAGCAAGAGTTCCATGTTGAGAGGATGAGCAAGACCAGGCCTTGCCTAAGTTAGTAACTGAAGGAAGTTAAAGGAAGGAGATAGACAGTTTCTCATCTTGGATGAAAATAGCCTTGTTTGCTCTCTGCTCAGATCTGAATTAACATTGCTCCCCATTGGTTAACTAGTTAGCTAACTACATATACTGATTGGCCTCTTTGATTGCAGCCGGTCCCCTCCATATATTGTTATTATGTTTCAGCATTCCAGGCTCTGAGCCCCTCTATTCCATTCTTCTTTCCTTGTTACCTGAGTGGGAGGTAAATGTATTGTAGCCAACTATAAGATGTCCCTACATGGGTGTAGAGCAAGGCTCTCCAAACCCCAGCCTATGGGCCAGATCCTTGATTTAGAAAAAGCCCCTCTGTAAACAGCACTTACTGTTACGTCGCGTCACTCCATTTCTTTCAAGCTGATCTGGGCACAGGGATGCTCTGGACAGTCATGTTTGCCTGGACATCCTTCTGCATGGCCTTCTGGGACTCTGGCCAATACTCACGACTGCCCAGAGTGTCCTTGTGCAAAGATCAGCTTGGCGACATGGTGAAACAGTAAGCACCACTCGGGACAGGGAGGGCTTTTCTTTTGACACAATGGTCTCCAGTTTGGAGACTGCTGGTCTAGGGGTACAAGTGTTAGTGTTTGTACATGTGCCCAGCAGTTTTCATGTAACATTTTGTGTAATATTTCTTCCTCTTTTAGAAGTAGTTTTTTGGGGGGAAACAAAGGCGACAACTAAGTTCCAGAATGTAAGAGAGTAAACACTTGAGATGATAGTATTAGTTTAGTTACGGTAACTTGACTTGTTGCTGAAGCCTGAGCGTGGTTGTCATGCTGAAGTGCATTTGTGTAGGAAATTGGTTCCAATATACTAGTGGAAAGAAAGAAATTGATGCCCAGTCACAGACTGGCAACAGAAAAGTCCTACTATTCTGCTTTATCTTAAGAAAGTTGCACTGACAGAAATGATGCAGTTGAGAAAGAGAGGCAATTAGTTTTGAGTGGTAGAGCATGTGAAAGACACAGTTCAGTAGGAATGGCCTAAGGCTGCTGTCCACAAATAGCAAACTCTGAAGTGGTTCCAAAGACTTCACTGGGACTATTCTGCAGTGAGTTGTTTCATGATCGCCATGTCAATGTGCCTACAAGTTCTGTAGCTGCCAGTTTGACAAGGCTTTTTCTCTCCATATTAGGAGGGCAATGCCATCTTTGGTTCAGCTAGCTCAGGACTTTTTATTGTTGTTAATGTCCAGCACCAGTTTATCACATTATATATCCCTTACTAACAGTGGCTGAAGCTCAAGGGGTGTCTTGACCCCAGCTCTACAATTTCTCTGATGCCTCTCAGAATGCCATGATTCCCTACCGAAGAATGTAACAACATACCCTGGAGTGCGCAAGGAGTTTGTTTTATTTATTCAATAGATGTATACTCCAACTTTTGAAACTTTGCAGGTCAGCTAACAGCTTCAGAACAAACAAAAACAAATTTCTAAAACCATAGAAAGGAAGCATGAGTTTCTAAGGACGCAATCCTAACTCACTTTTGGGCACCAACGTAAGGGCAATGTAGCTCTGAGGTAAGGGAACAAACATTCCCTTACTTTGAGGAGGCTTCCATGATTGCCCCCCAACTGCAGGATGCAGCACAAGTCCCATTGGCACAGCTATGCCAGCGCTGGAAAGTTGGTTAGGATTTGGGCCTAAGAGTCACAACTATGAATCCTCATTCATAAATCACATGGCAGCCATCAAATCATTACAGTACTGAAAACTTCATGTTTTTCAATCTTTTTTTTGAAAATCAGACTACAGTATAAAGAAAAGGTAGTAGACATGTAGGAACTGGGTGGTTAGCTCGGGTGTAGAAATTTTAAACCTTCTTTTCATACTTCTCATTTTGTCATTATAAAAATGTTGTTTGATACACAGTACAGGCATGCCCCCTTTCCAGAGAGCTTCCCTGGGCTTCCTTATGCCCTAAAAGGCATTAAAAACATCACTTCTGATTTTCACAGAGAAACAGGAAGTAGGTCTTTCTTTCTTTCTTTCTTTCTTTCTTTCTTTCTTTCTTTCTTTCTTTGCTATTTTAAGTCATTCTAAACCCAGCAGAGGCCACAGGTGGGTGCACGTGGCTTACGGTAGGCTCAGAAGACCCTCCAAAGGTGAGAGAAGTTATCCCCTCACCTCCAGAGGGTGGAGGTGGGGTGTGGAGGCTCCTCCCACATCCATGGGTAAGTGAATCTGCAGATCTGGAGAGTCTTCAACTCATGTGGACAGCCCCCGTGTATAATATCCCACCTTTCCTTTTCAAGATGTATTACCTTACAGATATTGGAGCACACTTTGGTCAGGTAAGGATTGATTCTCAATCTCTCACTACATGAAAACAGAAAATATTTTTTATTTCCCCGTGCTTGTATCTCTAAATTTTACATATAAGAGTCACTCACCTTATGGGCTATCCCATGGAGAGTCTTCAACTCATGTGGACAATTTTTTTCCCAAGTCATTACCATTAATATTAAATCTATATCTTCTCAGATAATTTGTTGTAATACTCAGGTGTAAAACCTGGTGAATTTTTTCTTTTAATCCAACAGTTGCTACTTTTACTGCATCTGTCGCTATAGCTTTCAAAGAAGTTCTTTCCTCCTGTGTAAACTGAAGAATTCCCCATGATGCTAAAAGGTTTTTAATCTCATTTTGCTAGTGCTTATCGGATATACATAATTATTTCTATTTCTCTACAAATGCACTTGTTATTTCCTCTGGGTCACCTCATATCAGTCTTACCTCTTAATAGGCATTCTCTTCCTCTGTTCCCTCTTTAGCAAGTTGCCTAAGATCCAGTCTTCTTTTTTCCTTTCTCAAAAATTTATATATATCTTACAGATTTCTCCATGCCTAGGCAGGGCAAATCATATAGGCCCAACCACTCACATAGACTTCTTATGCAACAGAAATGGTTTTTAGAAATGGGTTATGTCAGAATGCCAGATGCAAGGGAGGGTACCAGGATGAGGTCTCTTGTTAACAGGTGTGCTCCCTGGGGCATTTGGTGGGCCGCTGTGAGATACAGGAAGCTGGACTAGATGGGCCTATGGCCTGATCCAGTGGGGCTGTTCTTATGTTCTTAACAACTTTTGCCCCAGATATCTCACGTGGCCTTCCTCACCAGGGACTTTCTAGATGAGCACACACTAGCTAACCTCTATTGCAGAGACATTTCTATAGTGAACCAATTAAAAGATCATTTTTAATATACATGAGCTAGTGCTGACAATAAGAATGGTCCTGTTGGAAGGTGCATCTAGTCCACCATCCTAGGAAACTGCCTTAAACTGAGTCAAACAATTGGTCTGTCTAGTTTGGCATTGCTGACAGGCTTTCCAGGATTTCAGATAGGATTTTTTCTTGGCCCTCTGAAATACCAGAAACTGAACTTGGGATCTTCTGCATGCAGATCACGTGTTCTGCTCCTGGGCAACCTTTTCTTTTTCTACAGTGGCCAATGAGATACATCTGGGAAGCACAGAAGGACACATAGCAAAACATGACATGAACTTCTTAAAAAAACTTCTTTAAAATCGTTCTTACTGACAATGCATAAGTTCTAACAAGAACTCCCCCTGCACAAGAAACAAACCAACCTCTATATAACATTTGAAACATTTACAATGTATTTAGTTTTGAAAATGTTGAAAAAAAATTTTTTTTACTGAACCTACAGATGCCTGTGGCTCTTATTTCTACACTATGTTTAAGCTTGGATCTTTCATCTCATTCTATTTCATAAGCAGATCTACTGAAAATCTGTTCAATATCACTCAACGAGCCTAAGCATTGATATTAATGGGACCTGCTTCCAAGAAAGTGTGTATAAGATGGTAACCTTCCACAGCAATATTGTGGGGTCCTCATGACACTTGATCTCATGATTTGCTGTTGTAAGAACATAAGAACGTAAGAACATAAGAACAGCCCCACTGGATCAGGCCATAGGCCCATCTAGTCCAGCTTCCTGTATCTCACAGCAGCCCACCAAATGCCCCAGGGAGCACACCAGATAAAGGCAAAAGGTGCGCCACTGCTGAGCACATTGGAGCTGCTGGCACAAATGGCCAGCAGCTCTGCATGCCCATCACTGGTTAACCTGGCCTGCTCCAGAGCAGGTAGATGTCAGCAAGGATGGCTTGTGGGAGGTTCAGGGGAGATTCAGAGTGGGGAGGGGTAGGGCAAGGGGCAGGTCAGGGGCAGGAGGGGGAAGGCCTTAGTGGCCGTCATGCACACCATATCATATCCTCCTTTCCTGGACTGGACACCCTTTCCTATCCTTGGATTTGTGCCAGCAAAATAACTGTTGTGGTAGGTCCTAGGAGATAAATTCCCTATCAGGCAGACTACCAGAAGGGAAGTAAGAGTTATTTTTACATCTCACTGGCTGTCTGATACCCCGCTCTTCTCCCACTGCATGTAACACACGCTCTGTTGGTGCAACTGCATGATGGAAGATGGTAGGGGATAGGATTGGGCCATTGGTAAAGTCCCCAGTAATTGCTTCCTAATCTGCAGCTTCTGGAGCCGTGGTTGCCATGAGTGATTTTAATAGCAAGTTAGCATTACTCATAAGAGCCTTCATTCCCTTTCCTATTAACAGGTTTATTTTAATTAAACTGTGATCCTGAGTGATTTATGGTTAAGAAAGAAAGCTGTAAAATTTAAATTCTGATACTTCTGAAAAGGATAAAGTCTATTTCCATAGTTACGGTATATGTAAGGCTAGATATCATTTGCTCAGAAAAAAAAAATTTCTTTTAGATAATAGACATTTAATTAAAAAAAAAATACAGGGCCCAATCCTATCCAACCTTCCAGCATCGATGCAGCCACAATGCAGCCCCAATGATTGCCTCCCATGACCTCCCTGACTTCCTCCCTGTTGACACCCCATTGGCACTGCTGCATCAACGCTGGAAAATAGGATCGGATATATACTGTTATACTACAAAATATAAAGACTCATTCCACCTAGATAAAAGATGGAGTGGTCCCCTTTCCCTCTACTGTCTTTCCTCTGTCAAAAGTTAGCTCGTAAACTCTTCACAACATGACTTTGATTGTTGTTGTTGCTTATTTTGCTTTTCTTCAGAACTACAAAACTCATTGGGCATTGGTGGTGATAGAAAGTGATAGACGCAGCAATGAACACAGCAAAAACCTTGTGTTTTGACCCAATTCGAATCAATAAAGCAGCACCAGCAGTACGTGTGTTCCACCAATGTTTGCTGTCACAAAGCACTTTGCAACAGCATTTCTAGCCAGTACTCTGGCAGGAAGGCCAGAGCCTTCCTGAGTGTGCCGGCACTCACAGGGATGCCCACTGGACCACATAAGTCCAGCACAGGGGTGGGGGAGGGCAGGAGGGGTGGAAAGGGGCAGAGAGAGGGTGGCAATGGAGGTGAGGGAGGAGGGATCAGAACCCCTTTCCTGAGCCTGATCCACCTGCACTGATTAACTTGGACTTGTGTGAATGATATCACTGGTGCACACTGAGTTGACTCACTGTGGCTGCTAGGGCTTCCCCAACATGTCCCCTTACCCCAAGGAGACCTCCAGCTGCCAGAATTCCCCTTCGGGATACAGCGGAGCCACTGCTGTGCAGGAATTTAGTTAGGATTGGGCTATTTGTTTTTTAACATACTCTGTTGGCATCCTTCAGTCTCGGAAGACTATGGTATCATGCTCTGAATGGTGGTTCTGGAACAGCGTCTAGTGTGGCTGAAAAGGCCGATTCAAGAGTGACAATCCCTTCCACACTTGGAGCAAGTGCAGTCTGTCCCTGGTCTGTCTGCCTGGCTATGGGCCTTCCTTCTTTGCCTCTTTGCCTCAGTCTGTTGGCCAGGTGCCTCTTCAAACTGGGAGAGGTCATGCTGCACAGCCTGCCTCCAAGCAGAACACTCAGAGGCCAAGGTTTCCCATCTGTTGAGGTCCATTTCTAAGGCCTTCAGATCCTTCTTGCAGATGTCCTTGTATCACAGCTGTGGTCTACCTATAGGGAGCTTTCCTTGCACGAGTTCTCCATAGAGGAGATCCTTTGGGATCTGGCCATTGTCCATTCTCACGACGTTACTGAGCCAACACAGACGTTTCTGTTTCAGCAGTGTATACATGGTAGGGAAAAGAGCAAACCACCCTTGTTGGTAACTTAATTCTCTCAACCAACCATCCTTCTGTTTCAATGTCCTTCTCCTTTAGTACAATGGTCATTCCTGGAACTAGGCAGCAGATAATGAGAAGTCCCTCTTCATGCAGAAAATGACATGGCAGACTCTTGCTCCTCCACTGCCCAGTTATATTCTTCAGGAAGGAAAGCTAGTGAAGCAGCAGAGAATTTGCCTTTGTAGCATCCGCAGTTGCAGTGGACCCTAGCCCATCTGCTGCCGCCACTGTCTGCTCTCTGTCACCTCCCAGGGCTCTGGCTGACTTGCCAGGCGATGTTGAGAGAAGAGCAGCAGCAGTATCAGACCCTTGTTGCCAGGGGCTGGGTGGGCATGGACCTCTGGGAGTGCTACCTCCAAAGGCAGTAGGCTTCTAAACAGCACTTGCAGGGTAGCAAAGGCAGGACTGGAATAAGTCATTACCTCCTTCTTGTGGGCTTTTCAGAGGCATCTGCTTGGTTACTGTGGGAAAGAGGATGCTACACTAGGGGCAGGAGGTCTGGTCTAGAGGGTAGAGCCTCCGTTAGCCCGAAGATAAACATCAGAAGGTCGCAAGTTCGAGGACACCAGCAGCTCCCTGAACGGCTGAGATTGGCGTGACCTTGAAGTAGCTGACAAGCCGAGCTGAGTGATTCCATCTGCTCCTGGTGTGAGCAAGAAGCATCTTGGCTGCCCTCCATGTGAGAGATGGAGCTGCTTGTCAGCCTGAGTGGGAGAACTGGAGGCCAGAAGTGAGACCAAACCAGGAAGATCCATTCTGAAATGTTGTTGGTTCTTGAAAGAGAGAACCTCTTTGATTGTAAAAATCCCCTTGAGGGATTTAGAAACGCCTGCCTATGTAAACCGCCTTGAATAAAGTCAGAGGACTAATCCGATGACCAGAAAGGCGGTATATAAATACCGAGTTATCATTATTATTATCATTATTATTATCATTATTATACTAGATGGGCCACAGGGCTCTCTTTGTCTGTTCTTATCTAAGTTACTAGGGATTCTTAGGTTAAGCCTTGCCCTGGGCACCCCCATGGTGCTCCCTAGCCCACCCAAAGATAGACAAAGAGGTGGTTGCAATTTGGAAGTGTGTTGTCAGCAGTAACAGAGCCAGAGGGGGCAGAGTTGTAAGCTCTCTGAGCCAGTTCGGGGGTGAAAGCAATGCGGAGGAGACATTCCACATTGGGAATGGCCCCAAGAGCAAGGGGGAGGGGCAGCTTACACAGTGAGTTTCAGAGCTGTGCAGCACTTACAGCTCCACCATCACTTGCTTTGCTACTAGTGGTCAGCATTCTTAATAATAATAATAATAATAATAATAATAATAATAATAATAATACAGGTATTTATATACCGCCTTTCTTGGTCTTTATTCAAGACTTTATTCAAGGGTTTACATAGGCAGGCTTTTATTTAAATCCCTTATTAAATAGGGATTTTTACAATTTGAAAGAAGGTTCTTTCTTTCAAGAACCACTACATTCAAGGTGTTTCATTCCAATCTGGCTTCACATTCTGGCCTCCATCCTCCCACGCTCAGAGCAGATGGAATTGCTCGGCTTCAGCTTGTCAGCTGCTCCAAGGTCGCACGGTGCCGGTGGCCTCGAACTGGTGACCTTGTGGATGTTATCTTCAGGCAAATGGAGGCTCTACCCTCTAGACCAGACCTCCTGCCCAGACCAGACCTCCTGCCCATTCTTGTGTTTTTCTGAAGCATTCAACTGCAATCATGCGTGATCTGTTGCAAAACACTTTCAGGATAGAATAAGGATAGAATGAATGAATGAATGAATATAATGCAATATACATAACTTTCTGAATTGTGTGTGTGTGTGTGTGTGTGTGTGTGTGTGTGTGTGTGTGTGTGTGAGTAAGAGAGAGAGAGAGAGAGAGAGAGAGAGATGTTAGCCCCATCCCCAAAAGTCTTTCTGCTAGCAGAAGAGCACCTATGGATTTGAGCCTTTAAAAATCCATATACTTTGCCAGCCACCACATACAACCTTTACTACACAGAGACTAAAACCAGGAAATGTTTAATTATCAATATATGTCTGCTTCCAAGTACGTGTATATGGTACAAGTATAGCACAAGTTATCCTTGCAGGAAATGCGTGGGAATAAGAAAAGGGCATTCCAGAATACATTATTCATATAGATCTGTTCCCTAACCTTCACACTTCCAGCTGAATTGTATCTATTTCAATTACACTAACTTGCACATTTTTTTCCTTAAGCAAAGTATTACAGAAAATGCATTTTTTAAAAAATCACAAAACCTATGCAAGGAGGGAACACACATAGTTCTAATAGGAAAAAAGCTGTCTGTGTATAAAATAAAAAGTCTTTTATATGATCTGTTGCCTGGATGTATTATGTATTTGCTTTCATGGGGAAATACAAGAAAGAAAAATTTGCAATTGGATTACGTATGATGAATCATGGAACGCATCCTCATCTGAGATGTAAAACAATTCTCTCTTTATTGCTGGTGTCAGCGTAATCAATAAATAACAACTCCAGCGACATGCAGACAGAAAGCATTAGAACAATGAAAAGAATTCTGATCAGCAAGAATATAAAGAGGGCACAATCCCCTGGGACCTTCTCCTGTGTAGGCCCCACCACTGAGTGCAGGGGGCTGCATGGGAATCCTTTTCTGCATGCATAATGGAAAGTGCTCTATTCACACCCCTTGATCTGCAACCGTTTTTTAGCTGGTAAAGTAGTGATGGGAGTGTGTGGCCTGCCACAGGCTTACATGGACTTGATACTTAAGGAAGGGTAGAAGATAAGGACAGGCAAAGCCGCTTGACATTAATTTGTGCTAATGGACTACAGGGACTTGCCTTTAGAGAGCTGCTGTCTCCTCCTACCTCTTGCTACAGCAGCCCTTCATAGCAAACTGCCTCCTCTTGAATCCAGACCACTGTCAGATCCTGTTCTCCAGGAATACAGGCAAAGGGCTTTCCCTGCCCAACTTAGAATTGCCATGGCTGAGCCGGAGACGAGAGTATTTGCTCTTACACTAGTATTCTTGCTACCAACACAGATATAGGAACAGCATTAAAGAGCCACCTCTTGTTTGTGGGAAAACAGTCACTGATCCCCCATACAAAAGGCCTACTAACCAGTGGTGTAGCTGGGGGAGTGGCATGGTAAGTACTACAGGAACCACAACGCACCATGGAAGCAGCCCCTCGTACTCACTGTTGGAGCAATCCTGGGAAGGAATGGTGTTACATGAAAATCCCCCCTTTTGTCTTTTAGCTTTGATTTTCTTTTTCTATACCTGGTTATGCTCTATTATGGACCATAACATCATGCAAGCTAAACTGTTTTCCCAGCATACAAGCCACATTTCCAGGACGTCGGTCAAGCCACAAGCTCATTGTTAGTTTACACAATGCCCCCCCCCCCGCCAACAGTCACACATTCTGGGAGGAATTATTGTGTCTTAATCAAATCACTATTTAAGCATCTTCTACAATACTGTATGCAAACTTGAACTGCCTTCCATGAACTCCCTGTATTTTGGTGTTGAAATTCTGTTTCTGATTTTCTTCGCTGTTCTGCTGAAGCATGCCTTTGGAACGGCAACAGAAGGCATCTATCTCCAGACCAGATCAGATGGAAAGCTCTTCAACCTCTAAAGACTGAGAGCAAAGTCCAAAGTCCAGCTGAAATGTCTGCGTGACTTCCTCTTTGCCAACGATGCAGCTGTCACTACCCACTCTGCCAAAGATCTCCAGCAGCTCATGGATCGTTTTAGCAAGGCCTGCCAAGATTTTGGCCTTAAGAAAACACAGGTCATGGTTCAGGATGTGGACTCACCTCCCTGCATTACAATCTCTGCACGTGAACTGGAGGTTGTCCATGACTCTGTGTACCTTGGCTCAACGATCTCCAACACTCTTTCTCTCGATACTGAGCTAAACAAACGCATCGGTAAAGCAGCTACCATGTTTTCCAGACTCACAGAGTCTAGTCCAACAAGAAGCTGACGGAACATACCAAGATCTAGGTTTACAGAGGTTGCGTCCTGAGTACACTCCTGTACTGCAGCGAGTCATGGACTCTTCGCTCACAACAAGAGAGGAAACTGAATGCTTTCCACATGCGCTGCCTCCGACGCATTCTCGGCATCACCTGGCAGGACAAAGTTCCAAACAACACAGTCCTGGAACATGCTAGAATCCCTAGCATGTATGCACTGCTAAAACAGAGATGCCTGCATTGGCTCGGTCATGTCATGAGAATGGATGATGGCCAGATCCCAAAGGATCTCCTCTATGGAGAACTCGTGCAAGGAAAGCGCCCTACACGTAGACCACAGCTGCGATACAAGGATATCTGCAAGAGGGATCTGAAGGCCTTAGGGATGGACCTCAACAAGTGGGAAACCCTGGCCTCTGAGTGGCCCGCTTGGAGGCAGGCTGTGCAGCATGGCCTTTCCCAGTTTGAAGAGATACTTGGCCAACAGACTGAGGCAAAGAGGCAAAGAAGGAAGGCCCATAGCCAGGGAGACAGGCCAGGGACAGACTGCACCTGCTCCCAGTGTTGAAGGGATTGTCACTCCCGAATTGGCCTTTTCAGCCACACTAGACGCTGTTCCAGAACCACCTTTCAGAGCGCGATACCATAGTCTTTCGAGACTGAAGGTTGCCAGGATGGGGTATTGTACCCACCTTCATTATTTTTTCCACACAGTCTTTGTTAAGTTCCCCTTTCTAGGAAGCCAGTCATCAACCCCCTGATTGACTTTTACTGATAACTGATACCTACATCCAGATCCCCATTCAGACTTCAGGGATACTTGTACATATGAAAGCAGTACTACAAATACCGAGCATTTTGTTAAGCAACCAGCAATCAAGCTACCTTCCAGTTCAGCAGGTAGGCACTATCTTCCAACCCTTATAAGAGGTCTTCCTCTCTACTTCTCTCTCTCTCCCCCCAAGGCCCAACACACTTGTGTTGTGTCAGAGTGTCCTCTCACAGAATTCTCTCTCCCCCTCCAACTGCCCTACAGGACAGGTAACTATCTTGCACCTTGCACTCTTTCACTTCTCTCCCCATCTCTAGCTAGCAGTAGAAGGACAGGACCCCTAAAATCCTTCCCTATAACCCCCTTCCTTTTTCTGATTCTTTAGATGCACCAAATACACTCTACACACAGCCACCATGGAAGCTAGGTACATTGTATACAATTATTAGGACCAAGAAACATTCCTTTATCATTTCTCCATGCGCATTATTTTTACCTTTGTTCTTTTGTAATAAAAGGATAATCTTTTATTGAAGGTTATCTTTCTTTCAGTCTCCTTTTTAAGCAAAGGGGTATTGCTCTACATTACGCCGTCTTGTTATCCAGCCTAAGGTCCTGATGTTCCAATAAGGGCAGTGTAATAATTCCCCTAATCAAAAACAGCCCTTTTGGTAACAACGGCAACATGCAAGCACTCCTATGTGTTGCCTTCACTTCCTGGAATGGCTCTGACGGCAAGTGGGAGGGACAGCTTACATAGTGCATTTGCCTTACTGTGCCACCCCCATAGCTTTACCATTAATACTAACCTCTGGGCCAGGATATATTTCACAGAGATTTTGTTGTGGATCAAACAGCTATAAGGTGATGACCTGTAAGGTGGCCTGGACTCTCCACAGTCCTGCTGCTGTCCATATGTCCACCATTCTCTCCACTTGTAGTGAAGCAAAATTTAAAAGGACATTCTAATAAAACAAGCTACATTGGTACAAATTACAATACAAGCCACCAAAGATTTATGAATTGCCCCATAGCAGTTGACATTGTCCAGCAATGGGAAAGGTGTTGTATTTTATTTTTTGTTTTTTAAGAAGCAGCGCATACAGAAGCAGCGCATATTAAGAAGCAGCGCAGGGTTATGATATCCCACTAGGCTTTCTAGAGGCTTCTCAGTAGTAGAATGGAAAGACTGCAGGGTGTTGGGACAGCAGAGATTTATTTGTAACAACCAGAGAACAGCTAAAGCATCTACAGCAGCAAAATGGAAAGAGGCCACAACTCTAAAAATGTGGTGCAACAAACAATATCTGGGAAATTGTGTCAGTGATGAATCTCACACCTTTGATGAGATGCATAGGCAGAGAAGAGACATATGTTTGTTCACAAATTGTACATATTTATCCATTGTTGAGCCAATTATAGCAATTAATTATAAGAATTAATAAGAATAATTATGCTCAGCCACTCGTGGTGTTGTTTTTAAATCCAAACAATTATTTCATTTGTTTAAATTATACTTGTGCAATCCTCAGTTCTCTCAATTCTCTCTCTATGGCTTTATGATTGATGGATACAACTTTGTTGAACACAGTTCCTTTTTGCTTGCTTTTCTCTTTTGTATGCCACGCATGCTGCGGGTGAGTGAATTATACAAATGATCAAGAACCGATACACATTAAGCCCAAAATAATAGTAAGGCACAAGTTAGGAACAGTGATGATCAAGGTGTCCAGTTTGTTCACCCAATTGGGTTGTTAAGGATGACAGCATGGTTGATTGGTGACCTGATCTAAATTGTGGCTACAGAGATCTAAGCAGAGCCATACTGCAACGTGAGGTCTTTGACTGCATAATATGATATAGATGATCCTTGATTGAGTAGAAGAACATAATTCAATTGAAGCATTCTGCTGACTTAAGAGCAGACTTCAAGTGATTTATAAAGAGGTAGCAAACACTTGCAATTGAATTACAGGCTTGGTTTTCTGCTCAGGACCAGGTATGCAATATGCATGATTATTCGGAGGAGAAAAATCAATTTCAAAAAAATAAAGAAAATTGGCGTCAAGAAAACAACCATGGAGGAAAAGAGGGAGAGGAACTTTTAACTGCCCAATCCCATGGGCAGTTAACATCTGCCACATCTGCCATTGCACCTTTGCTCACACTGGAGACAGCCAGCAATGCCACAGAAGCCCAGTAGTAAAGCTAAAAGAAGTTTAACAGCAAGGACTGTGACACTGCTGGTAACAAGTTTGTACCTGGGCGGTTCTCCATGAGACTGTTTTCTGAAAGGATATTGCACAATGACTGCACGCTGCAGCTCATTTTTCTGGTGTGCTCCAACATCAAGGTGAGGATCTGAGTTCCAGTCCTCTGGGCAATTCATATGCTATGAACACAACTAACCCATCCATGAAGTGTGCGATGTGGCTCACACCGAATGGGACAGTGCAGAGAACAGCAAACGTACAGTGCTTTTCACCTGAGTTTTCTGCCACTTCCAGCCTAACTATAAGGCTTAGGGAGGAGTGAGGACAGGAGGAAGGGGTTTGCCATTGCATGTGCCCCCCCCCCCAAACTGTGCAGAAGTTTGCAATCTGCACTACTATCCGCTTACCTTGCGACTTCCTCCCACAGTTCCCTAAATGCAGTGTCTTACACTTCCTGTTTTGTTTAAAGAGACAGTACAAAGAAGGAGCATGACAAAGGCACAGGTGATCAAATCACTGCTTTCCATGTAGTTTTCCAAAGGGTGAACAATGGCTGCTTTTGCTCCTACTTCAAGCAGCACCTGTGCTCAAGCCAAGCCTGGTTATGAACATATGAAACTTGCTAATGATGAAACTGGTCCCTCTAAGTCATTGTTGTCTACTGTGATGGACAGTGGCTCCTGAAGATCTCTGGCCACCATGGGCTTCTCTTGTCCATGTTTTCCATGTCTTGTCCAATCACATATTTTCAGCACAATTCAAAGCAGGCTGCCACACTGTGAAAGCAACTGTTTGGTAGCGGCAACGTTTTGGAAAGAAGGAAATATATTAATTGAAGAAATTTTCCCAGAGCGATTTCAAAGTGGACAGCTCATGATGGATCTATTCTTTATATAAACCAGTGATTTTCATCTTTTTCGTCTCATGGCACACGGACAAGGTACTAAAATTGTCAAGGCGCACAGTTCTGATTCTGATTCTGAATCATTTTTTGAACAATTGACACCATGCAGTTGGTGGGGGACTCATATCCCCCAATGGTCCTATTAATAAATTACCCTCCACCAAATTTCCATGGTACACCTGGGGACCATTCATGGCACACCAGTGTGCCACGGCACAGTGGTTGAAAATGACGGATCTAAACACTGCTTAGAATGCGAATCCTCCTACCCACTTTTGCTGCAGCAACAGGAAGGCAAGAAGGGAGCTAAGATTTCATTAGGATGCCTCCTCTTCCATGCCTGGAGCATCACTATGGCTTTGTGCCAGGCACAAAGGGCTTTGAGAAATGCAGTTCTCCCAGTGATGTTGACTTATGAGAAAACCACATTTGCTAGCACTCCTTCCATCTGGCACACAGACACAGTCACAGTGGGAAGAGGAGCACTTTGTTTCTTTCCCCTGCCATTGCCAGAGCAGGAAAAAAAGGGGGGCAGGTTTTTGACAGGATGTAGAATGCTCTTTGGAAAGGTGGGAGGAAGCATACCCTATTCCAGTGATTTTCAACCTTTTTCATCTCACGGAACACTGACAAGGTACTAAAATTGTCAAAGCACACCATCAGTTTTTTGTACAATTGACAAGGCACACCATGCTGTTGGTGGGGGGCTACATCCCCCAATGGCCCTGCTAATAAATGATCCTCCCCCAAACTCCCATGGCACACCAGAGGTCAGACATCAGAGGTGTAATAGCATCAAAAGACGCATAACTCCCCATGGATAGCTAAAACCTATATATGGGCAAAAACCCATCCCCGCAGTCTGCCAGGCCACCCCCCTGCGCCACATTCACAGGTGAGGGGAGTTCTACTCCCATGGATGTCCATCCCCGGCCTCTGCCCGGTTTTGACTGAGTTTGGCAGCTGAAAAACATGACTTTCAGTTTTATGGAAAAACCAGAAATGACATTTTAAATACCTTATAAGGCATCAGGAGGCCTGGGGAAGCCTCTGGAGGGGCACATGTGGGGCGCAGGGGGGCCCAGATCCCATCTGCAGTGAACTGAATTTGCAGATATATGATCTATGAATATGGCCCCCCAGCCCAGTTCTAAGCTTACGTTGGGGGAGATAGGGTGCACTATAGGGTCTAATCTTCCTATGCAGGGTGGTGATTGAGACTCACAATTAGGGACAGCTTCTAATCAAGTTGGAAAATGATTATTATTTAAACAATTACATGAAAGTGGCCATAGCTCAGTGGGAGAGCATGTTTTGCATGCAGAAGTTCCCAGATTCAGTCCCCAGCATCTCCTGGTAAGGTTGGAAAGATGCAGGACTGGCATTAAGGCTTGGTATGATTAGGCAACTGCTAAGGGCTCTCTGAAGGCTCACTGCTGAACTCCCTCTCTGCCGATAGTCAGAGAGGCTAGAGACTGCACAAGATTGCTGGAGATCTCACGCTATTCTCAAGATATCTTGCATTATCCAAGATGCATCTTGCATTATCCAAGATGGCAGCACCCAGGAAGAGGGTGCCATGGAAGAAGGGAGCCGTGACACCAGTAAGTTTGGGAACCACTGCCCTGCCGCCTCTGACTGAAACCAGATTGGTGAGTACATAGAGTAGGACTTTCTCTGTGGTGGTGCCACAATTATGGAATTTCCTCCTGCTTGGATTAAGATCAGTGGAGGCTGCAAGTTTCTTTTTCAGTTAGTCTTCCTCCCTTAGTTTTTGTTAGTTGCCACTTTGTTATGGTTCTGTTAGTTCTGTTTGAGTATTGATATGGGTGCTTGCTTCTTTTTCAGAAATTATAATTGTATAATTATTGTTATTTAGGCAGCTCTGTTCTGTGTTTTCTGCTTGCCTACGATGTTTATGATAGTTTTATAGTTGTTTTTATATTCGTACATTTTATTATATATATTTTATATTGTTTTAATGTTGTAAGCCACCTTTCATGCCCTTTCAGGTGAAAGACGGGGGGGGGAACAAAGAAGAATAAGGAAAAAAAATCTGAGGGGGAAAAAAGAAGAATAAATATATTCCGTTTTCCTCCAATGTGCTGAAAAACAAGGATGTTTGAGGAAGGCATCCCTATAAGCAGTAAGTGTTTGCAGAGTAAAATAACCTGACATTATGAAATTCAAAGACACTATTGATTTTTTTAAAGGCTTGAATAAAACTGATCAATTTGGATATATACAGCTAGAAGATTTATTATGTGGATTTGTAGAGATCAAGAACTCAGCAAAAATCAGGTTTGTAGTTTGAGCCTGCAGTGGATAATTAGACCAACATGCTTTTCATCTTATCCAAGCTATATCTGAGTAAATATCTAATCTTATCTTTCTGGCTTCTTTAAACTCAATACCATAAAATAAAATGGATGAAGCCAGTAATTACATTTTCCAAAGTGTACCTAGCAGCTATATACTGTATGGATTTCTATATTTCTTGTCCTTAGCAATAAAATGGGATGCAGAGTCCAAAGTCCCAGTGCAACAGCATCAAGCTGAAGGAAAGAAATACTTTCTGATAGCTACATCCAGATAAGATTTTGCTTTGCTGTCCTCATTAAATAAAAGGGATATGGTGTGGGGAGGGAATTACAAGGGTTTGTTTTCCAAATCACAAACAATGATCTCAACAAAATAATAATGTTAAAATTGTTTAAAGGGTCTAATGGTGATTCCAGTGGCACTGATGCCTTTGTCAGCTTCATGCCGAGTGAATTGGGAACCGGAGTAGCAACATTCTAGACAGCACCCCAAAAACCCCTTTCCTCTGTGCAGTAAACTAGCACACCACTTCCAAAAAGGTACTCTTTTTCTTTTTTGAAAGTGGAAGACGACTAAGACTACTCTAGGCGCCTCCAAGACAACATTTTTGGACAACAGCCCATTATACAGAATGACTTTCAC
Source organism: Tiliqua scincoides (assembly GCF_035046505.1). Lineage (NCBI taxonomy): Eukaryota > Metazoa > Chordata > Lepidosauria > Squamata > Scincidae > Tiliqua > Tiliqua scincoides. The sequence goes on from NC_089822.1 coordinate 77,051,317, forward strand.
TCATTATCATTTCATTTCTAATGGCTATGTCTAGCCAAAAGAAAATAAAAAAAAAAACCTTGATTTTCCCCTACTTTTTACTAATGTTTAGACTTTTGTACTCCCCAGGGGCTTCTGTGATATCTCAGCATCCTAAAAATAGCTGAGAAAACTTCCGGCAGTATCAGCCCAATCCTATGCATGTCTACTCAGAAGTAAGTCCCATCAGAGTCAATGGGGCTTACTGCTAGGAAAGTGTGGATTAGATTGGGCTCTTCATCTTATCTGCTCTGCATTCATTGCAGAAGAATCACAAAACATCCCAGGCTTGTATTATGTGGATTCCCTCTCTTCATTTCCAGAGTTCCCCATAAATGAATGATTTGGTCCAACCGTCTTGCTGAGATTGGCATGTTCCCACTGATTTGACAGCCTATCTCACCTGGCTAGGTAAGGGGGTGGGGTGGGATGCTCAGATGATCCTGACTCCTCCAATTAGATGAAAATATGACATCAGTAGTCCTAGGTTTTTTAAGCTCACACGTGGGATGTTCTTGGTTGTTGCCTTTTGCTTATCATCTGATACATCATGGCTATATATTAACAGAAAGATCACCCACTCCTTGCAGGGGGCAAGAATTGAACAATCCCCCTTCTGACAGTGTGAATAGTTAAGGACTGGGTAATATCCAGCCAGTTATATTTCTGGCAATCCCTCCATCTTGGTCATTCTTACTTGCTATTTTTGATATGCGTTTTTTTTTGTTTATCCTTTGCATCCCATCCGTGTCTTTTGAACCAAACACACAACAAGCCCTTTTCTGTGGAAAAAACCCTGTCTTCATACATTTATAGAATGTTGACTTTCTAGATCCAGGAAACAAAATAATCCTGTACATGCACAAACTTTTGGATTACAGCCTAAAGGTTTCACGGCACATGGTCCTATGGACTTACAGATTGTAAATGTGATAAGTACTTATCATATGTTAACTGTATCTTTAAATACTACTTTTGTCTGAGCTCCAAATCTCTAATTATATATGGATACCCTTAAGCATAAGGAAATATAGGGAAGGAATTTGCAAACATGAGAAGAATATTATACATGACTCCAGCTAATAGCACCTCCTTTACTTTCAGCCCAATCTTACTGTGGTGATCAGTGTGATGTTGGTTCCTCCTTTGCGATGGCACTGACTGCAGTAAAGCAATCAGCGCCTGTTGCCAAAGGAGCTCTGAAAGTGCATGACTCAGTGCGCTGCCAGCAGCATCGGCAAGAAGGCCTGTGCTTTCCCATCAGTGGCAACACATCTACTGCCACTGGATGACTGGATGACATCAGGAGAGGCAGGAGGGCGGGGAGGGGCAGAACGGGACAGGGGAGGGCAAGGAAGGGCTGTGGATGGATGGGTCAGGTCCTAGGATGGGATGGGACTGGTGTCACCAGCACAGCCGATATCCTAACCCCCTTCCCAGGCCAATCCTGCAGTATGAGTCAATGTGGACCTGCACCAGCAAAAATAGCTGTCACAGGTTTGACATCCTACATCCTGATGGGTGGAGGAAAAGGATAGGATTGGGCCCTTTGTCGAAGATTTGCCATATAACAGCTTTTCTCCTTGAACGTGGTATCATAATTTTAGTTCCTAATATGCTGGTTTACTACTTTGACCTTTCAGTATTTTATACTTTGATGGGCAAACATATAATTGCCATTTCTCATTGACTCGCTGAGCAGTAAATACAGACAGGGATGAAATGGACAACATACCAAAAAGAGATTGTCAAAAGGTCAAAGCAGAAAGATGTGTCAGTATTATTGCTTGAATATATGGCCTATTCAAAATGTAGCACTTCATTCCAATGGAAACGATCGTCCATTTCAGGAAAAAAAATCTATATTAAGTTGTGCTCAATATATAAACAGGCAAGGAGATTGGTCATTTTAAACCATGACAGTATCACTTGTGATCTATTAAGCCAAACGTAGCTCACAAGCCCACAAAACTTTTTAAAAAATATTTATTTATTTATATTAACACACACAGACATACAAACATATAACATACATTTAGGAGTGCTAAATACCATATACCATTACTAATTTATCATACTGTATCTTGTAATCTACTTACTCATCTATTTCTACCTCTTATTGATTTATCCATTTATTTATATAATATACAATAAATTTTCCCTAATGCTCTATACTATATTTTCTAAATATTCACTTTCTACCAAGTGTAAACTAACTTCAATTGCTCATTAATATTAAAACAAAATAATCTAATTACCCAAATTATCACCTCAGCTATTTCAACTCCAATCTAATTCTCCAATCTAAATACACTTTTTTTTCTTTGAAATAATAACCACATATAAAACAATTCTTTCACATGTTTACATTTCCAGCTATATTTTTTAATACATTCTAATTCATATTTATCAATTTCATACGTATTCTTTTTTTTTTTCTTCAAATAAATTTGGGCCATTGTTATTAGCTGAATAAATCCTCAAATTTTCTTTAACCCTCAGATTACCCCTCAGGGTTCTTTTTCTTTCTTACTTTCCATTTTTTCTCCTGTAATATCTTTGATAATTTATCTCTATAACAGAATCTGATAAATCCACACTTTCTTATATAGGGTGTGTTCATTCTTCCAGTTAACTGGGATATATTTTCTCCTTCTTGTTCCAACAAATTTTGTGATTTGTTACTGTTTGTAACTCCTGTTACTTTGTCCATCTTATCTTTCTTTATCTCCATCAGCACCTCGTCTTCGTCCTGTTGATCATCCTGTTGATTTTCCTCCTTGTCTGCTTTTTCACTCCCTTGTTTATCTTCTACTTGTTTCTTCACATTTTCCAATTGTTCCTTACAGACATCTATCTGTTGGGAAAGAGTCTCCATACTGGCTTGAATCTGCAAGGACCAATTCAGCTGTTGTCGCTCTATAACAAGCAATCTCTCCATATTAATCAAGATTTTCTGTATCCACATTTCTGGGACAGAGTCCATTTTGCAATTTCTTTCTAGTCCATTAGATGTCCACAACATATTATTCTCCTCACTTCCACCACGTCATTACTACTCTGCCATCCGCATTCCTTAAATATCTCTTGCAGATAACAGTCCAGTGCGGTTAACGGAGAAAAAAAAATGAAAGAAAACAGTCTCACCGTCTCTGGTGCAGAGAAAAGAAAGCTCTTTCAAATCTAATGAGAATTATATTTATATCCAATTATGTCCAAGAATAATTCTGGATTTTAGTTCACACCCAAGTTATAGTTGTGATTATAATCCACCACCAATTTATTCCACGACAGAGAAAAAGAGCACTTTCAACCTTCTTAAAGTCTCTCATTAATGCCTCCAATATATTTAGGGCTTTTAGCCAAATCAGTCAATCAGAGCCAGGGACAATATTAACACTTGCTAACCTTAAATTTCCAGCTTAAACTTTACACTTTTTTTCCCTCCATATAGGATCTCAGCACGGAGCCAGCAGCTTGATTGCAGATCATTGCACCTCCCCCAATACTGTCACAAATGGTTAGATTCCCCTGAGAAGAAAGCCCCCCCCCTCCCGTCAGGCTTTCAGTTTCCCAGATACCTGCACTGATGAAGATCTTGTCTCTCCTAACCAAGATCTTCAGGTCCTCTTCAGACCTGCAGTATCTGGGGGAAAACAAATACTGTCTCTACTCTACTCTACTCTACTCTACAAACTGTCTCCCTGGAGCTCCTGGGGACATGTCTGTTCGTCCACTGTTGGCTCCTCCTCACAAGCCCACAAAAGCTTGACAGATTTGCTGATTTTACTTCATGATGGAGACTTCCTAAAAAGAGGATATGGTCCTCAAAAATCTAGCAGACCAAAATATATGGCTAGTGGGCTGTTTCTATATGATGCACATGATGTCATCTTGGAAATTCCTGGTAGCCCTGTTAAAATCTTCAGCTTTTCAGAAGTCACTTAGAAATGGGTGTTGACTCCTGAAGACTTCAGACCAATTCTAGTTGTGGCAACCCTAGTTGTGATGGAAGAGTGCCAGCATGTGAATTGAGCCATCCAGTGTTTATATGGTCAGCAAGTATGTTAATTTGGCTTTCACCAGTAAGGGGGGAGGAGATTCTTTTTAGTTTAAAAGCTTTTGGCAGTGGTCCTCAATCTGTGAGTCATGGCTCCCCAGGGAGCCACAGAAACCAGCCAGGAAAGCAGTGGAATTCTTGTGAAAAATCTGCCACCCTATACAATGTATAGGATTGTAGCCCTAATGGGCAGTCAAGGCCAGTGGCCCAGTAGGTCAAGGAAGCCACCAGTCAAAAAAGTTTGGAAACCACTGGCTTATGGGTTATTCTCTCCTACCTTAGGTGAACTTCACTTTAGCTGCTTCTTTTCCTGTACTTTTTTTCTTCTTGTGTGTAACAATGGCTGCAGTTCTTTCTTTGTTCTCTCCTACCTTAGGTGAACTTCACTTTAGCTGCTTCTTTTCCTGTACTTTTTTTCTTCCTGTGTGTAACAATGGCTGCAGTTCTTTCTTTGTTCACATAAAGCTCTTAATAAAGTTTTGCCATGTGTGGGACTGCTTCTGCTCTACTAACAGATTGCACATGTTCACTTTAAACAGGCAGGTTGCTCAAATACATTTTTGTACACAAAGACAAAATTTGTGTCTTTGACACAAACAAAAAGACACACTCACATGAAGAAAGAGATAATACATGGATAGGGAATGCCAGCATGCAGAACTTTAAGATAACCAACTATCCCATTCTTTGATACCTGGCCTGCATTCTCCATATGTCCTCTTCATTTTTTCTCTCTCATTAATTCATCAGGAGGTGATGAAACACACATTGTGGATGATTTGGTGACTGACTAACTCTGCCAACATGTTCCACATTGGTTCACAGTTCCACAGCAATGTGACGTGGTTTCCTTGGCACAACTTTGCAGTGGTACTACTAGCCTGATACAAACTGGGCCAGGCCCAAAAGAGTGTTTGGCAGAGGCTAGCTACAAACTGATTGCCACTGGATGTGTGATGTTTCTCCACTGTCCAACTCACTGCTTTCTTTGTAGTTGTACCACAGCCCTAGATAAGCCATTCTAAAATTGTAATTTTTCCTGCAATCTTTGTTACATTTTGCATGTTTTATAAAAAAAAATAAATAAAGCATTGCTCAGCATAGTCATTGCCACAAAGTCCTTTTTTCAGATCAGAAAGCATGAAGGCAAGCCAGGTAGCACCAGTGGGCACAGGAAATTAAGATGCAAGTCATACGCAGTACTTTTAAGTTTGGCACTGGTTAATGTTGCCCTCGGGCACTTTCACTTTGTGGGACCAGTGATTACGTTTATGAAGAGACAAGCAAGCTACCTAACCTTGACAGCATTATGAGGGCATTTTTTTTCCCCTTCTCACAAGGGTAAGCAGTTCTTGAAGCACAGTATTTTGTCAATGTGTTAAATAAACAGATTTACTATGGCCCATAAAAATTAATCTCTCCGCCTCCTCCTCTTCCATATGAACCCTTACTTCAATGTTTAGCCTAGGGTGCTTTCAGGGCATTGCAGTTCATTCCTAACCCCGGCCTGGTTTTAATTCAGTTCTCATAAATAAAGTAAGAGCTACAGAGCAAGTGGATTTTGTAGATGTCTAACCGATTATTGTTGTCCTTGAGGTCTTTCAGAATTTTTTTCTGTCATATCCTTGGGACGATGTGTGTAGTTTAAAATTCAGAAGTATCTGCATTGTTCAGATTCATCCACATCTCTGAGAGAACTGAGGCATGACACAGTGGAATTAGCAAGCACTCAGATTCCCAAGCATTTACTTAAAATGGGGGAGACTTTTTTCTTCTTCTTCTTCTAACAAATGACTTCTTAATGTCTTGATTTATGGTATCAGTGATGGTTCAAATGGTTCTTATTTCACATTATAATAAGCTCCAGTTAAGGGGGATAAATATGATAATACTGTAGGTCCTGCATGATGATTTTATAATCCAGGACATTTCTCAGCTGCAATCTGCCTCTTCTAGCGTTAAGAAAAGTAAGCAGGGATGGGCAAATCCAGTGTGGCTTGACTCAAGTTGAGTCTAGAGTCATTGCTTCCCTATGACTCAACTCAAAAACAAGTCATAACAGGGGCACTTTCCAAGTCATGCTGTCATGACTCTAAAGGACTCAAGTTGAGTCTAGTCATTGCTTCCCTGTGACTCGACTCAAAAACAAGTCATAACAGGGGCACTTTCTGAGTCACGCTGTCGTGACTCTAAAGGACTCGAGTTGAGTCATCCGTCCTTTAAAAAGCCTGCTGCAGAAAGAACGGAACTGCTGCTGGGCTCTGTGTGTGTCAGAGTTCTCTTTGAACACTTCCCTTCTGTCCACATCCAATCTGTACGCAAGGTAGGAGGGGGTGAGACAGCATGCAAGAGAGCGAGGACAGAAGCAGCAAGAGGGAGGAGGGTCACGCTCAGCAGCTGCAAGGCTTACCAGGATGACCCGATCCTTGGCAGCTCTACTCAGAAGTAGTCCCACTGCAGGTAGTCATTCAATGAGCCTGCTGAAGCCATGACATGAATTTCTCCAGAATGGCTGGGAACTACCCCCCATGCTTTCACCCCTCATTTGTCCAAGGGAAAAACCTCCCTCCCCCTCCCTGGGCTTCTGCAGCCAATCGTAAGGCAAGAACCATTTGGCTCCTCCTTCAGCCCTCCCTCAGCTAAACAAAATATCAGATGCCCATCCTTTGTCCAACAATCACCAGTTCCTTCGTTCCTATTAGGGAAGGGCAAGAGAGTCCGCTCCTGCCTCCCTCCTTCCTGCTCAGCTGCAAATGCAAACATTAACCCTTCCCTGCCTCCTGGCTGGAATCTCCTTGCTGCTCGTCCGGTCTGAATGATGGCCCCATGAGGTTTTTCACACCATGAAAACAGTAAGCAAGCACACCCAGACACAGGCAGACTTGAGCCTGCATGCGTGGGGATGAGTTCTGAGTCAAGGGGCCATTGACTCAATTGTTTTTCTAAGCGTATGACTCACGAGTCCACAAGTCAGCAAAAATGCATTTTTAGGACTCGAAAAGCCTCGAGTCTGAGTTACCTAACTTGAGTTCCCATCCCTGGAAGTAAGAATCAGATTCTCATATTTGTGAAGTAGAGGTGTTTGTTTCCAATGAGTAAGATAGGATTATAGCCAAATTCTTACTGAACACAATGGGCTTACTTCTGAGTAAAATAAATAACACAATTCAGTGTGTCACTAGAGGGTAGTCACAGAAGCCTCCTTCAGGTAAGGGAATGTTTGTTTCCTTACCTTGGGGCAGCTGCATCGATGCTGGAAACTTGGTTAGGACTGGGCTGTAAGAAAGCCCATAGACCCTAACCTAGACCCTAACCCCAGAACACCTAACCCCAGAGAACCCTACCTATTCCCGCTGAGTCACCAGGCTAGCAGAGCATGAACAACTAGTGGAAAGAGGTGGAAGCTGGAGAATCAGCCAATTCCTGGGCTGAAAGCAGCTGAAGCTGCTGGATTCTCAGTGGGCATCCACTGAGAAGAGGCAGCAGTAGCAGGTCTTGTGTTTGGCTCTTGACCAAGCTAAGACTGACTCTCAGATCAAAAGCCACTGCTGTTCCCAGCCTAAGTGCAGAGCAGGGAGTCAACCTGGCAGGAGAAAGTTGGGTATCTCTTGCCAGTTGGTCAACTCCTGCCAGCCTGTAGTGTCTGCCTCCCCTTCCATTTGCATGGGCTGGCGCTGGCCTAAGAGATCCAATCATTTCCCAAATATACTTATTGAAGGTAGATCAATAGAAAGAACAAACAGCTCACACTCTTGAGACAATTCTGATGCTGATGATAGGAAAGAACAATTTTTTCTTCAATTTTGTGTCTACTATGTGTCATCCAATGGAGCTTTTCCTGTGCTACTGAAAGACTATTACACCAATCCATTCATTCCAGAAGGGGAAGCACTCTCGGTGGACTGTTGTGGCCTGTTCACTAAATGTTTTATGGATAAAACCTGCTCCAGCTTAAGACACCACAGTAGTTGAAAATCGTATCCAAAGCATGTACTTATTTATTCAACAGGGTTTCAACTGTTTCAGCTGATGCTTGAGAATGTAGATAAGATTTTTCAACATTTGAAACTCACAACTTGCTCTTCTCTCAACACATATCAGATTTTTCAAACAGGCCTGGCATGGTCTGAAGAAATTTCTAGAAGCCATAGCACACTGGTCCCTGGATAAGAGCATGCTTCCTGGAGATTGAAAGACTGCGTGCTCTGTGCTTTTTTGAAGAAACTCTCCTGAGTCCCAGCAGCTACATTTAATTGCTGACTGGTTTGCCTCTCAGGCAAACCTCTTTAGGTGGCACAGATGCAAGTAGCCCCACTGGGGCTGCTGCATTGTGAAATGGGGTAAGGGGAAGCGATTCCCCTTGCCCCAGCCTGTGCCACTTTTGGCCCCAACCCTGCCATGGGCAGGCCTGCTGGACTGCCTGCTCCAGGGGAGGTTAGGATTGGGCTGCCCGTTGAGCTTAGTTAGACACCAATATTTGTCTAGTGTTGAGCAGATACTTATTCTTCTTGACCTTTTAGTGGTATTTGATAGGATGGAATGTCAGGTATCTTTCTAACCCGATTGAGATATGTGACACTCAGCTGTTTTTGTTTTAAATATAATTTAAATAATTTTTAAATAAAAATTAGGAGCAACACTTTAGTTGAACACAGTTAGAGCTGGCTGAAGCTTCATATGGACAACAGAGATAGTAGACGAGTCTAGGCTTGGAAGTTGTCAACTTTATCCCGCCCTGGATTGGGTTACCTCTTCCCCAAAAGACAAGGTTCACAGCTTGAGGGTATTGGTCCTTTCTGACAGTAGAACTCAGAAGATGGCAGCCCCATGTTCCCCTATTAAAAGTTGCTTGGAACATGCTAGAAACTAGTACCTTGACTGGTAGCCCAACCTTGAGCTGCCCGGAGTGCGGAGCAGCAGCAGCACAGAAAATGGCTGCCACTGCAACCTATGCGCAGCGGACAGTGCTAGCAGCTCCTCAGGAGAAGGGGACTTTTGTTCCCTTCCCCCAGGTAAGGTGAATAGCCCCACAATGGGGCTACTCGATTCTATGGCGACCCAAGCCTCTGTGTCGGGCAGGTTGCCTGACACTGAGGCTCAGGATCTGGTGGAGCGAACCTCCACCAGTACCGCCTCTCTCCCACCCCACTCCCACCCCTGGCATTGCCTCCACCCTCCCTGCACCTCCCCCATCCCAGAATGCCTCCTCCCCACCTCCCCCCACACTCCCACCTACCTCTCTGCTGCCCAGTGGTCTGTGCAACAGCCGAGTGGCAGAGCACCAGTGCTCCACTGGCACTAGCCCAGCACTGGCCAGCACTGAGCTAGCACCAGCACTCCACCAGCACTGAGGGCTGCAAACGTGCTTATGGCACATTTACAACAGTGCACACCGGCAGTTAGCCAGTGCACACTGCAAAGGATTGGGCCCTAAGGCAATAATCCTACATACTCATATCTAGGAGTAACTGTGCATAGGATCTGGAACCTTAATCAAGGTACCAAATCCCAGCATGTTCACAGCCAGATTTAACAGCATTCAAACCAAGGGTAATGTGGTAGTAAAACACAGTGGTAAACATTTCAACATTGTTTTGCAACAAAACAAAATAAGATCAGGCCTTATAATGTCAGGCCTTAAAATAATGTCAGGCCTTTGGCATCCCAGGCCCTGAATTGTTGTAAGCCAGGATGTGGCAGGAGGGGCCTTGATGTCCAGGCCTGGTATGAAATGCAAACAAAGGAACAGCAGCACTGCATATGTATGTGATTAGCAATCAGATGCACCTGTGTTAGGTGGGAGCCATGTGACCTGGGAGATATGTGCAGAGTCAGGTAGGCTATGGTGGAGTGGTGCAATGCACCACTGGACAGCCAATCAGAGTGGGTCACAAGATAGTCTTGTGATGATAAGGTCGCCCCATTCTGATTGGCTGGCCCCGGTATATATGGGGGCAAGAACGGACACCAGGTGTGGGTTGCTGTGGTGGGGTTTCTTCATGTCGTGCTGCTGGTTTGTTCTGTGACTTGGACTGCTTATCGTGACTGTGCCTCTCTGTATCCCTGACTCCTGGACCGTTTGCCTGACTACTCTTCTGCCTGTTCCTTTTGCCAATACCTGCTTCTGCAACAAACAAGCCTGTGTCTGCTCCTTTGGCTCTGTTTGGGATCGCCTGCTTCTTCTGCTATCTCCCTACGCTCCCGTGCCACTCTGCTATCCGGAAAGCAAGGGCTCTCCTCCCCTGCTGCCCTGACAAAATCCCAGCATGTTCACAGCTAGATTTAACAGCATTCAGACCAAGGGTAATGTAGTAGTAAAACACAGTCGTAAACATTTCAACATTGTTTTGCAACAAAACAAAATAAGATTATGCTTTCAAAGATCTGACTTCTAGGTTGAAGTGCCCTGGGACTCCGTACCATCCATTAAACTTCCTCTTTTTTTATATCCAATCATGGAATTGTCACTTATATTACAAGAACTTTCAAGAAAACAAAGAGTCTGCCGAAAATAACCATTTTTATTAAAAACTTTTTTGTTTAGAACAAATTAGTCAGCAAAGCCTGGTTTATCACAATAGGTAGAGACAGCAAAAGTCAAACCATTCCATCCACGATAGAATTCACAATTAAAAGAGATACATGGAATGAAAAGTGGGAGGCTTATAATTGAATGGTTTATAAACCAGGAGAACAATTTAATAGTCAATACTTGGCTTAATAGGATGTTAATTTAGGATGGTGTGATAAAAGTTAGAGAGGAACATACCTTAGTTCAAGCATCATGAATCATCTGCTGCTAGACATTATTGGGAAGGAAACAGAGGAAGAATGAGCTACAGTAACCACTCTAGTCGCTACACAGTAATAGCAGGATAGTGTTACTGGGAAAACAATGTTCTACTGATGGTGCCAAGTTTAACTAGTAGGGAGAAGTGAAGCCTCTTGTGTGTATTTGCAAATTTTTCTGGGTAATCAAAGAGTGACATCCTATGTGTGGGCAATTCACACACAAAAATGGATAGACAAAGGAAGGATGTCCAGAACCTAGCAGTAATGTTTATTGTTCCCCAGTCATTTAAAGGTGCTTTGTTAAACAGATGCATATATGTAAATATTCATTCTCTCGCTTAAAAAGCAACAACAACAAAGATGCAGAAAGAAGGGAGAGCAACAACAAATACAATACGATTCCCAGAATCTTGGCTAGATCCCAAATTACACAATTTGACCAGTCCAGCAGACTTGCTTAGGCTGTGATGGTGATGATGATGAGCTTAAATACTCGTAGTTATTCACGTGTATATGGCTGCCATGGGTCGGATGACCTGGTCACCCACTCACTGAGCAGAGTGAAGGCAGCAGACTTCCATCCTTAGAGTTGAGGCAAAATCCTACCATCTTCCACACAGGGGCTACAGCATCTTCCCTGGGTGCTGGGGAGGTTCTTTCTAGGCTTGCTCCCCCCCCTCCCGCAGTGGCTCTCAGCATCTGACTGCCTTCACTCCTCATAATGAACCAGTGACATGGCCTTTAAACCCTGCCACCCATTGCACCTGCTCCCCAGAGTCTGCTCTTCTTCTCCCTCTTCCCCAGTACCCAGTTATAGTGCCTCTGTCTCCCTGACAACAGGAGCGCTACTGGACAGAGACAGGAACTGCACAGGTTGTCCCAGTATAGCTTTGAATGAGACAGAGGCAAGCTGCCACTCAGGTGGATTGGTGGCAGTGAACACTTGGGATCTTCTGGTGTGTCCATCAATGTCGCATTGCGCAGGGTGCCAGGACAGCACTCAGACAGAATCCCGATCCAAGCACTAACCAGCTTGCTCTTTCACAGAGCTCTGCCTCAATTTCTTCCATATTAAGCAACGTTGCCTAAAGAACTCCAGTATCATCTGCAGCACAATCCTGAGCACGTTGACTCAGAAGTAAGTTCCACTGTATTTGATGTAGTTTGCTCCCAGGTAAGTATCAGAGGATTTCAGTGTTTGTTGTGCAAGATCTTTCCCCACAAGTCACCAATTTTCTTCAGGTTTTGTGGCTTCATGTTTAGTTCTTGGAGTAGCCTGTTGCTATGGGAGGAACCATGTTTCCACAGACACAGATATATGGCTTTTGCTTTAGGAACTGAAAACAACAAATATTCACTGCAACTTTAATAAGGTCGACACGTTTTTCTATTGCCTTGATATGAGAACAGGCAGAAAAACAGCACAGTGCTGGAACACAGAAGATGTTTGCTTTATGAACTTTTCAGTAAAATAGCACTGAGTGCAGTTCACATCAGTTGTACCCAGTGAGGAAAATACTTACCCAAACATATTACTCATCACCGATTCTGAATAAGCCAACACAAGACCCCTTTCACTTAGTTCAGGAACAACAAACTCAGGTGGGGTGGTGGGCCACATTCCTTATTCAATTTTTGTCTTGGGGATCTCACATTAAAATTTTGTACTGAAAATGTCAATCCAGCACCAAATAGCTGTATCATCTCCCTCAATTCGACACAAGGCATAAATTATACACCAATAATTGGAGGATGTATTTTTTGTTTGGCGCTTTAAATACAGCATTTAAATTGCCACGTTATATACAGCTCCTACTTGATTTTCACCATAGACAGCATACATCTGAACAAATGTGATATGTGAAATCAACATATAATATAAATAACCTGGATTTTCAAATATGAAAATGGTCCTGATCTAAATGGTCATTTGACAAATGCATAACAAACACTCGTCAGTGTGAAACATCTGCCACAGTCTGGTCATCGATGTCAACTCAATCACAGTACTACTCAGTGGAGACAGTTCACACATATGGCTGAGAGTCATCAAGCGAAAAATCATCAAAAGGCATGTGTGATATCAAGTTGTGGCATCACGGAATTGCAGGAACTTGGGGGGCATTTAAACACCAAGCCACAATCCTTCATGATACCCAAGGTACTCCAAAGAAATGAGGAATTTGAAAAGGTTTTTAATTTTAAAGATCACAAAAAGGTGTTGAATGTGGTTTGCCTGGATCATCAACAGCAAATATGTAGGCATCAGGGATGTGCGGTCATTGGAGGAAGGTGAGGTGCTGCCTCACCTGACCCTGATGGTACCCCCCTCCTGCGTGTGGCTTCTCTGACACTTGGAAGGCCTTCCAGTTTGAAAAACCAAAAGTACCTTTCTAAGGCTTTTCAGAGGCCTTAGAAGGCCTTCCAAGGGATGGAGAGGCTGTGCGCAGCCTCTCTGGCCCTCGGAATACCTCCAGATGTGACCAGAGGTCATAGAGTACCATGACTTTTGGGTCACAGGGTACTGTGATGTCACGTGTCTCACCCGCACAAGAAGTCAACATGTCCCTGGCAGGCATTGTCCAATGAGTAATCTTGGGCTGCAGTCCTGTATTTCCTAGCAGTAAGAACTCAGTGGGACTTAATTCTGAGTAAACATGCATTGGGTTATGCTGTTAATTCATATAAGTTCAACAGAGCATTTATTGTTGCTCACAGCATACTGGTAAAAAGGAAAAATTCTTCATTCAAAATATTGCTCTGTAAGTCCTGGGAGATGATGATTGCACAACAGTAATTAAGTAACCTGGGGAAACACTCCCAAATAACTAAAGGAGCCTTAATGCAAAATAACTGCCTGGAAAGGCCCTGAGACTTGTCATTACTGCCCACCCAACCCAACTACTGTCAGCAGTGGGGAAATGAATGCTTGTCACTGAATGCTTGCAGCAGAATCCTCTTGTTTCTCAGTCAAGCAACAGGACCTGGCAGTGCCACATGACTGCTTCTGCCTCACTGCTCTTAGGAGATTTCCTTCTAATTAAAAAGCATTTCTGCCCAGCCCGCAGGTGTACACATTTGATCCCTGTTGCATATATGCAACGTTGGGCAGAAATGGCTTAAGCTTTCCATCCATTAAATCTTGGAGGGAGTGCACAGATTTAACACCTGCTTGGGATAGGTACCTATCAGCACAACCCTATGCATGTCTGCTCACTGAGTTCAATGGGGCTTACTTCTGGCTAAGTGTGTATAGGATTGCAGCCTAGGGGAGCTTCCCTTTTGAGTTAATAGCAGCTCAGACAGTTTTCATTGGGACAGTGCTGCTGAAGAATGGGATGTAAAACACCATCCTTGTATGCCACGATCCTGATCAAGGCCTCAGTGTGGTGGTTATTTGGGAGGAGCACTACAAGCTCTAGTAGTATGTTTAATATTCCATCTTGCTTGCTCTTCAAGTTTTATATTCAAACCTAGCTCTGGCCACCACACTTGTACTGTTAACCCTGAACTGATCTCCAGACGTTTACTAAAATACATTCATTCGTTTCATGTTTGTATTTCAAACGTATAACTTGCTTTTGTGCAACACTGATTCTTCCAGAGATTTACAGTGAAACATCAAAAGGTGATCACTGCGTGACGGCATGGAATCTGAAACAGAACAGAAGGCATCCTTGGAATCCTGTGGAGTCATGGCTTATCTGACATGCCCCTTTGGTGAGTCTATCAGGGCATCCGAATGGTGGTGCTTGAATTAAAGTAGGCAGAGGGGGCCTGGCCTGCCTCATTACCTTTTTGTGACACCCTCCATTAGCTGCTGTGAGAAGCTTATAAGAGGGCCTCACAGCCCAATCCTAGCCAATTTTCCAGTGCCGGTGCTGCTGTGCCTATGGGGTATGCACTGCTTCCTGTATTGGGGGTGCAGTCACAGAGGCCTCCTTAAGGTTTGGGAACATTTGTTCCCTTACCCCAGGGCTGCATTACATCAGGGCCTCTGAGAGGAATTTTATCAGGGGGTACAAAATTTCTTTGGGGCCCTTTCCCAACGGGGTAGGGAAGGGGAAAAACAGTGTGGGAGGAGGACCGCAATAAGGAGGGCAGGACAAGGACAGGAAGGGGGCCAAACTGGGTGGCGGGAGGGTGGTGAAAGACGGAAAAGTCTTTGGAGCCCAGGTCTATTGGGCTTCCCAATGTGGAGTCCAAGTTTACCCACCTGCACATCATCAGCAGCTAGATACAGTGATACGGACACTCCTAAGTCTCTCTGAAAACTTTAAATATAGAAAATCACTGCAGAAAACTAGCATCATTTATGTATTTTTGCATTTTTATACCACCCTTCCTCCACAGAGCTCAGGGCAGTGTACACAGCTGCTCCCTTTCTTTTGTCCTCACAACAACCCTGTGAGGTAGGTAAGGCTGAGAGAGGCCCAGGGTCATCCAGGAAGCTTCATGGCTGAAGGGGGATTTGAACTTGGATCTTCCAGGTCTAAGTGCACCTCCCAAACAACTACACCACCCTGGCTCTCAAAATTAGGCACACACTAATGGAAAGTGTCCTATGTGCACCAAAACTTATTTCTGTAGCTGCTGTAGTTCCGCAGCTGTGTCCTGAGCTCCTATACACTACTTCATGGTAAGTGGATCCACCAGCCAAAGAGCTACTGTAGCAGGCCAGTTTCTTCCCAAATTTGACACTGCATTAAAGAGTGTCATATATGTATTCCTCGGCCCAGTGCGCATGACCTGTGGTAGCAGCAGCTGCTATGCACCCTTGATAACACCCCCAGCTTCCTACATAGGCAGCAAGTCAGGGTGAAATCTGAAAATGTAAGATCCCAGGAAATTTATGAGTCCCTTCCTTTGGCTCCTGGACTCTCTTTTTGATCCTGGGTCCAGGTACAAATTACCTCCTGTACTTCCCTCTCATTGGCACTAGACTTCATTAATCCTCTCTTACTTTTTCACCTATAATTTGAGCACTGATCGATGACATGGTTTGATCTTTGGTCTGGCCTAGCAAGATAATTCTTATGTGCGAGCGTGTGAACTACTTCTTACACGGACATTTATGGATAGAGAGTGGATGGCAGAACACAATTCTTAGCTAGAAGAAATGTCTGAATTGATTCCTTAGTGCATTAAGTCTACTTGCTTTTTTATATATATAAAGCATTTACAAAGCCCATGTGAGTTGAAACTGTATAATTAATTACATAAAGAATAGCCATAGGCAAATGGGGGGGGGGAGCGAATCAAGCAAACAAGCCTCCTATGTCTCAAATATAATGAGGATTAAATGTTAGAAAGTACGGAAGAAAGCAGTCTTCAATAAGCCTTGGTGCGGAAACTCATAATTAAACAAGATACTACAATATGTTGTAACTAATACCCCCAATAAGAAACATCCAGCACATATTTGCTTGGCAAACAGCAGTGGCTTCCGCAGTACAAGGGCATTTTCACACAAACATCTTAATTAAGGCTTCAGTTCAAATCTGAATTGGATTGCATGGAATCAGGCTGTCTGTCTGTCTCAGTCCAAATTCAAACCTGCTCCAAAAAGACACATGGAGATTAAGATGCTACAGCCATTATATCTCTGCACAAATCTTGCCCTGCCCCAGTTATCCCTTATCACCAACCAATGACCAGCTAGGTCATTTGACACCTAGAGCCCATTTGACACCTTTCCATACAACAAAATTATTTAATTTCCTTATATTTTTCACATATTTATACCACCTTTTCTGTAAGGAATTCAGGGTGGTGTGCATAGTTCTGTCCCTTCTTTTGTTCTCACAACAACCCAGCGAGGTAGGTGAGCTGAGAGATAGTAATAGTCATGAAACGAAATGAATACTAAAAATGGACAGAAAATAAATGCAGTTAATATTACCCCACAAGCAATGGATGAATGCCAGTGCCCTCCTCTGCCATTGCTCTCCTGCATATGGTGCTCAGTGACATAATGTCCCTGCATCTGAAGGTTTAATGCAGCCATCATGGTTAATAACCACTGATAGATTATAGTCCACCATGGATGTTTAGAAGCAATTTTAAAAGTCATCTAAGCCAGTGATCAATAACACACAACCTTCCCACCATTGGTATCACTAGGGTTGGTGGGACCAGGTCTGGTGACTCATGGTGTTATCCCCATTAACTTTATTTATTTATTTTACTATCAAACAGTAGAGGTCACCCAACCAATCAGCAACCAACAAAAAAAAAGGGACCAACTTGGTGACATTATTATTAATAGTATTTATATACCGCTTTTCAACCAAAAGTTCACAACTAAACATGCACACAACTAAACAGGAGTTCGAGTATTAGCTTTGCTACATGGAAAAGGAAGCTGACTCATAACAACATCTTACTGGTTCCATGCTGTGTCATAGTAACACCTTGTTAGCTCTCAGAACACTCAAAGTTTTTGGCCAGTTTTGAGTTAAGCAAATCTGCGCTTTGTGACATAAGGCAGTTGTGTTTTTCTTTTCTCGTTATTTGGCAATAGCTTTTGACAGAACCCAGATATTTCAATGCAGTCTGTCACATTGCATTGTGCTGTAAATTACGCACTGAATGATATATAACATGGTGGAATTATTCCTAAAAGCCATGATTTCCACACTGAGGTAATAAACATGTTTAGCATATACCACTTCAAACATGGATGGGATGGGGGCCTCCCATCCACGAGGCTAACTGAAGTAGTTGCCTCAGACATCAGATAGGCAGAGAGGCACCAATCTCCACCCACCCACTTTTTTCCTCCACTGCTCCAATTCCTCTAATTCTCTGGACCAGAGAAGGAAGAAGTGGACATTGTGCAAGAGGAAAGTATGGAGTCTTTCTCTTCTGCTCCATTCCTTCTCTTTCTTTTGGGAGGGGCAGAGGCTGGCCTATCAGCAGGTAAAGGGGGTAACATTTGGCTGCGAGTGCCAGGAGGACCTGGGCTAAACATGGATGGGGGGGGGGGAGCTGCATGACTAAGGGTGCAATTCTAACCCCTTATGTCAGTGCTTTCCAGCAGTGGCATAGCGGTGCCAATGGGACGTGTGCTGCATCCTGCAGTTGGGTGTCACTCAGGGAGACCTCCTCAAAGTAAGGGAATGTTTGTTCCCTTACCTCAGAGCTGCATTGCCCTTATGTCAGTGCTGGAAAGGGGTTAGGATTGCACCCTAAATGTTCTCCATAAACACACACATGTTCTCTCCACTTGAAAAGCAGATGTCAGAAGAAGTTGATAGAGGCTTTTCCCTGCCATGCTAGTTTTCTGTGTTTTCAAGCATGTCATTCCCACCATCTACAGATTGAAGTGGTAGCGCCAGATGAGCTAGTGAGAGCCAGGCTACCAACACAGGACAATGCAGTCACCAGACCACAACAGAATATTTAACTCTTAATAAATAATAATAATTGCAAATGTAAACATCCCGATTCTTTAATTCACAACAGGAGATTTTACTACATATACTAATAATGGGACCTGAGATTCCTTTGAAGGGGATCGATCCAGAAGTCAGTTTGGTCCATTATACTATTTAGCAAGACCATATTGACTGATCTGTGTGACTATTTATTTATTTATTTATTTGCAGTAATTTTACCTAGCCTCTCTCCCTGAAGGGACCCAAGGAGCCTTACAAAAACCAATTCAAAATACAAAAAGCATTAAAACCACAGTTAAAACTCAAATCATACACAAAAACCCATAACAATTAAGAACATCTTAAAACAGTCATTTGTTTATAAGCATGTTATTATTAAAGGTCCTAAAAGAACAAGTAATGTGAGACAACTTAAAATTTTGAAGTTCCTTTAATATCATGTTAAAGGGGAAAAAAGTAAAAGTGTACTATTTTTTTTCCTGAAGTATTTTGTCAAGGGTAAGTCAGCTTATCTGAAAGTGCTCTAAATTTGGTGTGCAATAATTAGAACGGCATTTCTTTGGAGTTATTGACCAATGTTTTCAGGCAGTCACCCCTGGAGTCACTTCAGCGATTCCACAGCTAGGCCTAGTAGAGGAATCTTTTTTTCCCTTTCTTCAGGTTTCCATGGAAATTGCAGCAGTGCTCTCTGTGTGTGAAAGCAACATGCATATGTTTGCATAGCAATTTCCCTCTTTTTTAATGTACTTTCTCAACATGAAGAATCTACTTTTGCAACTGGAAATACTCCTCTTTTCTATGACAGCTGATCATGATCTCCGCAGAAGAGATTTCTTCTTCATTTAGAATCTACCTTGTGAATGTTCCCTGATGATGTGATCTATAACTCACTTAAGCTAGAGTGTTTCCAACTTTAGATGATTTTATTTAAAGAGCTCAGTTGGACATTTCATAGAGCAAATACTCCATCAGGAACTGGACAGATACAAGGGAAGAATTTTTTTACTTCTTTTCTAGATTTGGCCACTTCTCTTGATTTCAACAATGAGATGTTTTATCTCCTTTTCTTATGTCCAAAAATCACGTGTAGACAAAGCATGCATTTTGACAATGTCGAGTCTGCAGGTACAATGCAATTCTGTCACCGTGAGCAGCAATGTACTGATTAAATATGCTGTCGACCTATTTGCTACCTAAACCCCTCATCCCTCTCACATTAGAATCAGACCCGTATGGACCTGATCATTTTGCACCATTTGAGTCACGCCGGGCAATTAGAGTGCAATGGAGAACCGTGCCCATCTATCTCGCTCAACAGATATGAGTTACACGAGTGCCAACTATCGATCAAAAGGAGGGGAGAAAATCTATCAGCGCACAAGAAATCCACTAATCAGCATAAAAATCTC
This sequence comes from Tiliqua scincoides, assembly GCF_035046505.1. Classification (NCBI taxonomy): domain Eukaryota; kingdom Metazoa; phylum Chordata; class Lepidosauria; order Squamata; family Scincidae; genus Tiliqua; species Tiliqua scincoides. Next base: position 77,070,996 of record NC_089822.1, read on the forward strand.
CAGGTCAACTAGGAAACATATACAGACAGAAAAGAGAAATACAAATGATGGGAAAGCAAAGAAACTTGAAACCATTACTGATGACTCTTTGGCAATGGGAAATCAGAAGGAAATCAGAAGGCAATGGGAAATCAGAAGGTTAAATTAGGGGACAGCTATCGATGAAAAAAGTACATGGCCAAGTGACAGAAGAAAAAAAATTCCATAAAGATCAAGGTCTACTCAGCAGCACCGTAATGCCAAGCTTCGTTAAAGAAGTTTGATTCTTTAGCTCCCTGGCTCCAAACTTTAACAGCAGCACTTGAGTTCAGGAACTGCAAATTCATCTCTCCTTTCTGTAATTTTGTGCAATTGCACTGAGTTTTTTAAACAGAATGACTGTAAAATATGCGCTGTTTTAGGAATTTAATTAAAATGCCATGAGTTATTTGTTTTAGACCAGTCTTTCTCAACCAGTGGTACTCGTACTTGAGGTGGTGTCTGTCTGGTGGTACACACTGAACCCCCAAACCCGTGTCACCTGGCAATGAGACCAACAATGCAACGCAACAAACAGCAGCAGGAGGCTCAGCAGGCAGAGCTCCAGTGTGGGATTTTTGCGTGCTCGAAAAAGCCCTCCCATCCACCCTGATCTTCTTACTGGTGTTTGTTGTCGCATCTGGCCTCCTAATTTGGAAGTGACTGGTGATGACATCATCAGTGGTACTTCCAATTGGTGGACCATGTGAAATGATACTGCAGGGAACAAACACTGAGAAACACTGTTTTAGATTATTCCCTCTTGAGTACCAGTCCCAATTTGCACCAGAGCTGAGATGCACTACCTTTTCTTAGCATCAGGATTCAGCCTAGAACCCTCTGATATATGGAGAAAGAGAGTGTTTCTGGCTGTGTCTAGAGTGTAATTTAGGTCAAAACACAAACTTTAAATTGTGCACAGAAGATGAGAGACATACCCAAACAAAGAGAGTAAGTGCTTTGGCTTCAGCTTCTGTGATGGGGCTCATCATGCTTCTTGTCCATCATGCTTCATCCATGTCCAGAGTACACATGCTGCCTGGTTCTGTCCATCCCCAATAAGAACTACCTTCTGTGAGGCATGCGGGTTCATCTCCTGCTTGCTTAGCCAGATCCCATTCCCTCTCAAGCACTTCCCCTGAAACACTGTCTAAAGCCTCCAGGGGCCTAAAATCTCAAGACTTAATGGGAGAAAAACACACCGGGAAGGAAAGAGAAGAAAACCAAGTCAAGTATTAAGTGCTCTCTAAGACTAGTGATACCTGTTAAAAGCCTTCTGAATTTCTTAATTACATTGTAGACCCTGGCCTACACTGATGCATGCCACTAATTGAATTTTGCCTGCATAATGTCTGCCAGTTTATCCTATTTGATATGTTTCATTATGCTATGAAGTGTGTGTGTGTGTGTGTGTGTGTGTGTGTTTTAGTGAAAGTATCCTATTTCACTAATGGCTTTATTTTGCTGGCACAGTAATTGCAACAGCCATTTTGACTCCTCTAAATCAGAAACACAACATAGAGAGTACAAGGCTACTGGTAAATATAAAAGTATTGGGAAGAAGTCGTTAGCTTCTCTGCTGATGGAAGAAGTGGGAAAACGTGCTTCCTATAGACATGTTTTCATTTCAATCAGGTGTTTGAGATGAACGGACCCCCTTGGGAAAACGGATCTGTTAGAAAAGGGGGAAAACAACCTATGATGCGCAAAACAATTTGCAATGACTTTCCTTCATTGTGTGGCTTGTTAACCAGATGATTTGGGAGCTCCTGAACATAGAATGAAGAACCCATTTCAGGTGACCAACGTAACTGACCCTACACTTATTTTATTTGGTTTTTCACAATACCTCAGCAAGATGATAAAATGGCTATGTTGGAAAACTATGTACTACAGTAGCATTCCTTCTGGGCTCCCTTAGTTTTGCAGAGTTTCTGTTTCCCATTGATAGACACTAATTCTCGATAAGAACTTTGGTTTCAGCATTTGTTATTACTAGAGGTGTTACTTTCTGGCGAGTAAGATAGGATTACAGTCTGGCAACCCAATCCTAACCTGTGCTGGAACAGGCAGGCCACAGTGGCCTGTGCTTTATCCAGCGCAAGTCAGGTGCAGGCTGGAGGTCACCTCAAGGTAACAGGATATTGTCCATGCCGAGCCCAGCCTGCCTTATGAGGCTACTCTGATTTGTGCCAGTTATTTCACTGGCACAAATCCAGGCAGCCTGTGTAAGGCTGCAAGGCCCAGGAGTGGGGGTCTGTTGTATGCTGGTGCCACTGATCCCACTCCCCTCACAGGCCTGATCCACCTCCTTTTACACCCTCCACTATCAAAAAATGCCCCCTCCCCAAAATGTCCTCCTACCACCCTCTCCCTGTGCCATATGGCGCAAATGTACCCCATCTGGCAGTGGTAGGGGTTGGATCTGGCCCACCCAAGCCAGTGTGGGCCTTCACGCTGGTCCAGCCAGCTTCCACGTCAGCACAAATGTGCCTTATGGCATGTCTGTAACACTCAGGAGCCAGTACAGGGGGCTTGCACAGGCTCAAAACATTCTTTGGATTGCACCCTAAGGGTCAAATTCTATCCAGTTTTCCAGTTCTGGTGCAGCCACGCCAATGGGGCATGCACTGCATCCTGTGGTGGGGAGGCCATCACAGAGGCCTCTTCAAGGTATGGGAACATTTGTTCCCTTACCCTGGGGCTGCACTGAGGCTGCACCAGTGCTGGAAAGTTGGGTAGGATTGGGCCCTAAGTCTTTTTGGATACAATAGACTTCTGAGGTAAATAAATAAGCGTTTTCAAACACTTATAGTTATTGCTTCACCTTCTTATCTATTATTTGTTATCTTGACCAGACACGTCCTGCCTGGCTCTGTCTCCATTCAGATAAAAACCGAACTGCATATACAGTATGAACAAGAGTTAAACTGACAACTGGTTGGCAACCTTCAGTCTCGAAAGACTATGGTATAACCCTACAGCACCCGGTATTCCCAGGCGGTCTCCCATCCAAGTACTAACCAGGCCTGACCCTGCTTAGCTTCTGAGATCAGATGAGATTGGGTATCTATTTTACACAAATGGGTATGTGTTAGCTCAGCATGTCCCTGGCTTTCCAACTTTTCATCCAATATACACTGAAAGTTCTTATTTTGTGAAAATGGGCAAAATGTTAATTTATTAAAATTCACCCATATATTAATTAATTATGAACATTAATTACAAGTAAATAATGTATGTGGCAAAAACTGTGTGAGCCAAGGTATCATATACCGATATTACTTTCTTCCCAGTACCAATCAGTGTGTCACGGCAACTATTACAATTTTCTCCCCCTATAATACAGTGCTTTTCCTTAATCTTTTATTCTTGGTTAAAATTCTTTGTTTTAATCTTCAGAGCAAACCTTATGGTTCCAAATCTTTTTCTTTTAAATAAAGAGGGATAACTTATCTGTGAGTTGCTGCTCTGGAAGATGGCAAGAGGGGAGACTTGTCTCTGGGAAGCCTGTCCAGCTTGGTCTCAAAGGTGTGACCAAACTGGTAGGGGGGCAGGCAGTATTCCCCCGTTCCAAGGGCACACAGGTAAAATGAGTAAACTCATTGACAAAACCAGTTAGTGGAGAAACTTAGGGGTAGGTGGACATCTGAGTACAGTAGTGTGGCTAGAGGGGACAAGTATTGCAGGTGCCACAGTGCACTATGTGAGCAGCTCCTCCTACTTGCCACTTGCCATTCATAAGAACATAAGAACATAAGAACAGCCCCACTGGATCAGGCCATAGGCCCATCTAGTCCAGCTTCCTGTATCTCACAGCGGCCCACCAAATGCCCCAGGGAGCACACCAGATAACAAGAGACCTCATCCTGGTGCCCTCCCCTACATCTGGCATTCTGACTTAACCCATTTCTAAAATCAGGAGGTTGCGCATTCACATCATGGCTTGTACCCCATAATTGATTTTTCCTCCAGAAACTTGTCCAATCCCCTTTTAAAGGCGTCTAGGCTAGACGCCAGCACCACATCCTGTGGCAAGGAGTTCCACAGACCAACCACACGCTGAGTAAATGACACACTCGGAGTCATTCTGGGCAGCATCGGCAATGTGCAGGCATTTGCTGAACCAAACGGCATCTACTATGCATTGCTTTCACTGCCAGAACGGCTCAGACAGCAAGTGGCTGGAGCTACTTACATGGTGCTTTGCAGAGCTTGCAGTACTTACAACTTCCCCCCCAGCTATGCTACTGTCTGGGTGCCCAACTTACAATTGACAATCCATAAAGTACAGGCAGTTCACTTGGGGAGTGTAAAGAATGAGTCACTCTCCTATCTCCAGGGAGAGAAATACACAGGTTAAGACATTTTCTTTTCTTGAGCACTTGTAAAGAGGACATTCCGTTCTCCAGTATATACAAGGACCTATGTACTCTAGACTGAGAAGTCCCAACGTACAGTGCTTTCAGTTCAGAAAAATTCTCAAGATCTTTCAGTGAAATGTTGCTGCTGCAGATTTATCTACAGTCGGTCCTCATCATCTTTAGGTTTGCGATCTGCAGATTTGACTCAACCTGGATTGCAAACCTGCACTGCAGGACTTCAAAGGATCTCCCAGATGTGACCACTGGTCATGTCCAAGAAGTTTCCTGAGGCACAGGGAGGTTGCACACTGCCTCTCTACACCTCAGAAGGCCTGCCAGAGCTTTCTAAGAGGCACTTTTCAGTTTTTCATGAAATCTCCATGGATTTCATTATCTGCAGAAACTGGTATTTCTGGGGGATCCAGGAACAGATCCCCACCCCCGAATACAGAAGTCCACTGTATTTTATAATGTCCATATGTGCAGGGTGCAGATTACACAGTCAGAACCAACTTGTGTGTGGATCACTTGAGTAATACACGGAGGTTGGAATTAGGACTAATGAACTCTGTCCCTATTCCCCCATCTGGTTGGTTGGCAACCTTCAGTCTTGAAAGACTATGGTATAAGCCTACAGCACCCGGTATTCCCAGGCGGTCTCCCATCCAAGTACTAACCAGGCCTGACCCTGCTTAGCTTCCAAGATCCCCCATCTACATAGTGATTATACACAAATCACCTACACAGAGCCTGTGAAGCAACACTGCCACATGGCTTCAGTAATATTCACCAAGCTACCCTAAGTCTACAAATCCTTTCACAGCTTGCACTGCAACGCTTTGTTGGAAAGCAGGAAGCTTGGCCACAGAAGCAGCTTCCTCAGTTGCATCATAAGCAGCTATCCCCTGCTGTTTGCATCTGTAGATTTGGCTAACAACAAGGAAAGCAAATCTTAGCGTTTCTAACATTTCAAATCCAGAGCATGGAACCTTCACCCAAAATGTATGGCTATACCATTGCTAAGTTTATTGGGAAGAGTAGATGTTTTAGGCCATCAAAAGCACACTCATTTAAGAGCCAAAGCAACTCTTTAAGTGCCTAATACTATGCCCAGTTTTGAAATTTCACTTTGCTTCATAGGGTTTGTATCAATATTTTATTCAGTTTTATCCATGGCAGCTTTATAATTCGCCCTCACCTTTTGCTTTGAGGTTCAAGTTCAAACAAAACAGAGGCTCAAAGCAAAACTGCTGAGTTTCTCATCTAGTTTCTTGTGAAAACCTTGAGAAAATGCATAGTCCTACTCATGCAAAATCAAAAAGGAACCCAGTTTAAAGCGGATTAATTAACAGCAGCAAAACAAAGGCTGCCCCCCCTTTCTTCCTGGTACACGTGTATTATTGAAAAGGACATTACATTATATCTTGGTGTTTGGTACTATGTAGCAACTCAGATCCTAAACGGTTTTTGGCAGTAAAGAAACTTCTGTCTGAACATGTGTGGAGTGTCTTTTCCTTCATCACTATATTATTATTATTATTTCATATTTTTATACTACCTGTTCTCCAAGGAGCTCCAGGTAGTGTACACAGTTCTGCCCTCCTTTTGTCCTCACAACAGCCCTGTGAGATAGGTGAGCCTGAGACTGGTCCAAGGTCACCCAGAAAGCTTCATGGCTGAGTGGGGATTTGAATCTGGATCTTCCAGATCTAACTAAGAAGAGCTCTGCAGGATCAGGCCAAGCACCCATCTAGTCCAACCTCCTGTATCTCACAGTGGCCCTCCACATGCCTCAGGGAGCACTCAAGACAACAAAATACCCTTATCCTCTAGCCACCGCCTTGCATTCCACATTCAGGGGTAGGCTACCTCTAAAACCCAGAGGTTGCATATAGTCATCTTTGTTTGCATGGACTTGGTGTAAATATGTTGAGCTCAATGGGTGTGGTTTGCAGCAGACTTGACTCCTAGCTTGTCTTATCTTAGAAATCATTTCTTGTTTTGCATTCATGTACCCTAATATTTTCCATAACATTTTACCACATGATCTTGTCTTTCCATCCAGTGTACTAAAGCACCTAAACTGCAGAAGTAGCATGAGCTTGGTAATTTATTTTGACAAGCCGTATTGATTTCAGTACTACATGACCATTAATTGTGTGTAATATCTGCAATATCCAGTTGAGATGGAGTACTGGTGTGCCTGGGGAGCTGAAGCCCTGATGGCATGGAAGCACCACAGGGGTCCTAAGCTCTCAAAGCAGCTGGATACTAAAAAACCACCCACTGCAGGTCACATAGCTGTGACATCATTAATTCCATCTGACTGCTTTAAAGGAAATTCATGCTCAGTTTGCTTACATAGCCCTGTAATTTAAAGCTGTAATAAGGGCAAAATGTTTAGCCTAAGAACGTGAGACAACCCAGATTCTTCAGCATTCTTTCAAAAGATTCCTCTTTAGGGCTTTGTTGTTGTTTTTCTTTTTAAACAGCAGAGCCAGGACCAGTGCATTTAAGTCAACTTTAGAATCAATTATGCAGAACGCGGCAAGGGTCCTCCTAATTTGGAATGCACTTTCGTAATAGTGGTATTGATCGTCATCCGGTGGACACATCCATAAACAAGAGCCTCTCAGTATAATCAGATGCACATTTGACCCTTTGTAGACTACAGCGGAAAATATACTCCAGTACTGTTGTCTTTGCTAGTGGTAATTGCTGGTGTTCTTCTGCACATTTTTAGATTGTCAGCCCTTTGGGGACGACGAGCCATTTCGTTATTTGACTTCGGGCACAATCCTAACCAGGTCTACTCAGAAGTAAGTCCTATTTTGTTCAATGGAGCTTACTCTCAGGAAGTGAGGTTAGGATTGTAGCCTTCATCTATAAACTGCTTCGTGAACTTATTTTTTGTTGAAAAGCAGTATATAAATCATCATCATCAGTCCTCCCTACTGCCCACAAGTACTTCAACAAGTGTTTTATAAATAAAGTACATAACAATCTTTCAGTACATAACAATCTTTGCAAATCTTACTTAACTGATCAGAGGCACAGTATGCTGTCAGTGTATTTGTAACATTTCACTTTAATATCTACTAAACACTGGGAAAACTTGTGATGAATCTAGTTGTTATATACATTGTGTATGCATTGATCACTGAGGATTGATAAAAAAAATGAAGTCTCACATAATCATGGTTGCCCTTCATCCTTATAAAGGATGACTTCTTGCTCTGATACTTTATAGGGATTCCTTAACTATGCCACATCTCACAGATGGGCCACAGTAGACTTACCTTTGTAACCTATTTTTGTAAGACTGGACAGAAAAAAAAAAAATCTGTAACTAACTACAGAGTCTGTGCTAATTAGTTAAGTCACCATGTTAATACAGTCAATAAACATAGTTACTGACTGGATAAGTATATATCATGCTGCCCCCTACTGCATGGACACATGAAATGCACCATGGAATTGCTTAATTGGCCTTAACAACAATACAGAGATTAAACATTGTATAATGTTCCATGCTTAATTAATTCCATCTATTAGCATCTTTCTTCTGGAAAGTTTATACGCATCTTTTTATCTGAGCAGTATAACATTGTATATTGCAGATGGGAACCAATAATTGTGCTTGTCTGAAAGGGTAGGCAGATGAGGGATGGGGAGGAAGCAAAGCAAGGCAGGGAGAGGGTGTCAGCTTTTAGAGAGTGTCAACAGCCAGGAAAGTCTTTGGAGCCCAGGTCTACTGGGATTCCCAATGTGGAGCTCAGGTCTGCCCACCTGCACAGAGTCAGCAGGTAGATACAGTAATATAAAAAGCCAAACACATTCCTTTAGTCTCTCTAAAATCTTTTAAGTGTAGAAAATCATTGCAGAAAATTTTTATCATACTATTTGGGTTCACACTAGAGTGGAAAGTGACCTGTGAATACCAAAACTCGCTTCTGCAGCAGCTGCGTCCCTGATCTCCTACACACACCTTCATGGTCAGCAGCTCAAGCCAAAGAGCTACTGCAGCAGATTAGACATTGTTTTAATTAAGGAGTGTCATATAATATATACACACACACACACACACACACACACACACACACACACACACACACGGACTTCAGCCCAACAGATATGACTTACAGCAGTAGTTGCCACTGTGCACCAGCATTCCATGCAGTCAGCGAGTTCAGAAAATGTAAGATCCCAGGAGATTCTTAGGCCCCCTCTTTTGGCTCCCAGGTCCCTTTTTGACCCTGGGTCTGGGTACAAATTACCCCCTTTACCCCCCTCTCATGGGCCCAGCTCCTAAGTATACATTGTGTACATAGTAACCTTATTAAGTTTCAAGTAAACCACCCAATTTGTGTATCTTTGGTGAAAGCAGCACATTTATTCTTCATATATACAAGCCACTGCTGTACAGCCATCCCCCCCCCCCATATCTGCAGGGGTTGCATTACAGGCTCCTGCACATATGGGGAACCGTATGTAAATAGCAGTCCCTGCCTCCTGCACCCATTACCTTCATTTTCCTTTAGTAGTGCTTGAAGCACAGGTATTTCTTGCTTAACTAAGCAACAAGCTTCTTGCTTCACTTAAGAATACGATGTGCAGGCAATCCATCTACATGCTGACTGTTAGAAGGAGGAAAGAGGAAGAGACTGTTAACAGGAAGCAGAACAGTTCCTGTTTCCTGTTAATGTTCAGTTAGTCTCCCTCTAGCATTCAGGCTGGTTGCCTGCATGTCACATTCTTTAGTGAAGCATGAATGTTGCTTGGGCAAGAGATACCCATGATTCAAGTGCTACTAAACAAAAACAAAGGGACTGCAATGAGCATGGAGAGTGCCACCTGGATCAGTGGATAACTAAATCCATTGATACTGAGTCCATGGATATGGGGGATGCCTGTATATGTTTCTTCATGGTTATGCTGGGCTTACAGTATCATATGCAGGGCCAGCATAAGATCTCCTAGCATCTTAGATGGCGTGCCAATTCTACCTCCGTTACCTGGTGATATGTCAGCCTCTGTTCTTCCCACAATCTACACTTCTGCTCTGTCCTCCTCTTTGTTTTCAAGTCCACGGAATGGATCACTGGAGGCAAGTAGAGCCTTGCCGTGTTTGTCCTACCCATCTGGTATTCAGGGTATCCTGCCTCTGGCGTTCCTAGGGGTTCTGGTGCCTGGAGCAACCCCCCTTTTCGGCCCTTACAACCCCTTTACCGCCCCCCCGCCTCTGACCCGGAAGTAGTTGCGGTGATGTCATCGTCACCGCAATTACTTCCGTGGAACTGCCTCCTCCGTTCCCCCTTTGAATAAAAAGGGGAACAAAGGAGGCAGCCCAGGCTCTGGGAAGCCTTCCGCGTCCCTTCTGAGGGGCACAAAAGGCTACCTGACTGGAGCGCTTTGGGGCCACTCAGAAGTGGTGCCTAAGAGGTGAGAGCTGCCTGCTTCCCTCACCTCCTGGAAGTGGTACTCCCTGTCCTAGGTACTGCTTCCTGGAGGTGGGTGAAACTCGCCTCATGGGTGCCACTTCTGAGCCGCCCCAAAGCACTCCAATCAGGCAGCCTTTTGTGTCCCTCAGAAGGTGCATGGAAGGCTCCTCAAGCCTGAGGTACGGCACATGTCTCCTCCAAAACTGAATGAGGTGCTTGTCACTTCTCACTGCCCTGAAGTCTGCCCCACCCCTTGCGCTAAAGGGGAGGAGAGCGGAGGGGGCGCTCAGCTGCAGCCGGGTTCTGCAGCTGAGCGCCGCCCCTGCTCTCCTCCCCTTTAATGCAAGGGGAGGGGGTGGGTATTTGCCCTGCTTGCACCCCTCTAGGTACACCTCTGAGCTCCATTGTTAGCATGACTAATGACCATTAACAGGCCTTCTCTCCATGTATTCTTTTCATCATTTTTAAAGGCACAGTCACAAACCTTGAAAATGACACCACTTTGAGCACAGGAAAAGCATTATAGAAATCTTTTAAATAAATTAAATAAACTTATGGTAGTGAATTCCATAAGCTAATTAGGAGTCAACAAATCACGTGTACGGCATTGCATTGTGTCTGTGTTGATTTTTCCTTTTAATCTCTGTAACTGTGTGAAGTTTTGAGTGAGAGAAGAAATTCAACACATGGATTTTTTTATTTTTTTTTTTTGCAATGCCAGGATATGCCCTGTCCAAAGTGGTAATTCTGGAAGGAGAAGTGATTGCCGGGAAATTAGTATTTGGGGTCAGACTCTACTCTGACGTGATCTTGGCAAGCCAAATTCCCCTGGGAAGCTTTTCTCTGTCACACACCCTTTAGACATGGACTTTCTCCTAACATTTAGGTTCTATTAGGCAATAACTGCTAAATGGACCCTAAATGTTCAAATAAGTCTTATGGCTGAAGACCATAAAGTTAATAAAGACATAATGAGTGTAAATACTGTTATTGTTGTAAAGTGCTGAAGACAAAGTTTCACAGAGGAATTTGGCTAGCCGCATTCACAAATGGTGCAACCTGAAGTGCCTTGGGTTGGTGGAGCTGAGGCAAAGGGAGTGGGAGTGGCCTGGCAAGGGGGAGTTGAACCTGTAACATCCACACCTTCTGGAACATTCTAGCTGCCTTCTGGTAGCGTATGTGGAGGGAGAGGCTTCTGAAGGCAAAGGGTTGAATGTGCCAAACAAATAGTGCTGAGAACCAGTGCTTCATACAGGATCAGGGTCCCAACCAATGGAAATTCAGCAGGCAGCTGGCACAAAACATCTCACCAGAACAATGAAATGGGCATGCAAGAGTAGGAAAACTCAAACAGGGAAGCAAAGTGAGGAACAGAGCTAAAGCAACTGTTGATAACCTTTCCTACACCTGCATAAAGGGCAACTGGGGACTTGAACCAAACAAGGCACTAAGGTATCATTTCGTGATGCCTGTCCCACCACATGTCTAACAGTATACCTGGAAATGAGTTGTGATGTCAGGTGGGTCCTGCCTTGTAAATCTAATTTTCTCTTCAGAATGGCCTTCCTTGGGCCATTTGTTTTACATGTTCAACATGTGCCCATCTGCTTCCTCCATGTTGTTTAGTGGTAGGGAGCATATGGCTCGAAGCACCTAACTCTGATTTCTTGCCACACCTTCAATTATGCCACCATATGCTCCATCATTATATCATAATTGCAAAGACTTTGCACAAGAAATACTACCAAGCATCTCATATGCCAAACCAGTTTGCTTCATTGTAAACAGCAAGCAAAAATAAAATACAGCTGTCACTTATGTCCCATACAGTCAGGTGATTTGCTTGCTTTCAGCTTTGCAACGATTTGCCAGCAGAGGAAAAGCCCAAGAATCTGGATCGCTTAGAATTAAGCCGTCTGTATAGAGCTTTCAGACGTCTTAAGGACAGCTTAAGGCAGCTTAAGGACATCTGCAAGAGGGATCTGAAGGCCTTAGGGATGGACCTCAACAAGTGGGAAACCCTGGCCTCTGAGCGGCCCGCTTGGAGGCAGGCTGTGCAGCATGGCCTTTCCCAGTTTGAAGAGACACTTTGCCAACAGTCTGAGGCTAAGAGGCAAAGAAGGAAGGCCCATAGCCAGGGAGACAGACCAGGGACAGACTGCACTTGCTCCCGGTGTGGAAGGGATTGTCACTCCCGGATTGGCCTTTTCAGCCACACTAGACGCTGTGCCAGAACCACCTTTCAGAGCGCGATACCATAGTCTTTCGAGACTGAAGGTTGCCAATACAATAGAGCTTGGAATAACAAGAGCCTAGTTGCAGTTCTAATAGGGCTGGGAAAGGGTCTGACATTTCCTCTTCGAAGTCCTGCTGCTTTTCACATCCTAATATCTTTGATGCACTTATTTACTAATCCCATTACAGATAAAATAATAAAGCAAAAAGGAAAGAAACATTTTTCACAAAATCCAAGAGTGATCTCAGGCTTCAGATTCTTGAAGAACACACTATAAGTTATGGGATAGCCAGGTCTCTTTGTTGGTGGTATTTGTCAGTTTTGATTCCCACATCTCACTTCCAAGCCCAGATGCAAAAGTGCACCAAATGCAGGTGATCCGTTGGATGTTGATCTCCATGATCATTTGTACTGCAGGCATATGGTTGCATTTCAGAAAATCCATTGTAAGAACATTTGGGTGATGTACAAGCATGCTGAACTTCTGTTATTTATGGTGATAATATAGAAGCTTCCCACCCCATTTTAATTCATGTTCAGGCGCCATCAGATTTGGGTAGTGGAAAGAGGTTTGATGTTTAACAATTTCAGGAACAGCTTAATTAAATGTACTAAATGAAGATGCCTTGTGAATCAATTCAGCCTGCTACAAATGCAAGAAATAGTATCTGTTCGCTACCAAAACAGACTAAGGATTGTGTCACATAAAAAAACAACAACCAATAATATGCTGCCTTTTCCATGGCATTGGTTGCACAAAGACCGCTTTCAGTTATCTGTCTCCCCCCAAGCATTATTATAGACAGTACTACAATCTAAAAATCACAAGACCAAATGCAGCCATTTTCTGCCCTTGTCCTTTTCCAGGCTACCCACAATTAGGCATCCTGCAGAAATTTACAAGGCTCAGGATTCCACTTCAAACTGAAAATCATACTTCTGCCTGGGAAAGCAGGCCCTCTTGAGAATTCAAGTATATATGGCAATTGCTTTTGTACTTGTTTACCTTTAGATCAGTGTTCTTCAACCTGTGGGTCATTTGGGGGGGGGGGGTTGCAGTAACCTTTCAAAGCCTGTGCAAAATCCAATCCAATAATAGTGCTGCCTTATCAAAACTGAGTTCTTGATATAAGCCTCTTCTCACAGTCCTGCCCCACAACTCATAAGGCTTGCCCTGCTCAGGCTGCTACCTCACAAGAGGTAGGGGAAACATGGTGATTGGGGTAAGCATAGATGGAGGCGGGCTGGGAAGGTCGGGTCCTGGGAGGGGCGGAATTGGCAGTGGGTCCCCAGTCTCATACTTTATTTATTGTGGTTTTCAACACGAAAAAAGTTGAAGACCACTGCTTTAGATTATTTTATGTTTAGCACTTTTCATAATTTGCAATCCTTCCCCTATTCAGCCTCACAATTCAGCAGGATCATTTTCCTGAGAGAAATCCCATTCGCATCTGCTATTTTTTAGTAAAAACAGACAGCCCTCAGACTATACAGGACAGAGCACTCTGACCGCCCCATTTCCTGCCTTGGCAAACACAAGCTGTTCCAACATATACAACCTGCCTGTCATAATGATGGGCATTTTGCTAACCCTAATGTTTATGTACTTATCTGAAAAAATATATATCCTGCCTTTCCACCCTTGTGGGAGCTCCATTCTCAAGCAATGAATTCCAGCAGCCACATGTGCAGTATGTGATACCATTCTGTCTATTATTGCGCTCTCACTTGGGAAACTTTATTGAACCGTAATATTCAGCTGGCACCAGAACTTGGAGGATCAACTGTTTGCCTTGTTTCACCAAAGTAAATGGGATTGTCACATGAATCAAATGGAAAGAGTTGGTTCTTTAATCATTTTTTTTTTTTTTGCATTCGTACTTCTTTAAGGAGTACTTGGAGCAGCTTTCCAGCAAGCAGTATCTTGCAACTTTGAAAATGAAGTTAAATTTGTGTTTAATTCATAAAGGCACTAAGTTGTATTTTTTCTCTATTTGTGCTCTATTGATGGGATTTTGAAAAGGTATCATTGTTACAATGCTCCCAAGTTTGCACACTCAATGCATTTGAAAATAAGGTAGATCATTTCCCATACTTTATCTTCTGAATTCTACAGCCTGGAAGGTTGGCGTTATTAGGAGAGAAAGGTTTGGAAGGGATGGATGTCAAAGAAGAATGGCAAGACAATGGGTTGTGTTTAAAGCACATGCAATATGCAATTGCTTGGTTATAGATCACCATGCTTCAGGGAAAATATTTTAACTTGCTTTATTTTTCTGTATGGAAATTATAATATTGAAAGGAATTTAAGGGATGCCAGAAAATCTATGACAACATTCATCATTCTGTCAAGTCTGGGTAAATGTGAAAAATAAAGCAGCTACCAAAATGAGGCTAACCTATTTCTGGTTTAAATCACTGCAGTTGTTTACATCAGCTGAATGCACAGACCCGTATTTACAGGCCTTGTTTGATGTCAAAGAGTGTGAAGCTACTTGGTGTGGTTCCTTCCATGGTGAAGCTAAGATCCATGGCCATGGGATGGAAGGCTCCTTGAGAGCCCATGTACACTACTCAGTAGGTTCCTTCTCACATTAATGGCACAGAAGCTACAATGCTGATAACATCAGAAGCCCTGGGCCATGTGACAAGGGTGAAAGTGTGGTTCCTTCCAGTGTTGGGAACTCAAGTCTGTGACTCAGACGAGTCATGAAAATGTGTGATTTCTGCTGATTTGATGACTTGTGAGTCGCATGCTTGGAAGACTCTGCAAAAGACTCAAGTCAGGGCCCCCTGACTCATCACTCATCTTCACATGCTGACTCGAGTCCGCCTGTGTCTGGGGGGGGGGGTGCCTGCTCACTGTTTCTGCTGTGTGGAGAACCTCATGGGGCCAGCATTCTGACAGCTAGCACCAGGGACAGGAGTTCCAGCCAGGACGCAGGAAAGGGTTAATGTTTGCAATGACTGGGGTAAGCAGGACTGGGCTCTCTTTATCCATGTCTGATAGGAAGGAAGGAACAGATTGGACAAAGGATGGGCATTCTCATATTTCCATTGTCTGAGGGACGGCTGGACTCTCATTGAATGAATGGCTCCAGTGGGACTACTTCTGAGTAGAACTGCAAGGATTGGGTTGTCCTGGGAAGCCTCCCAGCTGCTGCTTGTGACCCTCCTCCCTCTCAGCGCTTCTATCCTGGCTGTCACTCAGTCCCTCCCACCCTGTTACAGATGGAGGGGGGTAGCAGGGGAGTGAGTAAAGAGAATTCCGAGGCAGGTAGACACCCACACACCTGGCAACAGCCCTGATTTTCCAAGTTAGCTTTTTAAAGGGGGAGACTTAGCCCAGGGGGAGAGAGGAGGGCAGGGGAGCAATCATGCTTTGCAGGCATGGCTCTGTTGTTACTTGAGAGGGGGACCCTCATTGAATGAGTGGCTGTAGAGAGACTATTTCTGAGTAGAGCTGCAAGGATCTGGTCATCCTGATAAGACTTGCAGCTGCTGCTCATGACCCTCCTCTCTCTTGCCACTTCTCTCCCGGCTCTTTCCCTGTCCTTCCTACTCCCTTTACAGATGGGTGGGAATAGCAGGGGAGTGCTCAAAGAGAGCTCTCTCACACACACACTCCCTACCAGCAGCTCTGTTTTTTCAACTTTTTAAAGGGGGGGGCACACAACCCAAGTGCATTAGAGTTCCCCAGTATCTGCATAGATGTGTTCCTGCCCCCCCCCCATGGATACTGTAAACCATAGGTAAGGGGAAACCTATTTCCATGGCCCCTGTACCCCCATGGCCCCCTATGCCACATTACCTTTTCTTAGGTTGATACATTCCCCTGAAGTGATAAGGTGTCTTGCTTTAACAAATGCTAAAAGCAAAAAGCCAGATGAGCAGGCAAGCAACCTGCAGTCCAGAAGAGAGATAAAGAGCAGCAGGAAGTTAACGCTCTTACACTATTCAGGGCCTACATAACCTGACTCTTGGTTGCAATAAATGTAATATTATTAGTCACATTTGTATCCTTCTGAGAAGCTCAAGGTAGCATATGTAGGGATTATTCCAATTTATCCTCATAGCACTCCAGTGAGGAAGCTTCAGCTGAGAGAAAATGGCTGACCCAAGGTCATCCATCAAGCTTCATAGATGTGTGAAAATTTGAACCAGGTTGTCCCGGGCCCAAATGCAACACTATTACATCACACTTGTTCGCAATGGTTTTCATTGAACTTAAACTGTCTCTGGATTGTGGAATGATGATTGGAATTGACTGAATGTGTATCTAGTCCCAGATCATAGCTATTTTCAGCTATTAGAGTTACCTGAGTAAGAGCCCAATCCTATGCCTGTCTACTCAGAAGTAAGCCCCATTATAGTCAAGTCTGGATAGGATTGCAACCTTACTGCCCAATCCTCTCCCCTGCCATCCCTGAAGGATGCAGCTGTGCAATGGAGGCATGTGCCACATGCTGTCAGGGAGCAACCAGGAGGCCTGTGAGGTCTTACCTCTGCTCAGGCCTCTTGATGGCCTCTGGGTCTCCTCAGACCTACAACGGCTATATAGCTGGCACAAATCCAACGAGTCAGGAGGCAGGGCAAGGAGTAAAATGGGGGGACATGATTAGGCATGCACAACTGCTGCCAGATCCACCCTTTCCCCCCCAATGCCCCATTGCTTCCCCTCACCACCTACTGCTCACACCCAATTCTAATGTCCTTCCTCCAGTGGTGGCTGGGTGTTCCAGTGGTGTACATGCACAATTTGTGCTGGTGGCTGCCTTGGACATGACAATGCTGCATCTGTCCTATTGATGGAGTGGGCCTTCTGCTGACAGAATGCTAGTTCCATCAGCAGAAGACACCCATAGGATTGGGGCCTAGGAACAGAATCAATTCCGAGACCTCTTGTGCACAGAATTTTAGAATTCTGACGACCTTAATAATTGGGGAGTAGAATGTTCTCTAAACCAGTAGTTCTCAAACATTTAGCACCAGGACCCACTTTTTAGAATGAGAATCTGTCAGGGCCCACTGGAAGTGGTGCCATGACCAGAAGTGACATCATCAAGCAGGAACATTTTTAATAATCCTAGGCTGCAATCCTACCCACACTTACCCAAGAATAAGTCCCATTGACTATCATTATTAAAAGAATATACATAGTAGCTTGTTAAAAGTACAGGTCTGTAACATTTCCCCAAATGCAGTCACATACCATGGTAAGATCAAGTCTAGTATATTAAAAATAAAATATTGAAATGAATGGGGACTCACCTGAAATTGGCTCATGACCCACCTAATGGGTTCTGACCCACAGTTTGAGACCCACCTAGTGGATTCTGACCCATAGTTTGACAAACACTGCTCTAAACATACACATGCCTGCGTTGATGACATGTGATTGCAAAACGTAACAGTGTACATGCCCAACCTTGTTATACACAGATCTTTTATACACGGATTTCACTCAACATGGCCACTGCAAATGAGAAAGAATGTGCTGATTCCTGGAGAAGGGGAAAAATGCATCCCTTTAAAATCAATTTAAAAAACTGCTTTTCTTACTGTTGTAGAGAGACAGTCATGCAAGCGATTACAGGTATAACCTCATTATCAACAGATTTTTCTATCAACACAATGAGAAGAATTAAATTAAAGAAAAACAGTCATTTAACAATAGCCTCCTTAACAGAGAGAGGGAGCTGGCTGACAACCCATCAATCATTCTCTCTCCAGGTAGCTTCAGCTTCACTCCAAGACAGCTACCCCTCCCTTCCCCAGCACATGAAAGAAAATCGCTTTGCATTGGTGAAGGGAGGGAGAGAGATTGGATTGCTGGCCTGGAGAGAGATTGATTGCTGGATTGTCTGCCTAATGTCTCTTTAACATCACAAAAGTCAGCAAGGCTGTTTTTAAATCGCCTAGCAAAGGGTCATTGTTTTTTAAATGGATTTGCTTTAATGCGATTTTTGTCATCTAGTGAGTTCTGGGAATGGAAACCTCATGAATAGACTCAACCTGTATTCTGTTCTGAAGTGTTTTTTTAATCAGTCTCTACTCCAGGAAAGTATGTGCTTACTTAGCAACTAATTTAAAATATGTTTCCAAGAAATCTTGCATATCAACTTGTTACTGCCTCTTCCATGGTTCTGTAGGGGAATCTCAGAATAAAATAAAGAGGAAACTAAATCATGTGATTAATTCCTTTTCAAAAGCTGCATGAAAAAGTGCAGTTTGAAATGAAAGCCAACAAGTGCCTTTGGAAATTGCCCAACTTCAAGCTCATAATTACAGTAAGCATGCAGGAGCAATAAAACGTAATATATTTCTGAAAAAAAACAAAGCATGTATAATGCAAGAACCTCCAAAAATGACTGCAATTTCTTATCTCAGGAAAATGACTCCCCAAAAGAGATTTTGCTTTGCTGCTAAGTAGAGAGTTATAGTCCAGCAATGAGTTTTCATGAGTTTCTAGCTTGTATAGCCACATTTCAAAAGTGGAAGTGTTTATTTGGTAGGTTACTATCAAAAGCACTTTAGAAATACTGTTTTTAGTAAGATAAATTGGCAATGTAGGACAAAGTTGAGAAAACCGTCTCCTGAATTCTGAAGGTTGCACCTTATCGTATATTCCACTTTGTTGGGAAAGACAGATTGGAAACTATGGAAAGAAATAAAAAAAAAGTACAAGAGAGATAACAACAGTTAGACTACGATTGAAATTAAGGTAGCTGAGAAATTGCTTTGAATTGTCCTTTCCAGTTCCTTTTGCTTTGTCGGAAATAGGTAAAGAAGCTATAAAGCCTTTTCGATCTGACTAGAGCTTGTAACTTTTAAAATTGCCTAAACATTTAAGTTATGGAGAGAATGCTATACTGTGCATATTGTTCTCTGCTCACATATTTGGTCTAACAGTACAAGAAAAATCCACCTTCCTATTTAGAAAATGCCAGAATGTTTGCTCTAGCCTAGAGTGTTGAATTTGATTAGAGTTGGGCAGCCCAAGCCTATCAACCCCAGCAGCACTGGTACAGGGTGCCAAAATGGCTACTGGTTTATCCAGTAGGGCCAGGGAGGCCACCAGAGGTTTTCTTGGGGGAAGGGGACCCCAATGGGGATACTCAAGTCTGCGCCAGCTATTTTGCTGGCACAGACTTGAGAAGTTCCATGCCGGGCTTTGTAGCCTGATGCAGGGCATAGGATCTGGGGGAGGAGGCCTCTGCCAGTCCCACCCCCTCTCAGACTGGACCCTCCCCATTCCACCTTTCCTTCCCTCCCCCTGCCCTGGAATGCCTCTCCCCACCCTGAAAAGACAAGCCACCATCCAGTGGTACTATTTACTGTCGACAGTTCCATGGCATTGTCCTCCCAGTCCTGAGGCTTTACGGCATGTTCAAAATACCCAGTACTGGTGGTGCACTCATCCTGCCAGCACTCAAGCCCATAGGATTGGGCTGTAAGAGGTAAATTGGGAAAGGATCAGGCCACAGGAAGGAAGCAGGTTTGCAAACTCTGGTTGGCAACCTTCAGTCTCGAAAGACTATGGTATAAGCCTACAGCACCCAGTATTCCCAGACGGTCTCCCATCCAAGTACTAACCAGGCCTGACCCTGCTTAGCTTCCAAGATCAGACGAGTTCTGGCATGTGCGACAGAAGCTATTCCAGAACTCTGACAGAAGCTATTTTCTAACTTAAGTGAAGTTAGCTTAAACTTCAGTTCAGTAACTGAAAACACAGATACAAAATCCAAGGTTACCAGGGAACATGCGTACAAATGGAATCTCAGCCTAAGCCATTCCTAGGCAAAAAGACATCTCTACTCTTCTATAAATAAAGTTATGATTGAGTTAATTAAGGGCTCAATCCAGAGCACTGAGCACCAGCTCAGCAGAGAGGACGCACGTTGCCTCTGGGGAGCTCTGATGATCCTCCAGAGGGCAGAGGAGCATCCCTTTCCCTGCAGAGGATCCGGATTGCATCAAGCTTGACAACAGGGACTGTGGTCCCGATCCCTGTCATTACGTGGCAATTACTGTATATTGGGCATATACGTTGGCAGGTCTATACTGATAAAGCAGTTAAGAACCTCTGCTCTATACCAATAATGTTTAACTTTTTTTTTTTAACATTCTGTAAACATTTGATTGCACTGTGGTGAAACACATTTGGTTTACACTATGGTGAAAGCACAGCAAAGCAAAATAAAACATTGACAAAATAAAAAAAATTAAAACAAGAACTGGCAAAGTAAGGCCCATTAGTAGTTAGGGCCTTATCTGGAATGTCATGCATAGAGAAGAGAGACTTCAGTCCATGCGTCCTCGATGTGGTACCTTTATTCTGTAGTCTGTAAATCTGTGAACACATAACCATACCATGAAGTTTCATACAAATACAGGGCTAGACCAAGACACCTGAGGTGGAAAGCCAAATGCTGCCCTCCCATAGCCCATCATGTGCCAGCCTCTGCTCCTGCCATGACCCAGTGTTCTAGCTCAGCATTTTCCTCCCCCTCTCCCCCCCCCTCCAATTCAGGGAGTGGAAAATAGGAATATAGAGATGGGCATCCCCCAACAATCTACCATCAGAGACAACTGCTTTAGTGGGCTGTATGGATGGGCCAGCCCTGTGTAAGTGAATGACAACCTTTGCATAGGTCTTTTATGACAAAGGGCAGGGATTTTAATGAGCCTTCTTGGTACTTAGGTTGAAATTTCAAGCAGGTGTCACATTTTTCCCCGCTGTATTATCTCAGCATTCTTGCTCAGTTTTACATTTTACAATTTCTAAGTGGTCCTCCTATTTCATAGCCATTTCCTTTTGAAAGCTCTTTGGTATTGCAGTTCAGCTATCCTTTAAAGTCATTCCGTTAAGTACTGAGAGTTTGTGGCTGCAGTTACAGGATCCTTTTATATAGAGATCAGAGTCTCCTTAGTCTTCTGATCTTCTTTGAATGACCACTTCCTTTAAAATTCTCAGTGCATCATGGTTCTCTGTTTCCACTTTGATTTTGCTCCCTTCATTTGTTTGCTATAGAGAGTGGTTTGACAAGGAAAGCAAACACACAGGCCTGCATCGAGCTCAGAGGTTGCACTTTCAAAATGGGGTTTATACGTAGCTCTGTAAAGGGCATCTACATTAAATATAACTTCACTTGGTATGTAGGCAGTTTGATCATCGTTCTTTGAATCCTTAAGGATTCAGACATTCAACAGTTCACTAACTAATGCCACAAGGAGCAGGTAGTCTATTTCCACAGGCAGGTATATTGATCAACATGCTCCAAGGCAAATAAAAGTCCCACACCTCTCTCAGGGCCCAATCCAGAACATTTCGCGCTGGGCCAGTACCGGCATGCAGTCACAAATGTGCCATAAGGCACAGCTGTGACACTGCTGGACCAGCGTGGACACTCGCTCAGCACAAGCCTATGCTGAGCCAGTACCAGGCGGAGGCTGAGTGAGCGCCCAGTGTTGGAGAGGTGAGTGGGGACATGGGGGGAGGGAGCAGAGCAGGAAGGGGGTGTTGGGCCCCCTGGCACAACATGTGACTACTTTATTGTGCACTTACTAAATAGCCAGTGCAGAGTCAAGGAGCCCCATTGTGGGGCTGCTTCCCTTACATGGGGGAAGGGAGCAAGTGTCCCCTTCCCCCAAGGAGGCAGGCTGCCTGCCTGAGGCTGCCCAATACAATAGGATGCAACAGCAGCCATTTTGGCACCACTGCAGCCTTGGGTGCAGGTAGGTCAGGACTGGGCTTTCAATTTCTTCATACCTTGTTTTTGACAGCTAGCACAATCCTAGCCCTGCGCCAGTACAGCCAGGCTGCATGGCCTGCGTTGTATCCAATGCAAAGTTTGAGTAGGCTGGAAGTCACCTTGGGGTATTTTTCTCCTTACTCAGTGTTGAGCCCCAGCCTGCCCAATGGGGCTACTGTTCTGCAGCAGCTATTTAACTGGCTAAGAAGCCCACGTGGCTCTGCCTGGCCTGGGAGTAGGGTTAGACTACAGCATGCACTGCTGCAGCTGATCATGACCTCACCCAGTCATCCTCTGATCACCTGCTCATTCTACCCTCATGCTGCCCAGTGAACATTTCTCTGTGCCAGCTGGTGCAGGGACTGGATCAGCGTCTGGCAGGCTGGAGCCAGGGACAGCAGGTGAGGCAGAACTGTGCCATTGTAGTCCATGGAAAAGCACACCCACTTACACTCGAGGAGGCTCTTCTTACAGCCAAGGAAATTCTCCTTACACCTGCTTTCTTGGGTGTAAGGAAAGCCTCCTCAGGTGCAAGCAGGTTGGGAGGCTGCAGTGCTTTTCCATGGACTACAACCATCACTTGCCACCCCCGCACTGCATGTCCCCAGGGCCTCTGAGAGGAATTTTATTAGCGGGAACAAAGATTTTTGGGGGGACAATGGGGCAGGCAGAAAAGGGGGTAAAACAGGGCAGGGGAGGGTGCTGACAGCCAGAATAGACTTTGCAGCCCAAGTCTGCCAGACTTCTTGATGCAGAGCCAAGGTCTTTCTGGCCATGCAGCATTGGCAGCTAGATACAGTAATACAGGAAACCAAACACCCTCTAGTCTCTCTAAAATCTTTGAAATATAGAAAATCCATTGCAGATAATTAGCATAATCATATTTAGCCTCACACTAGAATTGATTGTGTGCACCCAAACCTACTACTGCACCAGCCGTGGCCCTGAAGCTGTGTCCCTGAGCTCCGATCCACTCCTTCATGGTAAGTGGATTCACAAGCCAGAGAGCTTCTGTAGCAGGCCAGTTTCCTCCCAGATTTGACAGTGTGTTAAAGAGAGTCATGGATGTATTTCTTGGTCTGGTGCGTATGGCTTGCAGCAGCAGCTGCCCTTGCAAGCCCATGGTTGTTCCCCCAGCATCATGCACAGGCAGTTTTGGTGAGATAGGAAAATGTAAGAGCCCAGGAACTTTCTGGGTCCCCTTCCTGACCCTGGGCCGGGGTACAAATTACCCCCTTTACCCCCCCCCAGGCCCTGCATGCCCCTGGCTGGCACACATCCTTGTGCTAGCACTGGAGGCTCTTGAGTCAGGGCAAATGTGCCTTACGGCACGCTTATGACACTCAGAGGTAGCACAGGAAGGCCTAAGCTGGCTCAACTCCATCTTTGGATTGGACTGCCTGACACATATGACAAGGGTTACTTGAAGTTGCTATGTTTTTCCAAACTCCGATGCATCCGCTAAAATTTTGATAAGCATCCCTGGAGCACAAAACTTTAATTCTGGCTCCCAAGAAGTAGTTTGACAGCAGTTCACAATTCCTCCTGTTGTAGATCCCAGCAACAGGATCTGTATTTTTAAATGCATTTCCTCAGCAAAGCAGTGTATGGAGAAGTTTGATATCAGTTTCCCCAGGTGTTTCGTCATTCCCTAAACACACTGACAATTGTCTTTGCCTGGGGCTGTAGCATTATTTCAATAACCTGAACCTTTCTTCTTCTCAGGTTTAACCCATTTAGTGGAAATTATATCTCCCACAGAAATCAAGTAAGTAACCCCAAACATACACTTTTGTCAGTTAATTTTAGATTTTCTTGTTACCTCCAGCACATCCCATATTTTGTGATCATCCTCTTGTTGGATGGAAGCCCAGACTGTAATATCATATGTAGATATGTCTATGGTATACCATCAGTGTTCCATGCAAATTGTTTGTTATACTCTCTAAAAGCTGAAGTTTTGCCAAAAGAGAGTTACAGAAATCTGTGTCTTCCAAACACAGTGCTAAATCTGCCTATTTTAGAGCTTTTCTCTGTTAACTTTAGCAGCCAGAACCCCAAAGAAGAATTTAGGTTGTTGAAGTATTGGCATTAGCTAATTGGGCCATGAAATTTTTCTGGACAGCAATTTGAAATTTCTGATTTGAATAGCTTTTTGGATCCATATGAATATCTGGATATTTGGCTGCTTAGATCCAAACATGTAAACAACTATGTAATTATATGCAGTATGTATATTTTATATATTCAACATTAGGGTTCTATATTTGTATAATTACATTCATAAGCATAATTATTATCAGTTTATTATTTCTATATTTTATGTGATGTTGATCTTGTGCACCAACATATAATATAATATAATATAATATATTATATTATATATAAACATAATATTTGGCAGGAGGTCTGGTCTAGAGGGTAGAGCCTCCGTTCACCTGAAGATAACATCCACAAGGTCGCCAGTTCGAGGCCACCAGCACCGTGCGACCTTGAAGCAGCTGGCAAGCTGAGCCGAGTTATTCCATCTGCTCTGAGCGTGGGAGGATGGAGGCCAGAATGTGAAACCAGATCAGGAAGAAACATCTGAAATGTTGTGGTTCTTGAAAGATAGAACCTTCTTTCAACTGTAAAAATCCCTATGGGGATTTAAATAGCCTGCCTATGTAAACCGCTTTGAATAAAGTCTGAGAAATCTGACGACCAAGAAAGGCGGTATAAAAATACTTGTATTATTATTATTATTAGGGTTTTTTCATCCATTTTGCAGATTTGTACAATTTAAAAAACCCTCACAAATAACATATATGGAAATAATTTCAAAAACATCAACACACTACTTAAGAAAAGCAACAGACCAAAACAAAAACCAGAGTAAAACATCAGTTATATTAAAATACACTAAACAGGTTGAGCAAATAAAAAGTCAGGATGTGCAGGCCCACCCACCCCCACCCTAAGTAATTTCACTTCTTAAAGAAATACATTTGGCTTTCCTTGACATTCTCCGAGGTTTCACTTTCTTATTTTATTTTCAGAACAATCCTGTGAGTAAGGTTAGGTCAGAGCACAAGTTCCAGCAGTGCAAAGCCCAGATAAATTTGAGCTGGTACTTTTAACTTCCAACAAGAGCTCATCCTGCAATTTTTATCTCCCTGGCACAAGGTTCTGCCAGTTGCAGCCCAATCCTAACTTTCCAGCACAGATGCAGACGTGCCAATGGGGTATGCATGGCATCCTGCTGGGGCACAGTCACAGAGGCCTCCTCAAGGTAAGGGAAAGTTTGTTCCCTTCATTTAGGACCATTGTACACTGTGGCTGCATCGTCACTGGAAAGTTCATTACGATTGGCTGTATAGTCTTTGATGAGTCACTTTGAAACTTCTTTTAGTGGAAGAGTGGCCTATAAATAAGAGGGTTTTAAATCCTTAATGTCACAGCAATGCTTGTTTTACAGACACTGCAGCACATCAATCCAAACATTTATGCACATCAACTGAAAATAAGGTATACTTTTTTTTATTCCACCTTAAATGTAATGTCCAATCCATGAAAAGTGTAGCAAAAATCTCTCAGAAACACATACCAGATGCACAAAGGCACCTCAGGGAAGAGTAACTGCTATAGATAGAACTTTGAGAACATTCCTTCACGATGCGGCTTTCATTTGTTTATGCAGTTTACACCTGCATCTTCTTGGCAGAACATTCAGTTACGATGACAGTGTGAAAAACTTCCCAAGCATAAAGGTAGCCTCGCGGCTTGAGTCACCCACAGGAGCCCCTTTCAGTTTTGTTCTTTAAAATAGATAGTTGAACTCTTATGAAGCATCTTTAAAGTCTTGCAAATCAGAAGGATGCGTGCATTCAGTAGCATAGCAAGTGGGGCGGTCCACCCTGAGTGATGCAACCCGGAGGAGTGGCAGGCACACCACTCGAACCCCCTCTGATCAGAGGCCTGTGCAATGCTTGGCGGCAGATGGGCTCTCCTGGTCCCTTGAGGCTCCCCATGGCCAAAAATGGTAACCCTAGATGCAATTAGCAATGCACGTTATGATATCATGTCACTGCTGAATCACTTCCAGGTGCCGCTTCCGATGGGTACAGGGGTGTTGCATGGTGCAGGGGGTGATATCCTCCCTGAGTAGCTCCCGCTCTGGTGATGCCACTATGGGCATTGGGTAGCAATGAAATATCCTATAAAACTCCTGTGTAGTGAAGGAGTCAGAAAATAGGGTGGATAGAAGGATAGAGTGATGCTCTTTTCCCAATCACAGAACGCCAGAACCAGGAGACATCCACTAAAATTGAGTGCTGGGAGAGTTAGGACAAAAAAAAATATTTCTTTATCCAGCATGTAATTAGTCAGTGGGACTCCTTCCCACAGGACAAGGTGATAATGTCTGGCCTGAATGCCTTTAAAAGTCAACTGGACAGATTTCTGGAAGAAAACTATCACAGGTTACAAGCTGTGATGGGTATATACAGTCTGAGATTAGCTGGTCATTCATCACGAGGGCCAGGTAGGAATTTTTTTTTGTCATCCAAATTGGTCAGGGTTTTTTTTGTCTTCCCTAGACTGGTGCAGGAGGAACAGTCTGTTCATTAGGTTTCATGTTTTTAAAATTGGTCACTTGTGTTTAATAAGGTGGCCCAAGTTAAACCCAAGCCTCAGACTAGTGTCTTTATTGAGGATGTGTGAGGGTAAATAGAATGCTAGATGCAGGGGAGTGGCAGCAAGATGCAAGTACCTTGTGGTCTTGTGTGTGCTCCCTGAGGCATCTGGTGGGCTGCTGTGTGATACAGGAAGCTGGACTAGATGGGCCCCATGTCTGATCTAGCAGGACTGGTCTGATATTCTTATGAAATGCAACATGAGCAAGAATGGGGGCAAAGCACTTACACAGCATCCAAAGGGTATTTGACTGATTGTGGAGCTTTGTACACATGCCCCTTTGAACCTAATATGTGGCAGTCAACTTTTTTTGAGATTTGGCAAGGCAGATCATCATCTGAGCCACCCATCAAGCATTGGATAACTCTGTAGCTATGTATGCAGATGCAAGACTGTATTGTTACCATTGCAGCTATACTTGCAACTTGTATAGTTATGTCTAGGTCAGGCAGCATTGGACAGAACTGCAAGGAATGTCAGCCAAGAGCTGTCATGGATAACATTACTCACATTTAACCATGAATCATTTTTTCCACTTACTAACCCTCCTACTTGAGGCAAGGAGGGACTCCTTGCAGTGCAGACAAGACCTTTCTCACAAAGTAATATTCAAATCAGGTTGGTGGCACTGTTGACTGATTGACTTACTTACATGTAGCCCGAGTAGTCCCAACCAGTTGATCAATTTATCTTCCTGACAGTGCCACTGAGCAGTGAGGAGTAGTGCTATCCTTCAGGGGGAACTGATGCAGAGAGATAAATTGAATTGCCAATGGATACTCGGAAAGCCTCTGATAGAGTCCTTACTCAGTGGCACATACCCTTTTGTCAAGGACTGGAATTAAAAGTATCTTAAAAACGAATCCAGTGCATTTGTTTTGCTCCCTTGTGTCCTGCTATTACAGGGGAGCATGGAAGAGTTAGATCTCTATCTTCACTTTCTCATGCTCTCATGAAAAAGAAAAGTAAACAGAGTAAATTGCTCTGGAATAAATTTTATAAGCGAGTTAAATTGTCAGTTGTGTAATTAATTTGTTACCAGTGCACAAGCCTTCATGAGATATTAATAGAAAATGAATTACTTTAATAGATTTGGAGGAAATTTCTTCCAAGGGGGAAAAAAAACCCAAGAAACCTTTCTTTTAAAAGTAATACTTCACCTGACTTTTTGCACCTCAGGTTTCTTTTCAGTAGTACCTCACATAAAGGTCTAATTGTGCAATTAATAGTACATTTATTCTTTTCCCTCATGCAGGGAAATAAGAGTTTTATCATTAAACTGCATGTTGCATGAAAGAAACTTTGTAGCCAAAAAAAAATTGCTGAGCAGCAGTAGTCAATGCATTGATTGTTGCCAATTATTACCAATAAAATGCAGGAGTTGATATATGGCAGTCAAACAGCATTTGGCTGGAAACAAAGATCTGAATCTGGAGGTGACATACTGCATGGTGGTTCAGTAAGGCCAACAGAGATATGGCATTGGGCCTGTTTAACAAGTAATTAAGAAGGCTACAGGTGCTATGGTGTTCTGATTGCAATTGTCAAAATGTTCTTGACAGTTTACAAGAGGGGAAGGCACTGAACAATATACACATTGGCACAACAGAATGCAATCAGAAATTTTCTATATTTAACCTGCTGGTCTGAAAACTAATAAGCCCAAAAGAATTGTATTTAGATAGTGGTTGAGCCAATAGCCACCTACTGTGCTGGTGGTTGAAATACCATTTGAGGAGAAAAAGGCATTGCATGCCACTAGTTCTCTACAGGCACAATTAAGTTATCCCCTCTGTAGTTGACAGCTGCTTTGAGGGGCAATTTAAGTGGGAGAATCAGTTCAGGGGCATAGGATTAACCTCTCTCCATCTGTGCTGTCATCCTGATTGAAACTGCTCCCATGCTGATTTTTTTTGAGACAGAAAAAGGATGTCGGCAGTTCCCGCAACAGAACTCCTACTTCATATCCAGTTTGACTTTCATGTTGCATGCTTATGGACACTTATGTGGTCATTAATGTCACTGAACTCTCAGAAGTCAAGTATAGCTTGATGCTTAGTTTGTTGTGTAAATAATTCAATAGTTGGGTTAAACTTGCCATTATCTTCCATACCAAGCAGTTTAATATGGGATTCAGTAAACCTTCCATTTTTCCTGCCTCTTTGGTACTATAGAAATGGAGCTGGGCACAGTCTCACGACCACAATACAAGTCTGCTGAACTGCATTAGGCTTGGTGGATCCCATCTTCTATAGTCTTGCTGTAGTGGCTGGCGGTTTCTAAAATCTCATGTGAACCAGATTGCGAGCACTGACTGGTCTAAAGGCATGAGGAATCTTATAGAAAATCTTCACTTGTATTTTTGGAATGATTTCTACTCTCCTCAAAACCTTCTGGAAACTTCTTTGCCTAAGAATGAACGCACAAATTGTCTTCAGATTCCTCCTTAGGTTAAAATCTCATGACAGTTGTAGCTCTGGAGAAAATGTATACCTGATAAGGGGAAAAATGATACTTAGCCTGTGTAGAATTAAATAGGGATTCAGAAAAATGGAATAATACAACCCTAACTTTTTAACAACTGAAGCATAATCAACTAATTAATAGAATAGACGGGCAGTTGTTTGTACTCTTGGGTGTTTTCTCAGAATTATGAGTGGCTGAAGAAAACTTATTGGATATTCATCTGGTTGTGTTTAAGGAATACTGCTGCAAATTATATATTGCTTTTCAAAACACATATTTTGAGCACAGGTGTGTGTTGCTTAATGAAGGGGATGCGTTCCCACACCCCCATCGTTAAGTGACACCATCATTAAACGATTTCACCTTTTTAAAGCCTCCGGAGCCGAGGGGAGCGCTGCTCCCCTCATGTATGGAGGCTTTTCGGAGTTCCACAGAGCTCTGCAAGGCTCGGAATGGCTGGAAAGGCCAAAAAATTGCAACTTCCAGTTTTGTTAGGGAAACAAGGAAGTGACTTGTTTTGCCTTATATAGTGTTCTGTGCCCTGGGGAAGCCATACAAGGTGAAAAAACATCACCTGCTTTCCCAACGAAATTGGATGTTACAATTTTTCAGTCTTTCCAGCCATTCTGAGCCTTGTAGAGGCCTCATGTGAACACGTGAGGCCTCTTCGGGGCTCAGAAAATCTCTGGAACCAAGGGGAACACAGCTCCCCTCAGCTATGGAGGCTTGGGGGGGGGAAGGTGGGATCAGCAACGGACCATCACATATGTGGTCCACTGCCAATTGGAATGTTGCTAAGTGACTTTCACCTATATTTATAAGCGACTTAAATCATATGGGCTGACAGGGTTTGCTGTAGACTGAGTCATTCACCTGTGAATTCATGGTCATTTGTTACAAGAAATTCATCGTCAAAAAAGAAAAAAAAACTATCAATTTTTGTATCTCATTTGGAATGTGAATATTCTCCTTAAGTCTTCATCTTCCCACGGGCCTCTGAAAGACCATGTACCCTAATGGACGGCAAGGGGAAAGAATCCCAGCCCATGGAGTTTTTGTCATCAGTTTCTGGGATACCATGAAGTGAGACAATGCTGCTTTTGAACTCTCCAGTGCCATTTTTGTTTTACTATCATAAATTGACTTGAATGCATTTGCTGAGACAGAAAGTCACTATATAAATGCTCTGATGTGTATTAACTTCAATTCTTTTTCAGCTATTTTCATTTTTTTTTAGCTGTGTTCCATATATAGATCACAGAAACAGACAAGTAGTCCATTGTCAATGCCCTGTTTCCACACATAGGAGATGCACTAAGGGCGCAATCCTAACCCCTTATGTCAGCGCTTTCCAGCAATGTCATAAGGGCAGTGCACCTCTGAGGTAAGGGAACAAACATTCCCTTACTTTGAGGAGGCCTCTGTGAGTGACATCCAACTGCAGGATGCAGCACATGTCCCATTGGCACAACTATGCCAGTGCTGGAAAGCAATGACATAAGGGGTTAGGATTGTGCCCTAAGTCAGCTATACAGCTTGGAATATTGTTGCCAGGTCCCCCACCTCAGCCAATTTAAAGACATTAGTCACACTTGCTACTGTGGGTCCAAACTGGAGACTGCCACCAAGACATCTCCCAGACTGAGGAAATCAACCATCACCTCACCCACTGACCAGAGCCTCTGACACATCCACTGACACATCCTCTGCCCAGGTGACCTGAGCAGCCAATAAGGACCTGGCTGGCTCCACTTATTATTTGTTTCAAGCAGAGCAACTTGTTTGCCTAGCAATACAGACTCCCTCACCAGGCCTTGCCATCTCCTTCAGCACTTGACCCCAGACTGGCCTTCAGAATAGTTTCTGTCTCCAACCCTTCTGATTGCTGTTTACTCAATAGGACACTTGATCACATCTTGAGCCCTGACTGTGCTTTCTGACTCTGCCTCATTTGTGCTTCAATTGGATACTTGTACTACAATTGAACTACTCAGGCAGTGGTTCTCAAACTTTTAGCACTGGGATCCACTTTTTAGACTGAGAATCTGTCAGGACCCACCGGAAGTGATGTCATGACCAGCAGTGACATCAGCAAACAGAAACATTTTTCACTATCCTAGGCTGCAATCCTACCCACACTTACCCAGGAGTAAGTCCCATTTATTATAAAAGCATATACATAGTAGCCTGTTCAGAGTACAGATGTGCCACATTTCCCCAGATGCAGTCACATACCATGGTAGCATCAAGTCTAATATATTAAAAATAAAATATTGAAGTGAATGGATGCTCACCTGAAATTGTCTCACAAACCACCTAGTGGGTCCCAATTCACAGTTTGAGAAACACTGCATGAGGCAATGGCCTGTAATAGTTGGCTCAGCAATGATCCGTCCAAACAAAATGTCTTGCCAAATTCCTGTCCTAGAGAACTTATGCCCACTTTAAACTAATTAGTTCCCCCAGCATAACCACAGCTAGCTCTAGCAGTATACAAAAACTACCACTGTACCCCAGCACTAGTAAAAAAGGTAGCTTACCTGTGGGACAGCAGGGTTCTTCCTCCCAGTTTCTAAGGCAGCAGTACCCCCTCAGTTCTCCACCAGCCAGCAGTCTCTATTTAGTTATTTGATTTTTCTCTGTAAACCACTTTGTGAACTTTTAGTTGAAAAGTGGTATATAAATACTGTTAATAATAATAATAATATTTAGCTAGCCTGCCAGGCAGTCAGTTGGGTAGTCAGCTAGTCCATGAGTCAGTCCACTGATTCACTGTATGTCCATTGGTCAGGTTGCTAGTCGATCAATCCACAGGTCCATTAGCCTGTCCGTTAACAGGTCCATGAGTCAATCCATTAGTCAGTAAGCCACAAAGTCAATCTGATAAGCTAGCGAGTCTCCTTTCCTTACTCCACTCCCTCTCCAGTAACAACACACGAACTCTCCCTGCTCCATGTGCTGCTTATGTTTCTGAAGACCTCGTTGCCTCTAGTGGCTGCAGCTGTGCAGCACACCCATTGCTGAAAGCCCATGTCTCCCAGATTCATCAGAGCAAAGGGCCACTGCAGACACCACATCCTATCTCATCACAATATCTTCCACAATTCCAATACACAAAATAAAACAGTGATTACTGGAGCCACAGGATAGAAGTTAAGTGCATGAGTACCTTCTGATGCTGTTCCTCAATCAGAGATGCCCTTTGTCAGGGCCCCTGAGAAGGAAGGTCTTCGGCTCTGTTTTGCCAAATTCCCTTGTGTCCACTTTAAGCTAATTAGACTCCTGGCTCAAAGCCAGCTAGCTCTAGCAGCATATAAAACTACTGCTGAAGTTCAGCACCAGCAGGAAGATGACTAGTAGGTAACTTGCCTGTGGGGCTGCAGGGTTCTTCCTCCAAGCAGCAGCTCTTGGGCATGGCAGCCACACACTAGTCGCCAGCGTCTCTGTTCCACTATTTTGCCAGGTAGTCAGTTAGTCCATGAGTCAGTGTGCTAGTTCATTGTCCATTAGCCAATCCATGAATCAGTTCATTAGTCAGCAAACCAGTTAGCCAAAAAGCCAGTCTAATAAACTAGCAAGTTTCCACTCTCTCTCCAACTACTAGGTCTTTAGGAATAAGAGTAATATCCGGATAGTCTCTTTATCCTCAGGGTATTACTCTTTTTCCTAAAGACCTAGTTGCCTCTAATGGCTGCAGCTGTGCAGCACACCCACTGCAGAAAGCCCAGGCTTTAACCCTCTGTTTCCCAGTTTCACCAGATCACAGGGTCACTGCAGGCACCACAGCCTATCTCCTCACAATATCTTCCACAATTCCAATACAGGCTTCTGCCTGCTGCAGGGGCCCCTGCCATGCCCACCTGGTTTGTCTCTCTTCCTCCCCTGTACTTCAGAGCAAAGGCAGGGAGAGGGTTAACAGCACCCTATTCCTATTCAGGGCCTTCTCCAGCTTCTCAGGGCTTTGGAACTTCTCTTCCAGCTAGCCTCCAGCCCTTAGCTGTCCCACTTGTTATGTTCTCCTGGCCTTGGCTGCTCCCTCTGACCTTTCCTGGTTCTACCCTCCCTCGTTGTTCTCTGGGAGCGTATGCCTCCTTTATGAGGGGACAGGAAGACTCCTGAGATACTTGCAGCATGGGCAGGTGTGCTCTGTCTGGCTGATAGCTCATACTCTGGGTGATAGTCCATGTCTTACCCAACTGAAGTCTTCCCAGCATGAACCTGACCCTGGGCTCACCTGGTAAGTCTGGCACTGGACACCTGTGCCCTTTGATGCGACCCTGATCTAATTAGACTGAGAAACCAGGCCTATGCATGCTTACTCAGAAGTAATTTCCATTATAGTCAATGGGGTGACTTCCAGGTTAAGTGTGGATAGGATTGCAGCCTGAATCAACATGACGTGCAGTGATGCCTCACAAGACAAAATTAATTTGTTCCGCAAGTCATTTCGTATTGCGAAAATTTCATCTTGCGAAGCGTGGTTTCCCATAGGAATGCACTGAAATTTAATTAATGCGTTCCTATGGGCAAAAAAAGTCAGAACAAAGTCAAATTTGGTTTACAAAGTGTTTATTAAGTGCTCTTTAAAGGCATACATACTGTACTGAGGATTTCAAAAATTTCAAGCACAAAACTTCAATGCATCCTGGGTATTAACGGTTGTGCGATTTAAAACAAACAAAAAAAAATGCAAAAAAATTTGTCTTGCGAAGCATGGCCATAGAAAAATTCGTCTTGCGAGTCACCAAAAAAATCGCAAAACGCTTTCGTCTTGCGAGTTTTTCGTTGCGCGAGGCATTCGTCTTGCGAGGCATCACTGTATAGTGTTTTTTTCAGGAACTGAAATTGGTACTGTCAAATAATATCCTCCATTCTCATTTCATCCCCCCACTTTGTTGGCTCTCAGTAGCATCATCAGGCAGCCAAATTGATGGTCATGTAATGTAGTGATGTCATCTCATTTACGATGTGAGCTCTGTGTGACTGGGATCAATTCTGTGAATAATTCAAGAAGAAAGAAACAAAGCAGGAGACACAGAAAAAAAACAAGTCATGGCAAAGTAGTGGCAGAGAAAAGTTGAAGACCAGGAAATAGAGAGTGGGTGTCAATGGGCAATTTTCACAATGGAGAGAGTTGAAAAGCGGTGTGCCCCAAGGATTTGTCCTGCGACCGGTGCTTTTCAACCTCTCCATAAATGACCTGGAGACAGGGGTGAGCAGTGAGGTGGCTAAGTTTGCAGACAACACCAAACTTTTCCAAGTGGTGAAGACCAGAAGTGATTGTGAGGAACTCCAGAAGGATCTCTCCAACCTGGCAGAATGGACAGCAAAATGGCAGATGCATTTCAATGTAAGTAAGCATAAAGTCATGCACATTGGGGCAAAAAATCAAAACTTCACATATAGGCTAATGGGTTCTGAGCTGTCTGTGAGAGATCAGATCTTGGGGTGGTGGTGGACAAATCGACGGAATTGTCGACCCAATGTGCGGCGGCAGTGAAGAAGGCCAATTCTATGCTTGGGATCATTAGAAAAGGTATTGAGAACAAAACAGCTAATATTATAATGCTGTTGTACAAATCGATGGTAAGGCCACACCTGGAGTATTATGTCCAGCTCTGGTCGCCACATCTCAAAAAGGACATAGTGGAAATGGAAAAGGTGCAAAAGAGAGCAACTAAGATGATTCCTGGGCTGGGGCACCTTCCTTATGAGGAAAGGCTACAGTGTTTGGGCCTCTTTAGCCTAGAAAAGAGATGCCTGAGGGGGGACATGATTGAGACATACAAAATTATGCATGGGAAGGATAAAGTGGATAGAAAGATGCTCTTTACACTCTCACATAACACCAGAACCAGAGGACATCCACTAAAATTGAGTGTTGGGAGAGTTAGGACAGACAAAAGAAAATATTTCTTTACTCAGAGTGTGGTTGGTCTGTGGAACTCCTTATCACAGGATGTAGTGATGGCATCTGGCCTGGATGCCTTTAAAAGGGGATTGGACAAGTTTCTGGAGGAAAAATCCATTATGGGTTACAAGCCAACATGTGTATGTGCAACCTCCTGATTTTAGAAATGGACTATGTCAGATGCAAGGGAGGGCACCAGGATGCAGGTCTCTTGTTATCAGGTGTGCTCCCTGGGGCATTTGGTGGGCCGCTGTGAGATACAGGAAGCTGGACTAGATGGGCCTATGGCCTGATCCAGTGGGGTTCTTCTTATGTTCTTAAGACAATGGTGCATAACACAATCAAAGAAGGTGAACATTCTCAAAAGGGGTTTTTAGAAATATTTCTGCAAACCTCTTTTTTCTGCTTGAAAACTTGTAATGAATGAATATTCTTTACAATCTTGTTTGTGCATGGCTAAATGAATGCTCACATATGTCACACACTGCTTCCTTGGCCCAATTTACCTTTTGCACAAGAACACAGACTGTCATGCTTCTTCATACTAATCTGGACATTGGCATGAAACTCTGCAGTAGGCTGTAGGATCAACTAATACATTGGTGAGCTGCTTATCTCTTCAAACACTGCCCCCCCCCAACACACACACACACACACGCACCAGCTTCTTCACACATTCCTCATGAATGGAGACAATGTGATCATGATCTTGGGTGGAAAGGAAGTGACAGAAGATTTGTGAACACACTGGAACTGACAAAACTTTGAAAGGCCGTGTATAATTAAAATGAAGCTATGGAAGTCTCAGTGGGGAGGGGGACAAAGACTGAACACCCCACTCAAGAAAAGCTGATAGAATTCTGATACAGACAAACTAAAGGATGAAAAGGTTTTTCAGCTATGCTTTCAAAAGCTGATGTTAGTTAAAAAGTAGGAGTTATATGTGGGTTCCCCCCTCCCAAATGTGTGAAATACATTTGAATATTTACTGACTTGAGTGGATATTGAAACTGGCAGTAGGCAAATCAGAGAAACATATCTATTCTATGTTTGTTGTGAATATTTGAGAGTTAGTGTATTCTAATGAACAGATTATGAATTTGGACATGGGAAAGCTGGAATGCTGGAAATACCCACAGCTTTTGGTACGTCACAATCTCTCAACCCACCTTCCATTATTCGTGAAGCTAATCAGCAATGTCTTTGGAGGAAAGGCAGCTTACCAATAAAACAAATTAAATAGTTGTTTTGGCGTAGCTCTAATATATGATATTGACAGCACAATCCTAAGTATGTCTATTCAGAAGTAACCCCTGTTGTGTTCATTGAGGCTTACTCCCAGGAAACCATTTATAGGATTGCATCCTGTTACTATATGTACCAGCACCATTATTTGCATTTCCTTATTAATACTTTTGTCACTACCTCCTCTAAGACCTTTCAATATTCCACAATGCTCCTCAGTAAGGATTGCGTCTGGCTGGTGTGATCAGTTTACCTTAGAATGATATTTCTGGAACAAGCCACTGAGAGCCCAATCCTGTGCTCAGGGGCACGGCTCTGTGCCGCCGAGCACTGTCGCAAACATGCCGTAAGGCATGTTTGCCAGCTTCACCACCAGGCTCCCACCGGCGCTAGCCCAGCGCCATCGTCCAGCTTCTGCGGCTCAGCGGTCTCCCAGACCACCAAGCAGCAGCATGACAAGTGGGGGCAGGGACAGGAAGGAGGTGTTCGGGGGAGGGGGGAGGCTGACGGGGGGCAGAGAGAGGGTGGGGAGGCGTGCCGGGGGGCGGGCTGGAGGTGTATCAAGGAGGGACTTTCTCCTTATCAGACAGAGTAGCAGAATGCAGCTTCAATGACAGAGCTTGCAACCCAGAAGAGAATACACAGACACGGAGGAAATCCACCACCAATTAAGTCTGTATTTACAAAAATTTACAGCAGCAACAGCAGCAGCAGCACAGACAAAGCAACATGGCAAAGAGGAGACAGCAAATTACATGCCACACACAACTTTCCATGACCACCAAGGACCCACAAATGAGGGCTCTCACAGCCTTGCTCATAAGGATCTGGGAGCCAATCAGGATGGGTGTTGCATCATCCTCTTGCCACACCCTATCTTGTGATGCATGATCTCATCCCTATGATTGCATCAGCCACATACATTTACATTACAGTGCATTGGGACCCCGAGTCATGATGACTCAGCACTTTACATATAGGCTGCATGGAATATATTCGGCCCTGCCTTATTCAGGCCTGCAAATTCTA
Organism: Tiliqua scincoides; assembly: GCF_035046505.1. Classification (NCBI taxonomy): domain Eukaryota; kingdom Metazoa; phylum Chordata; class Lepidosauria; order Squamata; family Scincidae; genus Tiliqua; species Tiliqua scincoides. The sequence continues at coordinate 77,108,135 of NC_089822.1, forward strand.
TCAGGGTTGTGCTCTAACCCTCACAAGGGAGGCGGGTCTGCAGAGCTCTGCTTTGCAGGATGCAAGGCGCTCGTGTAGGGCTGTGCACCCTACACCAGTGCCTTTACCACTGCGGGGCTGCTTACCTTACTCGGGGGATGGGGACAAAAGTCCCCTTCTTCCGAGGCAACTCCTGCAGTAGCCCAGGAGGTGCAGGATCTGGCGGCAGCCCTTCTTGGTGCTGCCAAGCCTGGGGGCCCCAAGCAGCTCAGGATTGGGCTGTGAGTGGAGTAGGAGCAGAGATTCCTGGAGAGCAGCCTTACCAGGGTGGAGTGCTAGGGGAATAAAGGGTTTGCTGATTTGTGTTGAAATCTACACCCTAAAATAGGTTGGACTTGGAGTAGCTCATGCAAGGAATCTTTTGCAAATAACTTAACGTTATTAATTTGAAAACGTCTACTCACTTGCTGTAATATAGACCTTTTTACAACCTTTGGAAGAGCAATCAGCATAAAATAGATTTTTATACATACAAAATGTTTCATAAGAGCACTTTAGAAGATATCAAAAGGGTTACAACAACCTCACTGCTATACTATAACATAGAGATGAATAGTTATGTATTTTGTGTGCTTTTAAAAAAAAAGTAGGAGGAATTGTTAGCAATCAGGGACCAATAATAGAGACGAACGTTATTTTTCCTAATACAGGATGGTAAATGCTTGAACACACTCACACCTCCTGAATGTCACAGGTTTCCATGGTCTTCAAGTACTTTTGCTCATTGTGGAAAGAAACTGAACAAAAGAAAACTCAGTGCCCTTGACCAAAAAGCATGAAAACAAATGGTTATGTTTTCTTGAAAGCAGATGCAGAAACTATCAAAGGATCTCTTACTGAGAGAAAATCATGCGCTGCATGTAATAGCTTAAAGAAAGCAATTCTATAGGGCACAAAATTAGAAGCGAACATAAGGGGAAAAGACAAGATCAGAAGAGTTCTGGGCAAATGTATCCTAATAGAAGCCTTTGTTAAGGATACTGTAGATGAAGACAAAATATTAGAAATGAGATATATAAAAGACAGTTTCCAAAATTGTCGCACTCCACTGTGTCTGACAAGCAGAGCTGACTGGGATCTGAACATCTTGCTCTGGGAGGATTTCCTGCTACAGTCATGAGGCTGGACTAGATGACCGCCCTACGGAGACAAGTGGCTTTAGTGAAAGAATACAGAAAAATCACCAACAACCCACTTTTACCAGTGCATGCCAATCTTCCTCATCTATCAATCGGTAGGCTCAAATCCAGGAAGCCTTCTCTGGCACTCGCACAACATTTGCACAACCATTTCAACATCAATGCCCAATGGAAAGCTAAATGAGCAGTTGAACGCCCAGAAACAGGTAGATATATAGACAATCCTACACTTAAGGTGCCAGGTTTAGACTTACCTCGTCAGCACTGGAAAACTTTGAACAGGATCCGTACCCTACATGGTGTTTGTCAGGACTCAATGTTCAAATGGGAGCTAGTATCTACCCCTCAGTGTGATTGCAGGTTCTCCCACCAAACCATGTACCACATTGTGTCTGGCTGCAAACTGAGGGCGTCTACTGGCCCATGGTCTGACTTTTTCTATGAAGGTTACTCTGTCCTTGAATGGCTGCATGAACTGGACACTGACATTTGATCTAGTCTAACTGATACGTAAGTCCATGTATTATATGCCATATGCTAAATAAAACCTTGTGGGGTACCTTCCAGCTCTATGATTCTCAATGGTTTAGATCACTGAGGATCACCAAGGGCTGGCAACCGGTTTAGCCACTTTATAACAGCATTGATGAATGCATCCGTCTAGACTTCCGTAGAAACAAATGGTTGCCAGTCGCTGTTCAGGGAAAAGCAAAGGGCTAAACTGGAAGACATGGCTGCAGTGAAGACACCTGACAGCTCTGAACAGTGAATAACTTACCGACAGGGACCCTGAAGTGGCCCTGCAGCCCTCATTGTCTCTTGTCATAGAGAAGCCCACTTGCTGCACACATCGCAAGCATTTTGCAAGAAGTCGAAACTCTCAGTATACAGTTTTGCGCATTCAAAGCACTTCTCACACACACACAAAATGTCAAGGCCATAGTGCCTTGTGTAAGGCAACCTTGCCTGAAGCAAGCATTTAGTTGAGGACTTCCTACCTGGTGCTCTACACCAGTGGTTCTCAAGCATTTTAGCACCAGAAATGATGTCTTTAATATGGCAGTGATGTCCTAGCCAGAAGTGACACCATCAACTTAGGCTTCAAACTTAATCCATGATCAGCCAAAAGTCCCATTACGCAGCATGCTTGTACTGTTCTTTTGCATACCTTGTAATTCAGACATTCCAGCTCAGAAGTCACAGACCTGAATCCTTCTTCAACAACACAGCCTTCCTCCCTTTCCAGTGTCCCATCTGACCACCTATTCAGGGTAAAGCACCATGCCTCTCTCCCACTAAGAGCACACCCTGCACAGCAGCCCTGTACCCTGTATTTTCAGTTCTCTGTTTTCAATGGCAACTGAGCTAGGTGCTACGTGACCCACCTGAAGTTGGCTTGCAACCCACCTAGTGAGTCCAAGTGGGTTGAGCCGGTTTTCTTCTGATGCTGTTCCAAGGGTTGCTATATGAAGCTTCCTTTTTTTTCCAAGGAGAATGCCGCTATTGAGTGCACAAGTATCAGGAAAAGAAAGTTTTTGTAAATGTGAGAAGCCAAGCTCATGCACACAAACTCTGCACCCTTGTACATTACTTAAGTATAATATTTGCAACATTAATACATCAGCTTCACTCTCTCTGCTTTAATTAGCTGTCTTGAAGTTTGGGCATTAGCATTTGATTAAACACCATTTCTTGAAATGAGGGAGGGGGAACAAACCTTGCTTCTGGAAACCTTGCTTCTCTGTTCCTAATTTCTTCTGATGTTAATCAGACCATTTCAATATGTGTTGACGATGCTGAAGATGAAAGAAGTAAAAAACAGGTCAGACAGAAGGCGATTTTACACACACACACACACACACACACACACACACACACACCCCTATACCTCTGTTTAATTAGTATCTATTTTTTACAGGCCTATTTGATATCCCCATTTAGATATATACCCTCACTTTAAATCTATTACATCTCTGTTTTGCCTCTGAACTGAATTAATCTTTCTTGCCTCTATTCTGAAAAAAATAAAAATACGAGTAGTTTTTGTGAGCATTATTTTTGTTTGAAGTTCAACTCCCATATATTAACTAGACTTAATTAAACTTGCTGCCAAAGAAAGAGTTTGTATTATGTAGTACAAAGGAATACTTTTAGGTAGTCATTAGTTTGTTAGTTATTTGGAAAAATGCACACTTCACAAGTCTAAAGCACTGTGAGTACTGGGCACTCTAAAGCAACACAACTACATATGTGATGTATCACAAAAATGCTCTTTAATTTGTCATTTTTTGCTTCTATGAATAGGCTAACGCAGTGGTCGTCAACCTTTTTCATGCCTTGACATCAATCAATCAATCAATCAAGTGCGAGGCCTGAGACCCACTGTTGATCCCGCCCTCTCCTGCAACCCAATCTGCCTACCCTGGTTGCAGCCCACTCCCTGTCCCCACAGGCCACAGTGGGGAAGGCTCTTTTAGAACTTAGCACAACTATTTTTGCTGATCAAGATAATACATCCCCTTGACATTTATATCAGTGCTGGACAAGATACTGAAGTAATATACATAGAACAGCATGCAGCAGACAACAAAGTCTAACAGTGGAGCAAGACCCGGTGACAATCCTATGAATACAAGCAGTGTGTAAATACTTTCATGTGTGGAATGTTGGCCCATATGCACACCTCTGCCTCCCATACTGCACCATGCCACTTTAACAGTATGACTTTGCATGATTGGTGGCCATTTTGGTTCTCCTAGCTTGCCATGACCCCACAAATATGGCTTTGCGACCCCATTGGGGTTACGACCCCAAGGTTGACGAACACTGGGCTGATGTACACCAATCTACTTAGATAGCACATGCTAGGAAACATTTGTTATAATTACTGTTCATGCCATATAACAGCCAAAGATAGTGGGTAGACCTCAACAATAATGATATGTGGTCTAAAACATAAGAGGCAACTGTCCCCTTACCCATAATTAGACAAAATGAAGAATCATGTCTCAAATATGGAGCTGCTTGCTAACTGTTGGGGGCAATGGAGGCTAATTTTTGGGCAACTAACACAAAACAAGAAACTGCGCTCATAGTTACAATCTCTGAGTATACCAGCCATGGTGGCATAGCTAGCAATTCTGTTGCTCGGTGCAGAGCAGAAGTGATAAATAATAACAACAACAACAACAACAACAACAACAACAGGTATTTATATACGCCTTTCTTGGTCTTTATTCAAGACTTTATTCAAGGCGGTTTACATAGGCAGGCTTTATTAAATCCCTTATTAAATAGGCAGGCAGGCAAAATTACATAGGCAGGCAGAAATTACAATTTGAAAGAAGGTTCTTTCTTTCAAGAACGACTACATTCAAGGTGTTTCATTCCGATCTGGCTTCACATTCTGGCCTCCATCCTCCCACGCTCAGAGCAGATGGAATTGCTTGGCTTCAGCTTGTCAGCTGCTCCAAGGTCGCACGGTGCCAGTGGCCTCGAACTGGCGACCTTGTGGATGTTATCTTCAGGCAGACGGAGGCTCTACCCTCTAGACCAGACCTCCTGCCCATGATGTCACTTCCGGGTTTTGATTTCATACCCACTTTTTCAAAAAGTGAGAAATAAAAAATGTGCAAACCTCCCCCCAAGCACCAGCACCTCCCCCCAACACTCAACTGCTACTACTGTCTGTCTGAGGCGAGCAGTGGGGCATGCCACCCCCACACCAGGAGGACATTTTGTTTGGCAGGCAGAGCTTGAGTCCTGCAGCTGCTTCGCTGGAGGGGAGAGGAGGCTGTAGCGAAGTTGCTGGCCTGCTCGCTGGCTTGCAGTGGTGGGGGGGAAGGAGGACTTTGGGCAGGCAGGTGGGAGGAAGCTGCAATGAACTGACTGAGGTTACAGTCCTATCCACACTGACCTGGGAGTAAGCCCCATTGACTTTAATGGTACTTACTTCTGAGTAGGTATGCCTAAGATTGGCTGTGAGTGAGTTCGTATGGGAGGTGGCCACAGTGATATGCCTCCCCCTCCTTCCCTCCTGCTGCTGCAGTAGTGGTGAACAAAGTGGAGGTGGTTGGCAGCCCCGCTGAGAAGCTCCCTCGCTTCAGCACCCGCAGGCCTCGATGAGGCTGCTGTTGGTTCTTGAGGCGCCCTGTGAAGGTCTCCCCCAGCCCTGCCAAGGTTTTGGATGAAGCAGAGCCAGCTCTTCCAGCAGGGAACTTCTCCCGCTCAGCTTCTGCCTGCTGTCACCACAGGTGGGCAGGTGGCCTGCACTGTTCTCTTCTCGCCTGCCCTTCCCATCCAAGCGAGGGTAGCCAAGGCAGGGCTTCCTTGACCCCCCTCCAAGGAGCCTCCCTGCTCTCTCCCAGCTGCTGGAGGCTGCTGCTGGAAGCTGCTGGGGGGGCAACAGTGTAGCCCATTGTTGTGTGTGCAACGTACACTCTCCCACGCAGCGATAACAGTGGATGACTGTTGCCCCCGTAATCCAAGTCACGTGTGGGTGTTAATGCCCCCCAGCCCCTGATGTTGCCCCCCAGCAGCTGTAGCCCCGTGCATTTGCTACGCCTTGCACCTCTTAGCTACGCCACTGACCAGCCATAAAATTAAAAAAACTAATGTTTGACGAATTAAAAAATAACGTGAGGTAAAAATGAGTGAGTATGGGACAGAGAGGTGTGCTGCCTTTTTCTCTCTTCTGCCTTGCCTACCCTTACCCTTACCCACTGCCCTCCAACCCTTATTTTCAGGCTCAACACACTGCATCTATTGGGAGGGAAAGTGTGTGTCTGCACAGTGCAGTCATTGGAAAGAGGAAGGGAAGAAAGAATGCTTGGTGAGTCAATTGAGGTTTACAGAAGTGAGCAAAACGCTTCATACTTGCCACTCTATCAAATAAGGTTTTGGGCAGCCCAATCCTAAACTTCCCTGTACCACACAGTGCTGAAGCTCAGTGCCAATCCAGAATTGCAATGATTTCACAGGACTTCTCAAACTGAACCCTGATAGCCCAAGCAACGTGGAAAAATATGAGAAAATCAGAGCCCACACATAACTTGTTATGAAGACTGCAGTATCAGAACAGCTTGTAGACAAATGAAAACATAAGCATAATTTATTCATGGCTTCCTGTTCCAGCCAGCAATGATAGCAGGACCCCTAGTTCAAGCCCAACGATATCATGGCCTTAATTCATGTCAATAAACAAGCTACTTCAGACTTCCAGATTAATGTCCTGACATTTCTTCTTGGACCAACCGTTCCAGTGTCAACTTCAGGGTATAAATAGCAATAGATATGTAATCAGAATGTATTAATGACTCTCTTTCCACCTTCAGATATAGTATTCCCAAAGCCCTTGTTAAGATATTTACAAAGCCTCCCGTTACATAGGATGTGTTACTGGTGGTGTGAACGTGTTAAGGCTTTAACCTTCCAGAAATATTTGTGCAGCAAGTAGGAGAGATGCAAACTTTCTTAATTAGAACCACACTTCATGAAATGAGCTCACAGGGCACAGTATTCTTTATTTCCATATCTCTTAGTTAGGCAAAGAAAGGGATATACACAGAAAGGGGTGTACCAGGGCTTAAGTTTCATATAATACAGAGGCTGCACATATATTTCATAGGTTTTCTATGACAGAGGAACAGATTAAACTGGGCATCTCCAGTCATCCATTTTCCCCAGTACGCTGGCTGTACTGTGACAAAGTACTTTTACAAATACCACTATCAAAAACCTTAAGGAGTGTGTACAAGGAACTGGGCAACCTGCAAGTGATTCAGGCAGCATTTCAAACATAGCACCTATTGACCATATTTTTAAGTACATCTTGAGAATACATTATGAGGTTACACACCAGCGCATGTAATAAAATCCCGACAGCCAGCTACTTGTTCCATTTAAGGAGGAAGCCATTTGCAATAAAGAAGGACCAAATCTTTCCCTGCATATCACTTTGTCCCTGCAACTCCCACCCAAGCCTCTTCCCTCCACAAAAAAGTCCCAAGTGTGTCTTAGCAATGCTTCCAAACTGTTCTCCATCTGATGCTTATTTCTCATTTAACAGTTCTGACTTAATTTGCTCTGGTCATGCATAGCCTCAGTGTATTTGCTTTCTGGCATTCTTCCAGCTTCAATTTCCAGAACTTGCATGTGCCCTGCTCCAGGGACATGTAGTGTGGGGGTGGCAGGTAAGGCAGAACCGCCCCATGGTAGTCCATAGAAAAGCACCGCAGCTGCCCCACCTGCTTGCACCCGAGTAGGCTCTCCTTACACCTGCTTTCTCAGGTGTAAGAGAGCCTCCTCAGGTGTAAGCAGGTAGGGCAGCTGCAGTGCTTTTTCATGGACTATCATGGGGCAGTTCTGCCTTACCTGCCACCCCCACACTGCACGACCCTGCCCTGTCCTCCTAAGGGGGGAGCTCAACATCCAAAGGGGTAGGGTAAGGAAAGTTGCCATTTCTGCCCAAGAGAACATGTGGTGCTGGGATATGCTGCTTGTAACTGGCTATTATAGTCTGGTTTGCACACAATGATAATAAAGGACCCCCTAGTTCCTGTCACTGGGGTTTCTGTGCATTAGTTTCTCACCCAGACCCTTGTTAAACCAATGGATAGCAGGACCCAGTGGTAACAGAAACAGCTACATTCCCACAAGACAGAACCACATTCCCCATCCTTGCCATGGAAGCTTCCTTGGACTACCAAGACCTCCAAGACACATCCGGGTGTGGCATCAATGTCCTGCCTGGCCTGAAAGCATAAGAGAGGAGGCAGTGGAGGCACGTTGGCAGCCCAAGCATTGGTGTCCTGTCTGGTCATTCTCTCCTGTGGCTGCTCAAACAGACCCTGCTGGGTGCCCTGCCTGTGCAGGGAGACCCAAGCACACTTTGTCACAGTAGGGCAGAAATAAAGTTGTTTTCCTCCATTAAACCACGCTGCCTTGGTGGTATTGTTCAGCAGAAGTCATTAAGACTCCAGTCTGCCCAACCAGATGACCAACCCCAATCCCTTCAATGCCCTGCTCCCCCCTCCTCCCCAGGATGGGGCTGCCCTGGCCTATGACAGCTTCGTTTCCTGCAGCTTGTGAAGCAAAGTCTTCCAGCCCCAGTAAAGGCCTCAGAATGAAACAGCACAAGAAGATTAACCAGTTGGGTAGGCAGGAGCAAAGGGTAGTGAAATACCCACCCAAGTGTCTCTTCTGCCACAAGAAATGAGTGTTCCATACTCTGAGGTAAGGCATAATTTACTTCCCAGTTCTTCACCAGTTCCCCACCACCTTCAACATCATAAAAGTCTACCTGAGCACTCCCACTAGACAAGTAACAGTGGGGCATGCTTCAATTCTGTAGTTGGGGGGGAAAAAAGTGTAAACAGTAGCTAGCATTGTTGGTTCCAAAGGAGTGGGAAGAGAAGTATGGAGGCAACCTGATAAACTATGTATTCTCTTGACATAGTAATCAGCTTGTATTGGAAGATCACTGAATGAATTACAATATCGGAATGACCTTTCAGTATATATGGAGGAACAAATATATTGCAGCAGTAAAATGCTACTTTTGAGGAATGTTCTGAGTCTAGGATAGAAGTGATAACTTTGGGCCCAAGGAATGAACAGGATGGAATATTTTGACATGATCTTCCTCAATTCTTGCCCAACAGGGGATGGAACAGAAGAGCAGAACTCCCAAGTTCTTCCTCTGTAAGGGAGTCACTTTACGACAAAGAAGTGGCATTGTTAGGGAGGTGCAGGGGGGAGTGGGCCGCACCGGGAAAAGTGCACGGGGGGTGTAAAATGCACTAGTGACCAAAATAGCGAAAAACACGGTTTGTAAAAATAATACCATCTTGTTATATATCATTTGATGTGGAATTTGCAGCAGAATGCAATGAATAAAACTGGAGTGAAATATCTCAATTCTATCAAAAGTTATGGCCAAAAAACAAAAATGCAACGGTCTTATGTAACAAAAAAGTACTTTTCCTTGATTCAAAATGGACCAATGAGGCTTATTGTTTGAATAGTCATTGGGATATTATTATGACACAGCATGGAACAAATAATAATTTGTAGGAATGATACCATAACGTTATATACCATTTGATGTGTAATTTACAGCAGAATGCAATTTAAAAAACTATGTTGAAATATCTGTGTTCTATCAAAAGGTATAGCCAAAAAAAAGTGGGGTGGGGCATTGGTACATCACCACACCCACCAACCTGGTCATTTTCCCATCCACTGCATGGAAGGAGGTTCATTATGGGGGTGACGCGCTAGCCTCCCGCACTGGGTGACGTAAACCCTAGTGACACCACTGCATCAAAGTATCCACTTTTCTTCCTCTACCAAACAGTTTGGGGGGGGCATGAAGGAAGAACAATGATAACTTGGCCCCTCATGTTCCATTTAGAATTTAGCTGCTGGGCATCTGTAAAATAGGGCTCTCCACTCATGCAGCCTTTGAGCAAACACAGGAGAAGCTGTTGGCACTTTGGGTAGTTGTTAGTGACTAGCAGAAGTCCATGGGGACTGGCCTGCTGGAAACCCAACTATTTTTAGGCATCATTTTCCCCAATTGTCACATTTCACAAATATGTGCCAAATTGTCGCATTTCAGGAAAAGTGGATACTACAACCCTTGTAATGCTTATTTTTATATCATCCTTATCCCAACACTTTCCAGATAAAGCGTAATATGCCATTGCGCTTTCCTTGACGTGTTCCGTTGCCTTTGCTTTTGCCCCAGGCCTTTACCTCACCTGCAGTAATAGGAAATGATGACGCATTTTATTTCAGTGAAATCACGTAGTTTATGTGGCTGGAGATGGAGCATGCTGTGTCACTCATACAAATTCCTGAATTGCTCTTTCAGACTGGCAGGTGATGGAGAAAACTGCTGCTCATATCACAAATCACAGACTAAGCTAATTGGCCGACATGTAAATGTCAGAATTCTAACAGGAAGGAATAATACAAACTCTGTTATGCCTCAAACAATATCCACTCAGAGCCAGATAGGATGATATGCCAGCCATTGACTGGAGAGAAAGAACTCATACTGGGCCCCCATGCCCAGCTGACGTGGAAACAGGACATGTGAATGTTATCTGATTGTGTCATTGATTTAAGTAGTGACAGCCCAATCCTAAGCTGTCCGGCACATGGGGCTGTAGAGGCGCTGAAAATGGCTGCCGCTGCATCCCAAGCACTACCTGGGCGGTGCCAGCAGCTCCTCAGGAAAAGGGGACTTTTGTCCCTTTCCGCTAGGTAAGGTGAATAGCCCTTCAAGGGAGCTACTCAATTCTATGGTGACCCAAGAGTTGACATAGAATCAAGAGCCTCTGTGTCAGGCTGGCAGCCCAACAAGGAGGCTCAGGATCCAGTGGAGCTTTGCCTCCCGCCTCTATCCTGCCCAACTCACCCCCCCGGCATGCCGCCTCCCTGCTCTGTCCCCACCCTGGAACACCTCCTTCCCACCTCCCCCATGTCCCCGTCTACCTTTCTGCTGCCCAGTGGTCCACATGATCACGGAGCAGTGCTAGCATTTGAGCTAGCACAAATGCTGAGGGCCACAGATGTGCTTTATATCACGTTTGTGACAGTGTGCACTGGCAGTAAGCTAGCTAGGATTGGGCCCTGAGGACCCAATCATCATCATCATCATCATCATCATCATCATCATCATCATCATCATCAATGTTATTTATGACCCACCCTTCTCCCCAACAGGACCCAGGGTGGCTACTTTATCCAACATATCCAACTTTCCAGCTCTGGTGTAGTCACAATGCAGCCCCATGGTAAAGGAACACATGTTCCCATACCTTGAGAAGGCCCCAGTGACTGCCAGTTCACCACAGGATGCGGCACACTCCCCACTGGCACAACTGCACCAGCTTTGGAAATTGGATAGGATTGGGCCCTGAGTCATCTATGCAACTGGATGTCATTTGGATGTTCCACCCACTTATGTGGTGACAGTCAGGGGGGGCAGGTGTGGAGATGTGCATAGCTGGCCCTCTTCATGCAATGAGCTGGTGGCATCATCTGATTTTTGACTGCTAAAAGCTCCAGAGCTTTCATCACGTGACAGATTCCATTATATAACCTGCTTCTGTGTAGAAAGCACAATATGCTGGCTGACAAATTGATGCTACAACAGGGAACAAAAAGCAGTTGCCCCAATCATCTCACACTGTAATCCATTGTACCGGACTTGTAGGAAGATCATACCGACAAACATAAAAATGCAAAACTCACCTCTGAACCTTTAGGAAGCCTTCCGGGCATTGTAAGGGGATGTGGAAACCTAATGCAATTACTTTTTTGAGAGGCAGCTGAGTGATCTTGTATCATTATCATATGCTTAATCTCATGTCAAGCATTCCAAAACACCTAGCCATAATGAGGTCAGAGAAACTGCAATTTTGGGGATATGTAACATCCTGGCAAAAAAAAAGGTTCAAAGAACAAATTTCCCAAAAGGAGCTGTTAGTCTGATAACATGAATCACTTGCTGGCACCTTCACAGTTCCTATAATTTAGTAACTGCCACCTCTGGCTAGATGTTCTCCCAACCATCTGTTTGTGAAGGGTTGGTGGGGATGGGATAAAATATGTGGACCATCTGGAAACATTTCTTTAACACTTATATTACATTTCTTAGAGTACTGCCAGGAGGAAGTATCCCAAAGTTTCACCTGAATGAGGCAAAATGATCAGATGTTGCATTTTCACTAAGTTGGATACAGTGAAGCAAAATTCGCTGTCACTGAACAGAATTAAATCCCACTAACTACATAGACCAATAGGTTCTCGGGTCAGAAAACATGGCACTGGGCCACCTGGTGTTCTCATCAAACAAGACTATGAATGGGACTGAGTTTAAGTATGCTGAGATAAAGATTATCCATATGCAGGAAAATGGCAATCCAAATTATGTACACCAAATAAATAAGCGTGGACAGTAACATAGTGACCCTGGTGTGGGGGTGGGGGTCGCCCCACACAATGTTCTGTGGGTTTGCTGTGCTGTGCAGCACTTGCTAGAAACAGCAATCGGAAACCACTTCCACTTTTCAATCATGAAACCGGAAGTAGTTTCCGATCACTATTTTTAACATTTCTAAGACCTGAGCAGCCCTGCAGAGTAGTGGCATAGCTAGCTAGCTAGTGGGAGGAAGGGGGTCTGTCCGCTACCAGTGCCAACCTGGGGGATGACACACTAGTGACCAAAATCGCTAAAATCACGGTCATTAGGAATAATACCATATACCATTTGATGCATAATTTACAGCAGAATGCAATGAAACAAACCACAGTGAAATATCTCCATTCGATCAAAAGTTATGGCCAAAAAACCAGAAAACAAAAATGCAACTGTCTTAAGCAACAAAAAGTACAACTTATTTAACTCAAAACAAACCAATGAGACTGATTGTTTAAAGAACCAATGAGATGTTATTATGACACAGCATGGAACCAATAAGGTGTTAGTAAGGTGACATCCTGGGGAGGTGACACCAGGGATGGATCCAGTGTTTATATTGGAGAGGTATGAGCACTACCTTAACTCCAGAGCCCAGGTCAACCAGGTAAACTTTGGCCTCTGTGACCAAGGTTTGCTGGGTGGGTAGACCTGGCTCCTATCTGGACTTGGAGCCCAGATCTATCTGCCAGGTAGATCTAGGCTCCATTCTGACTGTGCTCTGGAACCACGTCTTCCAGACAGGTTGACCTGGTCTTCCATGGGAGCCCAGATCTACTTGCTGGGTAGACCTGGGCTCCTCCTAACCCAATTGCTCTCTGGAGGCATCTCTTTCAGGTGGATACACCTGGGCTCCTATCCAGAATTGGAGCCCAGATCTACCTGCTGGATAGACCTGGGCTCCCATTCTGACCACCCTCTAGAGCCCACTTCTAGGCAGGTAGACCTGGGCTCTAATTCTGATCGGAGCCCAAATTAAATTTGTCATATGGGGGTGACAAAAATTTATGGGCCCTGGGTGTTAAATGACCTAGCTACACCACTGCTGCAGAGGCATCTGCAGGGATCCCTGCACCCTGCAGAGGCCAGCACAGGTGGAGGAAGTTGAAATCCCCCCCCCCATCCCTGGCAGCAGCACAATCTTGGGGATCGTGTTGCTGCTTCTCCCCCTCCCTGCCCTTTAAGGGTCTAGGAGCAAGTGCTTTCTAGGCTGGTGGGTTGTGACTCACCACTTTGAGAAGCACTGGTGTAGAGGATTGTAGCAAGTTTTAGAACCTTTAGTTGTCAGTATCTGCACTTTCTCATGGAAATATGAGGACTAGAATCTTGCTTTCTACACCAATATTAATAAGGCTCTGAAATTTGTCCAGAATGGCACTTGCCATGCACAAAAGCAATTGCACCACTAAAATTATCTTAAAAGAAGGAAAGTGTGTTCTTTTAAGCCTAGGACTAAGATACTGTGCATTGCCATACACCCCATACTAAATTAGGGGTGGTGAACAAGTAGAACTAGTAAACACTGATACATTTCCCAAATTAGCATACAGAGTTTATCTAAGAACCTGGGAGGAGCTGATGTAGGACAGCTATCACAACAAATGCAAGTTCCCAGATTCACATTTGTTGAAATAATGCAAATACAGTCTGTTCTCGCTATCTGCTAGGGTTACATTTAGTGCAGTGGTTCTCAAACTTTTAGTACCGGAACCCACTTTTTAGAATGAGAATCTGTCAGGACCCACCAGAAATGATGTCATGACCAGCAGTGACATCATCAAGCAGGAAAAATTTTTAACAATCCTAGACTGCAATCCTACCCACAGTTACTTAGGAATGTTCCATTTGCTATCATTGTTAAAAGCGTATACAAAGGTGCTTGCTAAAAGCACAGGTCTGTATCATTTCCCCAAATGCAGTCACATACAATGGTAACATCAAGTCTAATAGATTAAAAATAAAATATTGAAATGAATGGGGACCCACATGAAATAGGCTTGCAACCCACCTGGTGGGTCCCAGTCCACAGTTTGAGAAGCACTGGCTTAGAGGATACCAAATTAGCAAATATTAAATCATTGAACCTATGGAGAAAATCGGGTTAGGTTTCAGGGGACCCTCTTCACCAAACACTCTATGAACTTTATGAACCTGAATCTTACTTGGAAGCCTATGGGGCTGGGTGATAGAAAGGACTCATTTAGAATCATAGAGTTGGAAGGGGGCTAATAGGTCATCTAGTCCAACCCCCTCCTTAGGCAGGAAATCCTCTTAGGGCGCAATCCTAACCTCTTATGTCAGTGCTTTCCAGCACTGACATAAGGGCAGGGCAGCTCTGAGGTAAAGGAACAAACATGGCCTTATTTTGAGGAGGCCTCCGTGAGTGACACCCAACTGCAGGATGCAGCACACGTCCCATTGTCACTGCTATGCCAGTGCTGGAAAGCACTGACATAAGGGGTTAGGATTGTGCCCTAAGAACATCCCCAACAGGTGCTTGTTGAGCCTCTGCTTGAATATCTCTAATGAGGGAGTGTCCACCACCTCTCTCAGCAATCTGTTCCACTGTCAAACCGCCCTAATTGAAAATGTCTCTCTTGCAGTTTGTACCCATTGATTGTAGTTCTACTTTCAGAGACAGCTGAGAATAAATTATTCCCTTCTTCTATATGGCAGCCCTTTGGGTATTTGAAGAGAGCTATCATATCCCCTCTCAGCCTTCTCTTCTCCAGGCTGAACATGCCAAGTTCCCTCAACCTTTCCTCGTAGGGCTTGTTCTCCAGCCCCCTGATAATCCTCATTGCTCTCCTCTGAACCTGCTCCACTTTGGCTGCATCTTTGGCTGTTGATTTACATCAGCGTCTCCAACATCTGATGCTTCCTCATCCATGCAGGCTGTCCCTTGACTGGTTGAAGGTTACTGGTTACAACATGGCCTCGGAGTTCCGCAGTGGGGAGGTGGTTGCTTCGTCCTTCCACCTGTCTCTTGACTCCTTCCCTGGGCTTGCCCCAGCCACAGTATTCATTGATAACAAGAACAGAGTTGCAGATAACAAGGTAGGTGGCAATTCTGCCCCTCACAGATAAGTGAATTTGCTGAATAACAAATTCGGGTATAAAAAGAACTGACAGTACTGGGGCAGGGGGAGCACTTACCAGGCAGAACAGGCGGGGGGGGGGTGCTTAACACCTACAGTCTGACTGAGGGAACAATTCTGAGCCTGGCATGCTGGCTTTTCACCAACACACACTGTTGCAAACGTGCCATAAGGTATGTGCCATAAGGTAAGGTAGGGGCCTTACCGTGGGCCCACTGGGCCAGCTCCAGTGCTGGGCCCATGTCCTGCCACCTGGCGGATTGCACAAACCATTGGGCAGCACAGAGGTGAGTGTGGGCGGGGGGTGGGGGTGGGGAGGAGGTGTTCTGGGGCAGGGGAGGTGGGGGAGGGCAGGAAGAGGGCGAGGAGGAGCGATGGTGGGCGAGGGAGTGGGGCGGAGGGGGCGGAGCCAGCAGAGCTCAGCTCCATTGAATCCTGAGCCCCATTTTGAGCTGCATGGCCTGACATGGGGCTCCTTGATTCTGCGCCAGCTCAACAACCACTGCAGAATCAAGTAGCCCCATTGTGGGGATACTTCCTTTATCCAGGGGAAGAGGATAAAAGTCCCCTTCCCCAAGGAGCCACTGCGGGCTGCCCAGTGCATGCAGGATAGCGTGGCAGCCATTTTTGGTGTTGCGGCAGTCCCGCGCACCGGGCAGCTCAGTAGTGGGCTGTAGTCCCATCCGTACTTACATGGGAGTAAGCCCCACTGGCAATAATGGAACCTTCTTCTAAGCATACATATGTAGGATTGGGTGTCTGAGCCCAATTCAGCTTCTCTCCTTGGTTCCTGTTTACTATACGTATTGTTACTCAGCCTCTTTGCCCTTCTTATGAGGGGGGGAAGAATCCTCATATTTCTCTCCAATGTCATTTTCCTCTTTTCATGTTTTCAATTAAACCAATCAAGAAGTTAAAAAAAAAAAAGGAAAGTGAGCTGCGCACAGGGAGCTTCTCACATCTGTTCCCACTGGCTTTCGAATGACATTGTTGTCATTTGTGCTTTGTAACCGTGCCCCCAATCCTGTTTTTACAGGCATATTTTCCATTATTCACCTTATTTAATAAAGTGTCACTTGAAAGAGGGAGTGATAATCTTCCTCACATTGATTCCAAGGAATGTGAAGCCTTCTTTCTTTATTATGCACGCTGCATCTGAAGCTAATGAAGCATAACCTCTGAGCTGATACTTTTATAGATGAAAGAGACATCGTGTTACATATTCTATTTATTTCATCAGCTCTGCCATAGCCAACACAAAACACAATGATTGCCTTGCACTTCAGTGCTGACAGGCATTTTTGCTGATGTCTTGTCTAATAGTTTCTTGCCCTGTGCATATTTTTAAGGTAGTAACAATGAATGAAAACACATGAAAACAATGGGTCATGGCATAATGGTACCTTTAATTAAGAACGGTAGCAAGAATAATCCTGACTAATCTGTTTTGCATGGTTTGATCTTTTTTTAACTTATTTCTTTTCCCTCTGTACCGTATACCTTTTCAAAAGCATCATGTGTTACGCTGCATGTCTTTTGCACTTCCCCCCCTCCTCTCACTATCTTTTAAGTACTCTGCCATCTGCATGATTGTTTTTTCTTCTGGTGCACAACAAGTTAAAAAATAAAAAACTAAAAAGGCCACCTGGATCAGACAACCCAGGTTTTGAAGAAAGCTGCATCATTTCCTTCACTTTGTCCTAGATTGTTTTTCGTTATTAAGGGGAATCAAAAAGAATAATGTATCACACCGTGGAACAAACATTGCTCATTGCGCCGGGAGGGGGCCGCCTTTATGGTCTATGCAGATTGCATTTTTAGGAGTCTGTTTTATTGGGGTGCCACAGGCTTTGTCAGGAAAATAAATTCTGCTTCCTATCTATAGCAAAAATATATATAATATGCTTCTTAACCATAAACATTCCCCCAAATATACAGTCTACAGATAGGATTTAATTTTTTTTATTTTTGAAAGAGTTGCTGCAGTAATGTTTTAATGATATAAATTTTGCTTTAGCACTGTGCATTAAAAAAATCATAACTGTCTCTCAGCTAATAGAGCCGATGGAGTTCTTTAAAATCAACATCATCTTTTCTTCTCCCCCATGCAGTAGCCAGTTTCTAGGCATCTGTTCATAGCCACAATAGCAGGGCAAAGTAAAGACATTGCCAGTGATTAAGTGACTGGAGGAAAATTAACACATGAATGTTCATCACTTGATGGCTGTAACATCGCACCTCTCACAGATCCACTTTGGCCAACTGTACATTTATGTAACCTCCAACACAGTGCTCATCGGTGGAAAGTGCGCCATTATTTGAGTAATTACAGTCCCGTTTAGACACGAACAGCGCTGCTAATGGAAGCATCTGCTCCTGTTTATGCCACTACTTCAGTGGTTTTCAAACTCTCCAGGAGAGTTTGAACCACTGTAAGTTCTTGCGGGGGCGGGGGGGAGGTAGCGGGGGTGGGTGGAAGGCAGCAGCACGATCCCCAGGGTCACACTGCTCCGGGGGCTGCAGGGGCTTGGGAGCACTTACCCAAGCCTCCTGCAGCATCCCCAGGGTGCAGGGAGCCCGGTGTGAACCTTTGTTAGAGCTCCCTGCAGCAGTGAATGTAAAAGCAGAGCGATCGCACCCCGCCTCCCCTAAAGCGGAAGTGGAGCGCAATTGCTCCACTTTCACTGCTGCGGGGAGTCCTAACAAAGGTTTGCACCGGGCTCCCCACACCCTGGGGAGGCTGCAGGAGGCTTGGGCAAGTGCTCCGAAGCCGCTGCAGCCCCCTGAGCTGTGCGATCCTGGGGATTGCGCTGCTGCCTCCTCCCTGCCTCCAGGCTGCCCCCTCCCCTTAAGGGGGCAGAGGCCAGGGCCCAAAGGCTGGGGCGTCGCAACACCCCAGTTTGAAAAGCCCTGCACTACTTCCTACATCAGTGTTTCCAATACAAGCGGGTCACACTTATGTGGGAGGATACAAGATGTGAGGAGTGCAAATGATGTGACCTGAGATTCTGTATTGTGGAAGTAGGTCACAGGGTGGCAGCTTTTTGATGGTGACCATGTGGTCTTGGTAATGTATGAATTAAAGTACCATGGACCCCCGTTTTGCAATGGTAATCCACCACTGGAAGCACCATTATACTGTGAAAATATAAAAATGAAAATATTATCACAACGCACTGTTTTTTGGTAATTCATTCCAGGACCTCAGAAGTTGATGTTTGTGCCACAGAACTAAGCTATTCCCCTCACAAAAAGGTGCTTCTGAAAGTGCTCACTCTGCTCTTCAGAGACCATGGTCAGTAGAGGTGATCCTAAATGTTCTTATTTTTTGCAGGTTTTATTTTTTCCACAAGGCGGAAAAGTGCAGAAAGTGGTGTTATGTCTTTTTATTCCAAGGGCACACGTTTATAAACTATAATTATTAATTATAATTGCTTTAGAAGTGTACTAGGTAGGTGATATAGGTAGTATAGGGTCAGCAAATGCAGCCACGGTCATTACGCATGCACCCTCCCATCTAGCCCATTATTTATTTGTTTGCCAAATTTCAGGGTTTTGTGAGTGTGTGCGTGTGCATGTGTTTACAAATATGAACAGAAAGCTGTGTTATGTGTCTTTATTTCATTATAACTGAAAAAAGTCACACCTCTACTTATCGGTTTACACAACGTTTACACAGGGCCCAGTCCTATCCAACTTTCCAATGCTGATGCAGTCATGCCAGCAGGGTATGCACTGCTTCCTGCGGTGGGGGGGGGCAGTCATGGAGACCTCCTCAAGGTAAGGGAACATTTGTTCCCTTAGCTCAGAGTCGTACTGCAGCTGCATCAGTGCTAGAAAGGACTAGGTCCACGATGTTGTAATTATAAAACACAAATTACAAGTCTATCTTTCCTCAGTAAACACAGCCACAGTGTTAAAAATGCTGCTATCTGCTGATACTTTATCAAGAAAGATGTATTTGCATCAGCATTCTCATTGACTATATCCATCCCTCCATGCGCACAGCCATGATGTTATAAACGCTGCTGAGATGCAACCAAATACTTGTATTTGCTTATCTATTACCCACAAGGTCCTGCTGGCGGCAATCGTGAGCCCATTGTAAAGTGAATATGGTCACTATTATAGTGAGCCTTATTTTACTACAGAGAGTCAATTGTGAAGTGATCTGATAGAAAAGTGAGCATTCTGTAAAGCAGGGGTAAACTGTATTGTGAAATTGTGTGATATGCATGCATGTATCAATAATTACAGGATTCAGGACAGCTGGGCCAAAGTTTCTCCTTCTTATAGGCATAAATAGGGTTTTGCCAAAAATGGGTTTGTAGCTCCCCCCTTGTGCTTTTTGAATCTGAAAGCTCAGGCCCTTGAAGAGAGTAAAGATACCAAACAATACATAGAAAACAGTCCCCAAACAGTTCAAAATAGTTAAAGTAGATTTTAAAATGCTGCTAGTGTTCAGTACTTGCTTAGATATTATAGACTGTAGTCTTGCATGCCAGTCCAGGCTCTGCAGGTAGAGAAATCTGCAGAGGAGAGCAAAAAAGGGAATGTGGCCTCAATGTTGCCTGTGTAGGAATATGCAAGATTGTCCCACAACCACCACCAAGAAACATTATGAATTTGCTTGACCATGTCACTTCCAGCCATGACATTACTTGAAAAATTAATTAATTATGTCGTATGGCGTGACAAAAATTCATGGGCCCTGAATGTCAAATGACCTAGCTATGCCACTGCAGCTACCAAAGCAAAGTGGAGGTGTCTCTTCCACTTTACTCTTGCCTTCCTGAATGGCTCAGAAGGGGAGGCCACTTTGCATGGGTGCCTGGGTGCCTAAAGAGACTTACTGTTTTGTCCCCCTTCAGGAATGCCTCTGTATAGAAACTTATTTGGTTTCCTTAAAAACTCCCAGATATTTCTTCTTGGGAGGCAACCTGAAATTCATTCATCCCTGCTAACTGGGTAAGAGGCACTTTTTCAAGTGGGTGCTCCTCTTTTATTTAGAAAGGGGAGAGTAACTGTCTCTCCTCACCCCAGCCGTGTCTTTTCTAGCGGCTGTCTGCTGCTGTTCTTTTGCTTCTTTTTAGATTGTGAGCCCTTTTGGAACAGGGAGCCATTAGTTATTTGATTTTCTCTGTAAACTGCTTGGTGAACTTTTTGTTGAAAAATGGTATATAAATACTGTTAATAATAATTTCAGTTTTTTCAACCCAAACAAGCTGCAGAAGGGATTAAGAGAGCAATCTCTCCACTTCTCCCCACTAGGTCACCTGTGCAGTTCAATAGAAAAGAAGGGGGGGAGGCTCTGTACATTTGGGTGCAAATTGAGCAGGGGGGGAAAATGGCATGGTCAGGTTGTACTTTAGAAATATTTGACAGGAAAGCAAGGTGTACAGCCAAGTTTCCCCCCCCCCATCAGTGTTTTATCATTATATTCCACAGGTGAATAGTCAGGTAACCTTCATGGTCCTCCTCTCAATGTACCCCTTCTGTTTAGCAAAGTAGTGTGGTCTCTTGACCAGCTTCCTTGATTGACAGCCTGATTCTATCCCCCCCCCCCCACCAAAGTAACCATGCAAAAAACAATACACCTTACCCCTCTGTAAGCCTCTCACTTCACAATGGGTCTTCTCAGACTTGTGCCAGGTCTGTAGTTGGTGCAAATTTGAGGAGAAGAACATGGAGAGGAGGCTGCTAAAAGAGGGGACAGGATTTGCCGAGCACCATTGCTGCTAGATCCACCCCTCCTGTTACCTGCCCTGGTCTCTGCCCCTTTCTCTCTCCCTCTCCACCCCATTCTGCCCATCCCACCTCTTGTCCAGCTTCTGTGCTGATGTACTGGCACTGGGGCCCCTTGGTGGGCTGCTGGTGCATGGTCACAGCCACTTCCTGTCTGTGACAACAGCCTGGCCATTGTCTAAGGCATGTCATAGTTTGCAGCAGCCATAAAGCATGCTGTACTGCCAGAACAGGTTCAATCAGTGCAGCATCCCAATAGGATTGGAGGAGGTCTAGAGAGTAGAGCCTCCGTTTGCCTGAAGATAACATCCGCAGGTCGCCAATTTGAGGCCACCAGCACCGTGCGACCTTGAAGCAGCTGACAAGCTGAGCCGAGTTATTCCATCTGCTCTGAGCGTGGGAGGATGGAGGCCAGAATGTGAAACCAGATCAGAAAGAAACATCTGAAATGTTGTGGTTCTTGAAAGATAGAACCTTCTTTCAATTGTAAAAATCCCTACGGGGATTTAAATAGCCTGCCTATGTAAACTGCCTTGAATAAAGTCTGAGGAGAAATCTGAGGACCAAGAAAGGCAGTATATAAATACCTGTATTATTATTATTATTATTATTATTATTATTATTATTATTATTATTATTATTATTATTATTATTATTATTATTAATTGAATGTTGAAATTCTCTCTTCTATACAAGTATTCAAAAAAAGGAGCCCATCCTCTTTTCCTTACTGACGCACCCCCCAAATAAATGCACCAGACTGCGGCTTGGGTTTAAACTGGGCCACTTTATTGATCTTTAACATTACAGCAGGGTGACTGGGGTAGTTGACTAAAGACACCCAGTCCTAAGTCGTGTGGGGTCGCTAATAGGGGGAAACAAACCTAGTCGTCTACCTCCCCCAAGGTCAAAGGGCGAAACCGTCCGACTCGAGGCTGTCACCAGACCAACGGCCTAGGACAGCCTGTCAACGTCGCCCAAATGGATAAAACAGCAGGACTGGAGGCCTGCCAGGCATGCCAGTCCAGTCAAAGGGGCTTGCCAGCCAGCCTCTTTGAGCCGGGAAAGCATCATGTGAGCGGTACTGGCTCACCCCTTGACCTTGCTGTCTTAGACAGACACCGGGGTGTGTCTGCCTACCCTGACCCCGCACGCACCACGCCACAAGGAAAGACAGCCTACTGCTTGTCATTCCTGTCCCCACGAAGGAGGAAATGCTTCAAACCCTGCTGTAAATCGGTCAAAAACATATCATAGCCCAAAGGGGACAGATGAACCCCGTCGCTGCGGAAAAGGGCAGGGCTAGACCACACAATATTGGGATGAGGAATGACGGACCCGCCCAAAGCCACAGCGACCCTCCCCAGGTAATCACTAAGGCGGCGTCGGGCTACATCCACACGACGCATGCTACGCGCTCCCTTCCACACCCTCCTGGGAAGCAGGTCGGACCACAGGATCGAAGCCCCGGGCACCAGCTGTGGATGGTGAGAAAATCGCTATGGGCCTGCAGCCTCAAGGACAGGGTTGTCCTCTGACAGAGGTCATTTTCTCCCAAATGCACTATGATTACCTGGGTAGGCGGATGGGTAGACGCAAACTCATAGATCATGGGCAGGAATTGCCCCCAGCACATGCCTCTTCGGGCCAGCCAGACCACGTTAGTGTGACCAGCCAGGCCCAGCTGAGACCCGAAGCTGGTGGACATCGCGTGCTTCCTGGCCCAAAAAACGATAGAATGCCCAATGACTAAAGTCTCAACAAGCTGCGGTTGTGGTGAACCTGTCGAGGCAAAAGGAACAGTAAGGAGCGGAACCGTGCCTTATAGATAAATAGCACAACAACTTGACTGCATGATCAAAAAACATGGCCGAAGCCAGGGGAATCCCCCTCCAGAAGGCATGAATGCTAGCCCCGCAGGACTATGAACCCACTGGCCCAACATCCCCCTAGGGCCAACACAGGGGAGCCGACGGGGCTCCCCCAACACAGGACCCATAGGCCCAAAGGCAACAGCCTCAGAAAAACCCTCTTCGGGGGAAGAGGGAGTCCCCACATGTGAACTACTGGGATCTGCTGAACAGCTGAGCATGCATCCCACATAACAAGCCGAAGGCCAACCAGGCAGAAAAGCCTACTGCGGAAAGTAACATTAGGCCACGAAATTGGCTCACTCCATGCACTTACCTCAGATAGTAACGATAGGCGCCGGAGTGCCACCTGCCAATCCTCTGGATGACAGGGGTGGGCAAACCAAGTTGTGCCGCTAAGGAGGCAGCACCAATACGGAATGAATGGAGCCCATACTGTTCAGGCGACAGCCCCATCTGCTCAATAGCCCGTTTAAACAACTTTTTAAACTGGTAAAGAGTGAGAGGCGTTAAATTCCCGTGTCGAAAAAGACAGCCGGGACCCGGGGGGGGCCATTGCCCGATACACCGTAAGGGTGTGAACAGGGCACAAACGGACGTTCAGTGACCGGCGGAGAAGCACGGTTTGCCCCCTACCCAGCTGGTCATTCTTGGAACGGCAAAGGTGCAGGCGAGCTGCATTGCCCAGGATTTCACAGTCATCCCACTGCATGGTTCTCTCCATGGAAGCCACCCTTGAAGGGGCGAGAAACTCACTAACATGGAATGCCCTGAAAAAGAAGACGATGGACACCGTGCGAAATAAGCAAATCTCAAATTGAGAAGAGTGCAATAAGCCAAATTCGATATAGAGTCCATGCAACAAGGTGGCTGTGATTGGCCTACGCCGATCCGGAAGCGGGGGGTTGCCTTTTTTGAAACCCTCAAGCATCTTGCGGACTCTAAAATCCGCAGCCGGATCCTTAGTTCTGGATGCCTTGGCGGCAAAAGATATGGCCGCCAGGTAAATGGACATGGTCCGGACTGAGATATTGCGGTCCTTAAGGGCCAATAGAAAACGCATAACAGCCTCGGGTGGAGAGGCCATGGAAAGGGCAGGAGCCGCATCCCTGCAAAAAGAGGTAAATTCCCGAGTCTTACTGCGGTAACTAGCCCGACTGGAAGGAGCTAGAGATGCCCAAATGGCCCCCTGAGCTTGGACGAACCAAGGCTCCACAGCCAGCTGGGCATGGGATCTGGGTCCTGCGCCGCCTCCGGGGCCAGCTGCCGAAAACGTTCCCCCTGCAAACGAGAGAGGGCGTCGGCAATACCATTGTCAAGCCCCGGCACATGCCTGGCAGTAAAAATTGCATTAATCGAGAGGCACTGCCTAACAAACACCCGAACCAGGCGCATGACCCTGCCTGATTTGGAAGTCTGCCGATTAATGATGTGCACCACAGAGAGATTATCACACCAGAACAGAATAGCGGAGTCTCTAAAAATGTCAGCCCAAATAAAAATCGCCACCACTATCGGGAATAATTCCAAAAAGGTCAAATCCTTGGTGATCCCCGCTGCCGTCCAGGAAGGCGGCCAGACGGCTGAGCACCAGTGCCCCCTAAAGTAGAGGCCAAAGCCTAAACCCCCCCGTGGCATCAGACTGAACCTGTAGTTCTGCCTCCAGCAACTTCTGGCTTCTCCAAAATGAGACACCGTTGAAATGCCGCATGAAGTCAGACCACATGCCCATATCAGCGCGCATGGGGGCCGTAATATGAGTTCTGTGACGCGGATGTCGCAAGCCCTTCATGGCATCACACAGACGCCGGAGGAAGGCCCTGCCCAGGGCGATAACACAGCAAGCAAAATTTAAATGACCAATTAATACTTGGAGGTCCCGCAATGTGATCTTGCGGGCCGCGCAAGTGGCGTCCAGCAGATCGCGAAGCTTAACCAGTTTGGCGAGGGGGAGACGGCTCTGCTGCAGTACAGAGTCGAGCTCCACCCCCAAAAAAGTAAGGCAAGTGGTGGGACGCTCGGTTTTTTCATGGGCTAAGGGAACCCCGAGTTCCATCCACAGCTCGACAAAGGCAGCCAAGCCATCTGGACAGACGGTGGTGTCGTGCAGGCCTATAAACAAAAAATCATCCAGATAGTGGGCGGAGTAAACAGGGCGTGCCCTGTCATGAACCGCCCACTCTAAGAATGAACTGAAGCTTTCGAAGACAGCACAGGAGACCGAGCAGCGCATGGGCAATGCCCGGTCAACATAATACGCCCCCTCAAAATAAAAACCCAACTGGCAAAAATTGTTGGGATGAACCGGCAACAGGTGGAAAGCAGACTGAATGTCCGCCTTTGCCATAAGGGCAGCGGGGCCGCAGGCTTGAACCAAGGCAACAGCCTGGTCGAGGGACGTGCACCTAACTGAACAAAGGTCGTGCGGGATCCTATCGTTCACTGACAGGCCTTTGGGGTACGATAGATGATGGATTAACCTAAATTCACCCGGAGCTTTTTTGGGCACAAGACCTAAGGGAGAAACCTGAAGGTTGGGAAATGGTGGTGCCGCAAACGGGCCGGCTACACGGCCCGCAGTGACTTCCTTGGTGATCTTTCTCCTAACCACCTCTTCCATCCCACGGACTGAGCGAAGATTCTTGGCCCAGGTGGGATGAGAAGGAGGGGGTGCAGGAATCCGGAAACCATCGGAAAAACCTTCCCAAAGATATCGGGCCATCAGCCGGTTGGGATAACGATCAAGCAGGCGGCCGAGGGAGGAAAGCCTAATTGGGGTTGGGCCCCTTTGAAGGGGCTGCGGGAGGGGCACCACCTCTTGGCCTGGCCCCGGTCAGACCTCTGGCCCGGGACCTAGCCCACCCGAGCTTGGGACAACTTGACACTGCATGCTTGGCCCCACATTGGACACACAAATGGGAGAAGGAGCAGTTTGGACGGCTACAGCGGCCCACAGCATTGAATTCGTAACAGGTGCGAGGGTATTGAACCCCCTGCGCACCCTGAGGTGCTCGGGGTAGCTCAGACCAATTCCTAGCGATCGAATGACCACTGTCTGAACGGTCACCTGTTGTGGGTCTCAAAGGGATGACCAACTGCGCCCAAAGCTCCCACTGCGGGACACGCCAGTCTAGCGAGGGATCGTGAGAGGATCTAAGGCGAAAGTGCTCATCATAGGAACACCAGGCAGGGTCTGAATAATCACGAAATGCCCTGTGGATGATATCGAGATACTTGAAAAGTGAAGGCGCCTTGTTAGGATACATTTGAAGGACAACTGAGGCATAAATTATGAAGCCATTAAGCCAGTTTGACCAGTTCTTGTCAATTTTCCTGTGCCTTACTAATTCCTGGTCCCTAAGGGGCTCACCGAGCCTCGGGGCAGGCTCCGGCTCCACCTGTAACAGACTAAATATATCAACGAACTCCCCCCGCCAAATTCGTTCCTTGAACGAAAGGGCCAGGTGCCCACCCAGCAGCAACGCAATATCGCCATAAGAAATCCGGGGGCGCTCACTGGGTTCAGCCACCAGGCCCGGAAGGATCTGGGCGCCCTGAGGTGCCAACTTCTGCCCTTGAACAAAGGGAAGCGCCTGGCCCGGTGTAAAGGGAGCATTGAAAGGTCCACTGGGACTTCCAGTGGGCAGGGCAACCAGACCGGCAAAGCCATAGGACCCGGGGGGCCAAGGAGAACCAGGACTGCCGTAAGGCAAAGGCACCTGGGGGGGCCACCAGAAACTCCCAAATGGGTAATTAAATGCCTGTACATTGGGGTGGTCGGGTGAACCACCTTCCACACCCCAAACCGGCGTAAATGGATCTTGTTCTGACCCTTCTATCTCACCTGCACACCCCTTGGCCATCGTCGCCTTGCCCCGGGCAGATGTCTCAGTATCAGCAGCCGCTGGAAACCCGGAGCCCACCGAAGACTCCTCGTCCGAGACCCTCTGAGCTGCCGGGACTCTACCTTTTTTAGTAGAAGACAAGATAGTGTTAAGGTGGGAACCGCGCCCTGGGCGGTCAAAACTGCGTCGAGATCCCCCGACGCCAGAAGCCCCACCCCCGTCGCCCTTACCCGCCCTACGCATAGCCTTCTCTTTCTGGCAGGCTTCAAGGCGGGCTACTAACACCTTAAGTTCACCTAGATCCCTTCCTTCGTCATCTGACAAAGAAGACTCGGCAGGTGTGGGGGGTGGGCGTTTCGACGCCTTGCCGCACCGCTTCTGAGGGCGCTTAGGCATGATGAGTGACTAGCACTGCAAGGAATGTTTTTTTAAATATATATATATATAGGTCCCAGATGCCCCTTCTGCAGGCCAATAAGGTCCGAACCCCCAGGGAATACAACTTCTTAACTATTATTATTATTATTATTATTATTATTATTATTATTATTATTTCAGTTTGAATTATTATTTTTTGCTGTTGGGGAAGGAGAAGGGAACCGGGGGGGGCTAAGGAAACCAAGCAGGGGTGCAGCAATGGCGGGCCAACACACACCCCTGCCTGCAGAGCCAGCCGCAGCCAGGCTAAAAGGAGCGGGCTGCCAGCAAAATGGCGCCCGAGCGCCACAAAATGGCAGCTAGGCGGGAAGATGGCGCCCGAGCGTTATTGCACGCCAGCCCCAAGGCGGGAAAATGCGCCGCAGTGCCCCACAGGCGCCCCCCGCCCTGGCCAGCGGTGGGCATGGAAGGGCCCCCACGAAGCCAAAAAGGGGGCAGCAGGCGACCCGCTTGGCGCGCGAAAGCACGCTGGCCCCCGAGGAGGCGCGCGTCGCCCCGCGCCGCCGCTGTCACCCCACGGGGGATCAAACGGCACCGCCAGTGAGCCCCAATATGCAGGGGAAGCGGGACACCCACCCGCGTCCGGAACGGAGCCCCCGCAGCCACGGGGGCAGCCGCAAGCGCCGCGCGCCCGCAGCACCAGACAGGCGCGGGAACAGAGCGAGCCTCCTGGGCGTCAGACGCCTGCCGCGCCCGCCCAGGGTAACCCCTGGTGCCCACGGGGCGAAAAGGCGCCCGCTACTCCCTGTCCCGATGCCCGGGCAGGGAAGAGAGGCGAGGTCCGGAGCCGGGTGAACTGCAGCCACTCCTGTCACCGCTGGCTTCCGGACTGAAGGCTGGGTCGGGCAGCCGCCCGTCTCCAGCCTCTTGTTCCCGCCCAGAACAATGGACGGGCCAATAAGAACAAGCCCCCAGCCTGAGTATCAGGCCACCCTCCAAAACACCTTTCTGGCCACCCTCCAAAACACACACATCCCCAAAGTGAAGCAAACGCATAAATCAGTCAAAGCTTTTCCTTTTGAAATACCTGCGGAAAGTGCTGATGAGATGATCAGACAATTCCTTGCAAATGTTTAGCAGAGAAAAGCTGCCACCTGTACTTGCATGTGCCCTTAGCTGATGTGCATTTTGTTTCTGCCACCAGGTATGAAGCATATCATGAGATACACTCTTCAATCTTTCTTTCATACAGACTAATATTTATTTAGAGCTGATTAGGGAGATGCTACTAATGGAACTGTTCATTTGCACACCAGACGGAAATAGTCAAAGCTCATTACAAAGGCGATCTACATAAATGTAATCCCACAGTAGGAGTACACAGAAGCCTTAAAGAAAACTGAATTAAATGATGAATCTTAACAGGTTGGTGAAAATTTTGTTGTTGTTTTTGTTCCGGGAACAAATGCAACTCTGCAATGGCTTGTGACATTGCTAATGTGATTTTGCGATTTCTTGCTGAGGCCTAGGGGTTTCAGTTGTGTATTACATGTGTAAATCAATACCCTGAACAAATAGTAATTGGAGACAAACTACCCTTGCTTGTTTTTTACTACTATTTTTAGTAAGCAGAGAATAACCAACTGCAGAGTGCTTGTATCCCTAAATCAGCCATAATATATGCTGTCTAATCGACTGGGCATATTAAGGTTACAAAAACAGTAGCAAAAATGATAAAACGCATGTACTAATGTGACTGTGCAACCTAAAATTTGCTGTTTGGAATGTACCATGCTGAGTTCTGAATGGAAAAAAATTGTGAAAGTTGTCCCTATACAGAAAGCCCATGCCTTAGGTAAGCTTCAATTTACATAATTTTGAATGTATGCAAGGCATTGGTTCCCAAATTTTGAGCCAGCTCCCTAGGGAAACTTGGAAACCAACCAGGTTTCCACAAGGAGTTAAAGAATTCTTGTGAAAAACCTATTGCCCTATATACTGTATAGGACTATAACTGTACTGGGGAGTCACAAATGGCCCAGTAGGTCAGTGGAGCCACCAATCAAAAAAGTTTGGGAACCACTGCCATAAGCCTTAACAATAGCACGCAGCCACCCGCCTTCTCTACACACAGTTTTTTCCCTGCTCATCCAAAAACCTCCCACAGAGCTGTGCATGTGTAGAAAGAGATCCAACTTAAGTAAAAATCATCTCACATAAAGTTGGTTGGAACAGAACTGGAATATTCTCTGCATAAATCAGGGAATGTCTGTATCATATTGCCATATGAAACAGAAATACCCACTCATGAGGAAATATGGTAGAAGAGTGTGCATTCCTCCCATAACATTTGGTGTGTTCATTATATTTGTTATGCCATCTTTCTGCCAAAGCCATGGAGCTCAAGCAGCAAACACCTTTTGTTCTCACAGCAACCTTGGGAGGTAGATTTGGTTCAGAGTGACTGGCCAATTTTTGTTGTGGCACTGGACACTGAATACAAAGAGGATGCGCCTGGCTCTGTCATGGCTGGCCTTTAGGCAGGAAAGGCAGTTTTTATTTCAGTGTACTTTTACTGAAATATTTTAACTGCTGCTGCATTTTTCTACGAGTTGCTGTTTTAGATATCTCTTATTATTCTGTTGTCATTTGTGAAATACATACATTGTTTATAAGGTGTTCTGCATACCTCTGGATAGAAGAGCAAGATATGACTACTCTGAAAGAGAGAAATCAGGTCACTCAGTAAACCTTGTAGCTGAGCAGGAACAACAACAACAGTGAGCCTGTTGGAAGGTGAGCCTGTCCATCCTTGATCCAACACTCTACCACTATAATGCACTGCCTTTCACTCTGCATGGTGGGGCACTCCTTACACATTCCAAATTCATAGGATTCTTTCTGCCACCAAAAATCATGATGATCAGGTATTTCCAACAATGCCAAAAGATCAGGAATTTCCACCAACCAGACACCCAGTTGTGTTGCCAGGTCCTGGAGGCACCTGGGGCCAGGTGACATCACAGAAAAGGGTGATGCCACCCCACCCCTGTGCATGTGTTGCCCTCGCCTCCAAAAATGGTTCCATTTGGAGCCATATGGCACTGAGAGAGGGAGGGCCAATTTTGCAACCTGAGTTGAGCACTATCACCCCTACCCCCCAGCAGAGATGGTGAAAAACTACCACTCCACTGTGGGGGGCCCTTATGTGGGGCTGCCCCTGAAGACGGTTCGGAAACTGCAATTAGTGCAGAATGCGGCGGCCCGTGTGGTCACTGGAGCTAGGCGGTTTGACTCTGTCAGCCCGCTTCTCCGGGGGCTACATTGGCTGCCCATTCGTTTCCGGGCCCGATTCAAGGTGCTGGTCTTGACCTTTAAAGCCCTATACTGCTCTGGGCCAGGCTATCTTAGAGATCGCCTACTCCCGTACAATCCAGCTCGTCCTCTCAGGTCATCAGAGAAGGCCTTTTTGCATGTGCCGCCGCCTAAAGAGGTACGTGGGGCGGCGGCAAAAAATAGGGCCTTCTCAGTAGTGGCACCAACATTATGGAACTCCCTTCCCCTTGACTTGAGAATGGCTCCCTCCTTTGAGACCTTTCGGCGAGGCCTGAAGACCTTGTTGTTTACACAAGCCTTCTGACTCTATGGCCTTTTTAACATCTTTTATACATCTTTTAGTTTCTTACAGGCGTGATTCCTCCTTGAACTGCTGTTTTATGCTCTTTTTATTCTGACTTTTATCTGATTACTGTTTTTATGATTTCTCTTAATGTGTTTTTAATGTTTTTATCTGTTAAATTATGTTTTAATCTTTTTTTTGTTTTGTTTTTTTAATATGTTGTAAGCTGCCCTGGGTCCCTTTGGGGAGAAGTGCGGGATAAAAATAAAGTTTTATTATTGTTATTATTATTATTATTATTATTATTATTATTATTATTATTACCACCCCTGGCCCTGCTTTAGCTACACTACTGTAGGCACCCCATGTTGTGTGCATGGGGAGAGAAAGGGGCATCTACTTTTGTTCCTATGGTATTTGGCTTTTTTTTTAATGATCTGATGCATAGTGTGCTTTCAGAATTAGTTGTCAGCTCTGCTAAAACCCATGACTACAATGTTTTGCATTTTTTTATCTTTTCTGTCTTCAGACCCTGTAAATGCTAAATAGAAACAAAGAGTTACAGACATACCTCAGTGCTCTTAATTTTTTTTTCCCAAAGGGAGAATAATTTTCTTTCACTGCTTTGCTTGAAGTGGGAGGGAATGTTATGCAACTTCAATACAGCATGTTCTTAATCCAGTCCTGGAAAACATGTAACAACCAACCTGAAAACAGCATACAAGCCATGTATGGTGGGCCACCATAGATTCAACAAGCTTCCTGTTGGGTCTGTCTTCTACAACTGAAAAAAACCACCTCTGCATAATTTATGACTGGTGCTTTGTGGCTCATAAGTTGTGCAAGCCTGTATACCTTACTTAGCCTTGTCTCCAACTTATAAACTTCTTCCCTTTCCAGACTGAAAAAAATGGATGCAGTCAAAAGACCAGCTATTTCTCGCCTTCTCCGCATTTATTTTCCAGAACAGTCACTCTGTAGAATAACTCTCACCATGCATTTGGACAATAGTTGATCCAGGTAAAAGGTCTTGAACAAACGCAACTGCTGTCGAGTCATGAACTTGTGTCGTCCCTCCATGATATGGATGTCTGTTTCGGATTTGTCAGTATCAGTATTACAATAACTACATCAGTGTTTCTCAATATTTGTCCTCCACTGTACCATTTCACATGGTCCACGTTTTTGAAGTACCACTGGAAGTAACTAGCAATGACATCATTACCAGTTACTTCTGGGATGGGAGGACAGATGCAAAGTGATAAACACCAGCAAGAGGCTCAAGGTGGATAGGAGGGCTTTTTCGAGCACAGAAAAGCATGCTTTGGAGTCTCCTGCCACTGTTTGTTGTGACCAGGTTCCTGGTCTCGCTGCCAGCCAGCAGGAGTCCAGGGGTCCCACGAGTACCAACAGACAACATCTCAAGTACCAGTTGTGGTACCCATACCACTGCTATAAGATTTTGTATAACATAAAGAAATTACGTTGAAAATATCAATTCAATGAACAGAGGTCAGGAACGGAAAGCATATTCCCATTACACTTGTTTATTTTATTTGTTTTCTTATAGGAACAGTTACAGAATTAAATAGTGGATTTGTTATTATAAAATTCAGCTGATGAGCTGATTTCTTAAGATGCTGACCAGCTGCTCTCTCACATACAGAGGGTTGGAACATACCGATACCAGTTGTATTCCCACCCAGCTGTTGCTATTAAACTTTTGAAAAACAGAGGGAATCCTGTACTAACCAATCGCAAAAGCTTGAAATGTGACTTTTCATGATTTTTATTGTACCTTACAGACAGTGTTTACCAATTTCTCAAATCTAAACATACTGGTAAACTGATGTTTTCATAGGGCTCACAGTATATCCATAAGTTAACATAAGAAATCCACAAATGCTCATGTGAATTTACAAGTTATTCACAAATTTATATTCTGCACTCATGGCATTAGATCACCTACCATCTATAAATCAATTAAATGCTTTAATTAAAACCCAAGTGTGTCATCTGATGTCTAAATCTAATTGCTTAGTCTTAGAGTAAGCAAGACCCCCAACAATCAGAGCCAATTTTATTTATTTTCTGAAAAAGATTTGAAAATTTGAAAATCAGCAGACAAAAGCGTGACCATAGCACAATGTTTCTTAAGGCACACAGAATGCCATTGAGTTATGAAGGATAATTTAACTCAATCACAATAACTTCATGGTAGTAAGCTCGTTAACAACAATGCTGTACAAAAGTTGATTAACTACAATCAGCAATACAGTCCTATTTATTCTGAAACAATATCAATTAAATGATACCAAATCAGGGGAGGGTTAGCTTAGGTGCATGGGCCAAGTCAATCCCCTCCTCTTTTCTGCTTGACTCAGTGTAAGTTATTGAATATGTGAGAACAGCCAGATACTGTGAACCACTTCTAATATCTCAGTTATTTATTACTGCATGCTCACATGCAGCCCAATCCTGAGCTGACCAGTGCACAGGGCTGCCATGGCACCAAATGGCTACCATGGCATCCTGAGAGCAGCCGGGCAGCCCGCAGCAGCTCCTCGGAGGAAAGGGACATTCATCCCCTTCCCCCGGGTAAGGGAAGCAGCCCCACAATGAGGTTACTCGATTCTACAGCAGCTCTGGAGCTGCCGCAGAATCGGAAAGTCCCGTATTGGACTGCACAGTACCACACGGGGCTCAGGATTCGGTGGAACAGAGTTCCACACCCCACTCCCTCGCCCCGCCATGCCTCCTCCCCACCCTCCTTACCCCACCAACCCCTGCCCCAGAACGCCTCCTCCCCAACTCCCCCAACACCCCCACTCACTTCTCCACTGCCAGGCGGTTTAAGCAACTGCTGGGTGGCAGAATGCGGGCCCAGTGCTGGAGCTGCTCGCATTGGGTTAGCTCCAACGCTGGGCCCAAGGTAAGGGTTTGCAAATTTGCCTTATGGCACATTTGTGACAGCACGTGCCAGCAGTGAGCTGGTGTGCAGGGCTCTGGATCAGGCCCTGAAACACCTAGTGTATAAGTTTAAACTTAAAAAACCAAAAAGTCAATCACAATTTATCTGAGTGCCTGTGTCTAGTCCATATGGCCCAAGGACTGCCCATACAGGTCCCTGATTAGATCATACAGGACCAACCATTCACACAGGTTTCTGCTGCCCAACTGAAACTGTTCTCTCCAGTTCCCTAAAGACCTTCTCTTGTTGGGGCATTCTGGGCTTGCCTCTGAAGGAGACAATACACAACATGAGGTCTCCATAGTTCTTCATTTTGCTGTAGCACCATGGAACCAATGGTTTCCCCTACATGAACATGGCTTCTAACCTTCTCACACCCATATGCTTCTTCCCTGCACCAGCTTGCACACGTCAGTGCCCCAGTTTATTTAAACTCTGGCTTCAAACATTCTTTGCGAAGCTGGGCCTTGTGGTTTTGACTTCCAGACCAGGCAGTGACACAAACAGTCTGAAATTAGCTTCATACTGCAGTTTAGAAGCCAGAGGTACACCACAGCTCCCAGTTTCACACTAGGTGTTAAAGATAAACCTGGATAAGAGCATAGGAAGCTACCTTCTATTGAGGCAGTTTCGGGGTCCACCTAGCTCAGTATTGTTGACACTAGCTGCCAGCAGTACTCCAAGGAATCCAATAGGAATTTTTCCCTGCCCT
Source organism: Tiliqua scincoides (assembly GCF_035046505.1). Taxonomy (NCBI): domain Eukaryota; kingdom Metazoa; phylum Chordata; class Lepidosauria; order Squamata; family Scincidae; genus Tiliqua; species Tiliqua scincoides. The sequence goes on from NC_089822.1 coordinate 77,142,542, forward strand.
GCCTGGAGATGGAGTGACCCTGGGACCTTCTACATGCAAAGCACATTAACTTCCACTGAACTATGGTCCTTCCCTCAATGCAACAGAGCCAAAGACGTGAAGGTTTCCCATCACAATACTAGCCCTTTTTACTCAAACATGACTGCAGAAGCGAGAGAAGATAGTGGGGAAAAGTTCACCACTGTCCTACTTACATTTGTCAGTGGTCCTGACAGCATGGCTGGGTGCTTTGGTGCTGCAACCAGTGGCTGATTGAAGTGTGTGTGACTTTGGACAAGTCACTTAGGAGAAGTCTCCAAGGAAACTGGAGAAAGGGGCCCTACCAAGTCCTTGGTAATGAGACTCAGGGCCTAATCCTATACAACTTTCTAGTGCTGATGCAGCTGTACTAAGGGGCATGAGCTGCATCCTGCAGTGTGGGGGAGGCAGTCACAGAGGCCTCCTCAAAGTAAGGGAGGCAGCGTTGCAGCTGCATCAGTGCTGGAAAGTTAGATAAGACTGGGCCCACAGGCTGCAATCCTATACAGGCATGCCTTGGTATCCATGGGGGTTCCGTTCCAGAACCTTCCGCAGTTAAACAAATCTGCAGATAAGCCCTCGGGAGCTTCCCTGGGTCTTCTAATGCCTTATAAGGCATTAAAAACATCACTTCTGGTTTCACGAGGAAACGGGAAGTCACTTTTTTTTTGCCCAAACTGCCATTCTGTAGCCCGCAGAGGCTGCAGGCAGATGCGTTAGCCCTCTTCAGGGCTCAGAACACCCTCCAGAGGTAAGGGGAGCACAGTTCCCCTCACCTCCGGAGGGGGAGCGCACAGGGGGCCACACAGACCCAATCCACAGGTACCTGAAACCACAGATATGGGTTCGGCAGATATAAGGCCCCCCTGTACACACTTTCCTGGGAGTAAGCCTCACTGGACACAATCGGATTTACTTCTGACTAGACATGCAAAGGATTGTGGTCTCAGGGTATTCATGCATTTCAGGGAGGTGTGAAGGGGTTAGCCTTCATTCTCATCCTCCTCCTCCCTACTGGGGAGGCTGTTCAGCCATTTTCTCCCACAAGATGCCCTGGATGCCTGCCCTCATCATGGGCCTCCAAAGTGCTTTGAAAGTTTGCCCTGGTTTTTGTGCAAGCAGACATGCCTCCACTTGCCTCTGGGAGGCCCAGATCCAATCTCTTTGTTATCAAGACAATGGGAATGCTGTCTCAGCATATTTTTGCACAGCTGGGATTGTCTCAGGCCAACTTTGGGGTTGACCCAAAAGGGGCAGTAGAATGTTCTGGGACAGAGCAATTTGGGTCAGGTTTCCCCCAGTCAATTGGGCAATCCCAGAAACCAGCACATGTACAGGGGCTCCATACTATAAACTGAAAGTGTAGATCAAAGGTCTCCTCAATGTGTAGCCAAAGGTCACTGAGAGAATGGAAACCACTTTTTCAGTTAATGCGGCTGAATCAAACAGCCTGAATCAGTCACACTGTTTCTTTTATTTTTCTTACCTGTATGAGCTTCTCATGGACTTTTATCAAAAGTAATGCTGCATGAATTAGACAAAATAGACAAAGGGTGCAATCCTAACCCCTTATGTCAGAGCTTTCCAGCACTGACATAAGGGCCATGCAGCTCTGAGGTCAGGGAACAAACATTCCCTTACTCTGAGGAGGCCTCCGTGAGTGACATCCAACTGCAGGATGCAGCACATGTCCCATTGGCACCGCCATGCCAGTGCTGGAAAGTACTGACATAAGGGGTTAGGATTGCGCCCAAAGTGACACAATGGCCAAAAGAAAAGTGTGTCAAAATGTTCGCTAATATTCTCCCTTGGACATGATGTCTAGCCACAGCTGTCAGAAAATTAATAGACAACAGAGGCAAAATGTGTCAAGGTAAAGTTCTCAAGCAGCAAACTACATGCTTAAGCATTTGTCAAGAGCTTCAACAATGCAAACATTATTCCTGAACTGAAAAGCACTCTTCTGTTATTTTTATAGCAATCTTGGGTATAAAAATCAAGTTTTCATTGAAAAAATGGGTGAATCTGATGGAAAGAGATGTTGTACCGATAACTATGGAACAGTTTTAGTGATCTTTCTGTGACTTTCAAAATGCATAAAGCTGTTGAGAAAAGAGAAATAACTATAGCTTTGGGGGATTTTTTATTCTGTTTTGCTTTTAGGTTTAAGTGGAAGTTTCAAAGCATCTGTAGCAATTTTGGAAAATGCTATCTTCATGCTCATCTTTCCTCAGTGTTTGATTTCAGTGAAATGTAGTATTGTGAGGTAAAAATGTCGAGGAAACCAGAAAAATGTTGCGTATAGTTATCAAATGCAAAGCCTCCCAAACAAAGATCTTTTTCCCCCCAGAAAAGTGTCCCATTTTTCCTGCTTTTTCTTTTCTTAAAGTGTTTCGTACCTGACTCTGTATACAAGTTTCATATGCATAAAAATTGTCCTCTCTTGCCATTTTAACTATTCCAAGTTATGTGTCAAAATGCCACAGAAGATCATTTGAGTTCTGGTTTGCACAATTTGCGACCCACCAAGTCCAATGCAGCCCACCAGCCTTGCATTATAGGTTGCCAAGGCCTTGAGAATGCTGCTTGTTTTGGTAATTCTAAACAGCATCAAAAATACAGGCTTCCCAAGGTCCTGATGGAGCACTGTATATGGCTAGTCATCATTGGATTTGGTAGTTCATATGATATGCAAAGAGAGCTTTCTCCCTTCTTTTTACTCTCTTCACTTGAACTTTCCTCTGATGATTTTCTTCCTGTTTCATTTTTGTGTGTTTGCAGTTTGTGTGTTTGTAGTTTGTGGTTGTGGTGTTTGTGATTTTTTGTGTTTGTGATTATCCTCTCCTGCACAGTCACAGTTTCTAGATAGGTGAAAGAAAGACAAGAAAATGCTTTCACAAGAAAGGGGGCACAAATGGCCACAAGCAACAAGGGGAAGCAAGAAATCAAGATTATCCAGGATCAGTATTGTATTGGCAACCTTCAGTCTCGAAAGACTATGGTATCGCGCTCTGAAAGGTGGTTCTGGCACAGCATCTAGTGTGGCTGAAAAGGCCAATCCGGGAGTGACAATCCCTTCCACACCAGGAGCAAGTGCAGTCTGTCCCTGGTCTGTCTCCCTGGCTATGGGCCTTCCTTCTTTGCCTCTTAGCCTCAGACTGTTGGCAAAGTGTCTCTTCAAACTGGGAAAGGCCATGCTGCACAGCCTGCCTCCAAGCGGGCCGCTCAGAGGCCAGGGTTTCCCACTTGTTGAGGTCCATCCCTAAGGCCTTCAGATCCCTCTTGCAGATGTCCTTGTATCGCAGCTGTGGTCTACCTGTAGGGCGCTTTCCTTGCACGAGTTCTCCATAGAGGAGATCCTTTGGGATCCGGCCATCATCCATTCTCACGACATGACCAAGCCAACGCAGACGTCTCTGTTTCAGCAGTGCATACATGCTAGGGATTCCAGCACGTTCCAGGACTGTGTTGTTTGGAACTTTGTCCTGCCAGGTGATGCCGAGGATGCGTCGGAGGCAGCGCATGTGGAAAGCACTCAGTTTCCTCTCCTGTTGTGAGCGAAGAGTCCATGACTCGCTGCAGTACAGAAGTGTACTCAGGACGCAAGCTCTGTAGACCTGGATCTTGGTTTGTTCCGTCAGCTTCTTGTTGGACCAGACTCTCTTTGTGAGTCTGGAAAACGTGGTAGCTGCTTTACCGATGCGCTTGTTTAGCTCGGTATCGAGAGAATGAGTGTCGGAGATCGTTGAGCCAAGGTACACAAAGTCATGGACAACCTCCAGTTCATGCTCAGAAATTGTAATGCAGGGAGGTGAGTCCACATCCTGAACCATGACCTGTGTTTTCTTCAGGCTGATTGTCAGTCCAAAATCTTGGCAGGCCTTGCTAAAACGATCCATGAGCTGCTGGAGATCTTTGGCAGAGTGGGTAGTGACAGCTGCATCGTCGGCAAAGAGGAAGTCACGCAGACATTTCACGCAGACATTGATCCAGGATCAATGTTTCAGTTATCATGACATGAACCCAGCACCATGTACATGTGTAAACCAAGTCCAAATGACTAACTTGCCAGGCAATACTATGAGTCAACACATCCTCTTCCACTCTGTTCCCCCTCTTCCTTTTTCAATCCAGGGCATAAAATGACAAGGAGGACAAGTGAGGACTGCCAGTCTGCTTCCTAAGGTGACTAGGCCGTTTCATGGGTGGACTATGTCAACTTGCTGTATGTGACCAGAGCTCCCACCTTTCTAATGCAGGGATCTTTAAGTGCAAGGTCTGGGCTTCTGGCCATTTTTACACACCTTCAAAATGGAGTCCTTTTGGTCTCAAAATGAGGGATCTGAATCCCATAAAGCTGAAGTTGTACCACAGCCATTGTTTACATTACCACCATGAAATAATGTCCACAAATGGACTAATAAAAACTACCCAGATGGAATGTACTGATTCTTTTTTTTTAATAGCCTTTATTACAAGGTGCTATTTTGAAAATTTGTGTGAAACCCCCAGATTTTTGCGTGCAATAATCTAATGGTATTGTTTTTGGATTTGATTATAGGGACCCCGCAAAACAGAAAATGCTGGAGGTGGCAAATGGATGACAAGATATGTTCATACGGCTGAAGTACTGTATTATTGTTACCTCTATACCTGAACCAACATGTTCTACCTGCAATGAGTGGAGACAGAAAAGGAAAAAAAAGATAGAAAGGCAAGGTGTTTGGGGTAAAAGAGGATGTACCTTATATCATCAACTCAAAACAGGTTCTTTTAATGCATAATATTATGGACTTCTAAGCATAGGCCTCCCTGTCAAACCTGTCCATTTGGAACATATCAGTTTAAACAATCTATCAGGGTATCTGTCAGCTCAGAAAGCCTCTTAGAAAGAGAAGCTATTAGAAATGAACTCATATCTACTGTTCAATGCCATAATCACCCACAGAGCCCACTACACAGCATTGCGAAAGAACGACTGGAGACATACTGAGCTGATTTATAGCTCAGTTCATTTTTTTCTTCTTCTCATACTTTTCACCTCAGTTTTCATCCTTTACATGATGAACAGGTATCAGTGAGAAAGCTCTCCTTGTATATCATGCAAGGTTACTTGGGAAAAATGTATATAAATAGCCTTACCACTTCTAGTCTCTCTTCACCTTTTGAAACACTTAACAAGCATGGGTGGGAGAGTTACAGTTGGGAAACTGAAAAGGAGGAGAAAATAATAAACTGTGTTGAGGAAACCTTCAACCTTTCATATGGGAGAAAGAAAGGATACAAATGTGTTTTCCTCCTAGGAAACACATATTTAACTGCTTTAGAGCACAATCCTGAGCGCTCAATCATCCAGTGCAAGTCCCTTGCGCCGGCCAACGAGTGTCGCAAATGTGCCATAAGACACATCTGAGGCTCGCTTCGAATCGGGCAGACAGGTGCAAAGACTGTGCCAGCCTCTCTGCACCGAAGCAAGCCACAGCTGAGGTGAGTTCACGCAGGTAGCAGGCTGCCAGTGTAGGGTTTTGGAGAGGGTAGGGGGGTGTTTTGGGGGCATTCTGGGACAGGGATAGTGTTATGTATGGAAGTTTAATGTACAAGTTATGCAGGATCGAAATCCTGCATAACCAATTGGCCCAGTTTTATGGCTGGACAATCAGGAGGTGGATCAAGATCCTACCCATCTGATTGGCCCTCTAGTTTAGCCTGCCAATCAGGCAGACTGAGACTGATTCAACAGCACCAGTCAAGGAGAATCTGAGCGGAGCTAAGGAGTATAAAGCAAGGGGTGTTTGCCTTGTGTTTTCATTGCTAGGTTCTGTTCTGAAGATGAAATAAATGTGTTGAGCTGTTATCTCTTGGCCTTCATTTATTCACATGGACCCACTATTTAACAGGGTGGGTAGATAAGGGCCAGCCAAGACAGGCTCGGGGGGTGGGGGTGGGATTGGTCAGTACTTAGGCCAGATCCTAGCCCCCCTCCTGAGCCACCCAGTCTAACCACTGTGAGTTACAGGAAGTTGGACTATATAGACCCTAAGTCTGATCCAGCAGGGCTGTATGTTCTTGTGCTTAGATCTGTGCCAGTAATTTAGCTGGCACAGATCCAAATAGCCCATTGTGGTGGTTTGGGCAATGCTCGGGGTAAGAGGAAAAATATCCCCTTGCGCAAAGTTGCAATACAGTCACCTCCAACCCTGTACTGGATACCTGTTTCAGCACAGGTTGGGACTGGGCTGTGAGAGATCCATCAGTTCCTCTACAATGAACAGCAGCCATTGCACCAATCCTAGTCATCATCTTACATTGATTTAAGGGCAGGAGGTCTGGTCTAGAGGGTAGAGCCTCCGATAGCCCGAAGATAACATCAGAAGGTTGCCAGTTCGAGGACACCGGCAGCTCCCTGAACCTGCTGAGAATGGCGAGACCTTGAAGCAGCTGACAAGCCCAGCTGAGTGATTCCACCTGCTCCTGGTGTGAGCAAGAAGCATCTTGGCTGCCCTCCATGTGAGAGATGGAGCTGCTTGTCAGCCTGCGTGGGAGAACTGGAGGGCAGAAGTGAGACCAAACCAGGAAGATCCATTCTGAAATGGTGCTGGTTCTTGAAAGAGAGAACCTCTATGATTGTAAAAATCCCCTTGAGGGATTTAGAAACGCCTGCCTATGTAAACCGCCTTGAATAAAGTCAGAGGAGTAATCCGATGACCAGAAAGGCGGTATATAAATACCAAGTTATTATTATTATTTGCAAGCCTAGCAGCCAAGCAAAGGGCCAAAAATAAATACAGGCATGGAATGTTGACCAACAACCAGCCGTTGCCCACTCATCACCTTTACAGCCCATTTTTATGGCCATATTTCCACCCGCACTCCCATCATTTGTTGGCTACTTGCTTGGCATATAGAAATGTTATTACTTAGCTAATTTCTCATTTTAGAGAAGCCCTCTGACATCACATGTTTGAGTTTGCTGTTCAGCGTAAGTTGGATGCAGCTTTAACAGAGCTACTCTTGCTGCCAAAAAGAGTTTAATGGCGCTCATTTTATATTCTTATTCATATTCTATAAAATATTTCAAGGATGTGTGCCAACAGTGCCACTCTCAGAAAAAAAAATGGATATCCAATTAGCATTATAAACTCAAACCCTTGCAAAAAAAAGTTGATAATATAGATAATATATTCAGAGATGCAGTTGTTAATCTTTCTATCGGACATCAAAATTAATTAATGCCGACAGATATCTGAATAGGTTAAGGTACAAATGTATAACAAATAAAAACCCAGGAACCAAAATGGGGGAAAGGCAATATATACTGTGTAAATAAAAGAACTGCAACTCTACTCTTTGGAAAGGACCTAAGCAAAACGAATCATAAATGAAAATGTAAAGCTGAACATCTGCATATGTGAATTATTATAAATCACCTCTGGGTATTATCAAAAGGTTAATGTATCATAACCAAACTTCTCTTAAGTCATGCACTCATGCATTTCAGTAATTTGAATGGTGCTTTATCATATTTGTTTTTCAGATTTAGCATATTTCTGTTAAGCCATCCTGGGAATAGTCTGGAGTGAATGGGAAGCATCATTCATAAACATTATCCAAAGGAATCTAAAAGGTTGTATGTACACTAACTATTTGATATTATTTTTCATAGCTTCCTCTTATTACTAGTCTCTTAAAACTAGAATCCAGCTTAAGCAGATATTCAAGCTAGTTCCAGTAGATTGTACTGAATCCAATCTATAGTATTCCCAACCTTTACAGATAAGACAAACTCTAGTCATTATCCACCAAATGGGTTTGCCACATTCCCAGTGTCAAATTAAACATGATGTTTTGCATTTTTGATTTTAAGAGAGTGCCAGGGGGAACCCAGATCAGAATTGGGGTGCATGGGAAGTGGGGAGATGTAACCATTTCTCCTCTCAGGTCACACAGTCACAACAAAAATGCCACTTCCAGGTTGCCATTTGCCTAGAAGGGAAGCTGTGGTTGGCACCTATGTGATGACATAGTATCACTATATTACCACTGTCACTGGTGAATCTCAGCCCATGTCGGATCCTGAACAATACAATGTAGTCAAAATGCAAGCTGCATTCTTATTTCGTTGATGTTAAATTAACGCATTACACTTTTGAAAAGCTTATATCTTTCAAAGGAATGGAAATAAGTCTCGAATGGCCTACTTTTGATTTTCATACCATTTGCTGTGACATTGTCTGTGCTGTTAGTTCAAGAATCATCTTTCCTGATGGGCTAGGAGAAGGCTAAATTGAAACTGGGTCCTCTGTATTAGGCTTAGGTTAACATAGAATGAGTAAGCCCCTCCCTTCCCTGCATTTCAGAAATGTTCTTCTCTAAAACCAGGAAAATTAGATTGCCTCCAGGAAATGTTTCTCAAAGCGGTAAATCAAATATACTTAATACCTGCGACACCACTATTAATACAGTTCAAAATGAAAAGGGAGTTGATCTAGAAACACAATGATCTTTGAAAAGATGCACATTAATGCAGTCTAATAGAAGCTAAATGGGAGGGGGAAAAATTCCACAGTCCTAGAAGTTCTTATCAGGCAGGTAGGTTTTAGCCAACTCCATGATCCTAATCAGTAGCAAAGAAAAATAGGCAAAATTCCAAATTCATTGTACATCCGCAAAGTTGCTAGATTGCTCTGCTTCCACCAATAGCAATGTGGATTGGGAGTTCAGGCTAAGGATTCTTGGCTAGGGTTGCAAAGCTAACCTCTGAGGTTTGCCTGGCTTGGAGCAGGTGGCCGCATTCAGCCTCCTCAACTCCCTTTTCATGGGGTGACATAGAAAAGCTGGACTTGTCAACAGACAAGTGGTGTGGGATTGTTCAGAACAGGGAAGAGACAGTTGCTGACTGTCTCCTCCAAGTTAGGAACCTGCACTAATGGGGAGGGTATGAATCCTTAGAGTTTGAACCCAATGCAGGCATTTGATTGGCTATACAGTAGGTAGCACTTTGAATAAATGGTGTTATTGTGGCTGTATTAATAATCCTAAATACTTTATCTCATGTTTTCATTGCGGGTGTGCTGGCAAGTTGATGTAATAGAGAGAAATTTTAACAGGGAAAGTTTGCCTCCATATGGAGAAACAGAAAAGTCCTTTCAGAAAGTAAGGGAGCAACTATCTGCAGATTCAATGCAAGGCTGCCACCCTATTACACGGTAATATTCACTTTGCATTCTGACTGTAAAAAATCCATCCTTTTATCTATGCAGTCTTCTCTGCTATGTCAGCTCTGCCACACGGATAGAGTTTTTCATCCTAATGGCCATGTATTATAAGTATAATACCAAATGGTGAACATGGCTTGGTACCTAATGTGTTGGTGCAAAATAGTGTCGGAAATGGCTCCATTATCCTTAATTCCAATAGAGACCATTACTGTGCAAGTCTGGGTGCTATCTCTAAATGATGTTAAATTACCATTACTATGCAAGTCTGGGTGTACCAGTTTGTCCCCGTGAGACATGTGAACGACTTCTGCCCTCTTCCATCTGCATGTAAAGACAAGGTCAGAATCATATTCATAGGGCCGCTGGTCCCCCTCATCATATATTCATGGCATACAGTTATAACACCATTATTTCTTTTTTATCTTCTAGCCATGACAAACGTATGCTGTATTAGACTGCATTTTCTGTTCAGGAAAAGACTGGTCTGAATGACTCATGCTTTAATATTATTACATGGTCTGAAGCACACCGGGAGTGAAACATATTCCCTGCTGGCAGAAAAAGAGAGAGCGAGGGCCTTTATTGAGATCACATCAGTGTCTGCTCTTCATTGGACTTTGGGCTGCAATACCCAAGGTCAGCAAATGATTATGTTTCTCCTGTATTCTAAGGGACTTCACCATGAAATTGCCCTTGAGTATACCAATACACAAGAAGATGTAGAGCACGTGCAGCTCCTCTGGTTCAGCATAGGAAACACCAATAGTCTTGAAGAAGAGACATTTGCCCCTGAATAAAACCTTCTACATTCAGCTGAATTACACAGAATCAAAGTTAAGAATCTATCCTAACGGCCATGTCTCACTCTGTTGTCACTTTTTCTTTACTATATATTGTAAAAAAACATGTGCAAAAATATGTTGGGGTAGTAAAAGACCCCAAAACAGCAATGCTGTCAAGTAGATTTAAGAGATGCAGAAGCACATATTTTTCTCAGAGGGCAGAATGGCAGCTTTTTAGGAAAACTGACTTCCAAAGGAGCGACAACCTCCTCCTTTTGTAGCTTCCAAAGGGAGCTACAACCTCCCTTTTTAAAGAAACTATTATTCTGTTCCCTAATAAACAGCATATGCTTGAAAAGTGTTGGAATCACTGCTGACCTTTCTCCAGTAGCATTCCCAGAGGGGGGGGCACAGCACTAAGTTTTGCAGACGCCTCAGCACACCATGGAAGCAGCCCCTCCCCCTTGCTTTTGGAGCCATTCTGGACAGTGAGAGCAAAGCACCTCTGATTTGTTCTTGCAACCCAGAATGGCTCTGAAGGGGAGGGGGTGCTTCTATAGGATGTCAAGGTCCCTGCAAAACATAGTACTGTGCCCCCCCCCCCAGAATGCTACTGATTTGCCTCCTGCATATTTTGGATTCTGTTGCTGCTTCTAGGTGTTGCTGTCTTTCATTTTGGAATAGTAAATGTTCGGGCTATACAGAATACTTCCTCAGACTGGCTTTTAAAAAGTCAAAGATGTCTGAATGAGGACATGTTAATATACCACATCCACAGTTTGTACAATCTCACTGTGTCACATTCTGAACATTAGTTGGTCTTAATAAATTTGTTATAAAGCTGCCTCTGAATTTCATTGTAATGCATTAAGTGCACAACCTTAACCAACTTTCCAGCACTGACATAGCTATGCCATTGGGGCACATGTTGCATCCTGGGGCAGTCAAGGAGGCCTCCTCAAGGTAAGGCAATGTTTGTTCCCTTACCTCCAAGTTGCATTGCCCTTATGTCAGTGCTGGAAAGTTGGTTAGGATTGCTCCCCAACACAGCTTTCTGTTTATCTGTAATGTGAATCCATACACACAACCCCCTCCTGGAGTACAGTTGTCTTGCCTTAGTCATCTTGTTTATCCTGCCAAGTGATATGAAGCATTTTACCACATTGGACGGAGATATGGGACGAAATCAGTGGTAAAATAGACATCTCTATAGTAATAATTATCTGCATTTGTGTACTACTTTCAGACATTTAAAGCACTTCATATAATTATTGTGCTGCAATCTTCATTACAACCCAATAAGGTAGATCATTATTATACCTGTATTGCAGATGGGAAGGCTGAGACTGAGAGAATAGTGGCTTGCCTAAGGCCACCTAGTGAGTTCAACTGGGAACTTCCTGATTCATAGCTGAGTCTAAGCTATTATGTCACACCTGTATCAGATAAGTGACTGAAATTTTAAAAGCATCAGACGTAACCTGCATTGTAGCAGGTGTAGCACACACGCTACATCTCAACCTCCTTTTTGGCCCTCACACATTTCATTCCAATGATTCTCATCAGCTGTCCTTATTTTAATTAAGCAAAATCTCTGGCCAATATTTCTGTGGACATCTGAGAGGAAGGAAAATTGGAAAGAGACTTAACACTATCAATCGGAGTAAACAGAAGTCTTTCAGATCAGACTCAAGGCATTTTGGCCCATTACAGATGGACCCTAAAAAGGCAACCAATATTTTCAGGTCATATACTCTATGCAGTTTTAGGGAGAATTAGATTTCTGTCCATAGACAGGAAGCTGTTCACCAAGTTTAGATAAGGCAAACACTGGATATGCATACATCTTTCAAAGCTAAGACACAAAATGTTTGCCTGTTAATTGTTGGGAATCAAACCAGAATGGAGAGATCGTAACTCAGTGGTGGAGCACATGAAGGTTCAAGCATTCTGTAATATCGCCAATTAAAAAGGAGCAGGGAGCAAGTTGTGGGGGGAAAAAAAGCCTGGCTAAGATTCTGGAATCACTGCCAACTGGAGTAGACTGGAGTAGATTGGGCTAGGTGGACCAATCATAGTACAGTAGTCAGTTCTGGGCTTTATGAGCCAATGGCTAATTAGTACAAAGCCACTTCATATAATATATTCATAGAACATCTTGAGAAGTGTTCAGGTAGTATTTCTATCCATTGCACTGCACCTACATTGGGAAACCGACGAAGGAAATCTCCATTGTTCATTTGTTTCTAGTCTCTGTGGTTTTCTGTGCCTGTAAATACGTTCTCCAAGTTGATTAGGTACTATATCAGTTCAACATCCATCCATTTCCAAGCATGTCCTGCTTTCTCCCTTCTGCTTAGTAATAGTCCTGACTCTTCAGCAGCCTTGGAAAGATGAGTTGGAAATATTGATTTCTTTTGGCAGGCAGAGGTCATAGGAGGAAAGAAACTTCAGTCCAGTACATACCAAAGAACTGTTTACAGCACTAAGTGCAGAACCAAGGCAAATTCAAAGGGCTGCTTTCAACCACTAGAATTGTTGTTGAAAATATAGCTCCTCTTCAGAAAGATAGTCAAAATTGCACACATAGAAGCTCCTCTTCCCCCAAAGGAAGTAGAGACCAACGATGTTGTGGCATGGGCTGGCCTAGTCTTTATGCCACCCTAAGGTGTAGTGTTGATCTTGTACCTTCCCATGAGATTACTGACAAGAAACAGAAGCTGACAGCACCATCCCTATGGACCAGTCTTGAATGGCAGTGTTTCTCAAACTGTGGGTCAGAACCCACTAGGTAGGTCACAAGCCAATTTCACATGGGTCTCCATTCTTTCAATGTGGATTTTATTTTTAGTATTGATGATGCTGCCATGGTATGTGTCCTCATTTGGTGAAATGTTACAGATCTGTACTTTTAACTCAAGTCTGCACTAGCTGTTTTGCCAGCACAGGGCTGAGAGGCCCTGTGTCAGGTCAGAAGCCCCAATGCAGAGTTCTGAATCCAGCAGAGCAGAGCTCTGCTAGTCCCACCCCAGAATGCCTTCTCCCTGCCCTGAGCTCTTCCCTTGGGTAGGGCCAGTGCTAGGATCAGTGTTAAGAGTTCAGTATTGGGCTCTTAGTCTGTGTAAGATGAGACCCAATCTAAATAACACAAATGCCAGTGTTACAATTCAGGAATGCAATTTATCACAGGTGAACAGAGGTGAAAAGTCAAGGACGTTCCAGGTAGGAATGTGGTTATTGGATGCTAAGGTGGTAGAATAGATGTACCACTATAGGCAGCAGTTGGGGCTACCTTTTGGAATGTAAAAAACCAACAACCTGCCAATAGAAATTAGCACATGAAAGATAAAGGTGCCCAGTGCTTTGCCTCCTTTACTGGTTCTCTCACTGTGGGCTTTATAATGTAGGGAAAGCATTCAAAAATGTGCTTGCAGTCTGAAATGATACAGTCTGCTCTACTGTCTCAACAATCTAGAAGCTCATTCTGCTGCCTGTGTAGGTTAAGCCTGAGTCATCAGGGTGCCTGGACACTTGCTAGGGATTGGAACACTGATTGTACTATTTCTTGGAAGCAAGAGTTACACTGTACATAGTAGCGGGGGTGGGGGCGAAGCAGGTCACTGAAGGCTTCAGCATGCACAAGGGAGCATGTTGCACACTGCTCTCTGTGCACAAAATGAGCATGATGGAAGTCTGCAGCCTTTCAACAGGCTTCAAGAACTAAAGGAAGCCACATGATATCATCCCACCTGTTGAATCCCTCGGTTTTCAGCTCAGCCTAATACCAAGTGCTAAGTCGTTAAACAGGCTTGCAGAAGACCTTGAGAGAGATCAGCCTACCTTATTTCATATCTTTTTGGAGACTAAGCCTCCTAGGAAAATGTAAATAGCTCCAAGTTCTGCCAGGCTATTCGGTCTGACAACCAAGCATACATATCTCTTAATGAGATACCTTCAAAGTGCATAGAGCCAGTAGTGGGATTTAAATCCCAAAGAAGGTGACATAAAACACTCAGGCTGACATTTGGAAAATGATGACTTGGCCTTCAGCTTGGCAGTCACAGTGCATCAGTTTTGTAAGGGAAAAAAGTAGAAACAAACATTAAAATTCTGGTGCCTTTCTTTTAGGAAAAAAACTTGCCTAGACAAGTTTTTTTGGTTTGATAGTATGAGTAACAGTCTAACAGCAAAGGGTGATTTACAGCCTGATGACGATCCTTTCTAAAGGATGAGCCAGCAGGACACGTGTTCCATTAGTGTTTGCTGTTGTAAAATTGCCACAAAGCATTTTGCGACAACACAGAGAGCTGGCAGGAAGGCCAGAACCTTCCCACATATGCTGGAAGCCGCCAGGACACCCACCAAACGAGGTACATCCAGGACAGGGGTGGGGAAAGGGGTGGAATGGAGAGGAGATGGGTGAGAGATTGTCATATCAGGCCTTGGAAGGGGCAGAATTGGTGGCTCCAGCATGTGCCACCTTCCAAACCTCCTTCCTGGGTCTGATCCACCTGCATGGATCAATGCAACCACCAAAAATTCAGTCATGACCCACTGGTGGGCAACAGACCCACAATTTGGGAACCACTGTACTAGACTGACTGCAAGTTTCCTACATTCATACAAACTACATGCATACAAACTACACACATTGTACATGCATACAAACTACACACATTGGGGCTGTGCACATACGGCCAGGATTCTCCTTTTTGTAAATCCCATCCTTGCCCTATGTCAGGGCTTTTCAAACTGGGGCACCGCGACGCCCCAGTCTGAGGGCCCTGGCCTCTTTGCCCTTAAGGGGCAGCGAGGGGGCAGGGAGGAGGCTTCTACAGGGCTCCCCGCAGCTTCAGAAGTGAAAGTGGAGTGAATACGCTCCACTTCCGGTTTTATGGAAGCGGGGCGCAATCGCTCCACTTTCACTTCTAAAGCTTCAGGGAGCCCTGCAGATAGTCACACAGGGCTCCCCACACCTCCGGGAAGCTGCAGGAGGCTCTGGTAAGTACAGCCAAGCCCCTGCAGCCCCCTGAGCAACACAGTCCTGGGGATCATGTCTCTGCCTTCCCCCTGCCCCCACAAGGACTTAGAGAGGTTCAAACTCTCTCTGAGAGTTTGAAAAGTGCTGCCCTATGCGAATACACTATTCTAGCTATATTGGCCGTTATTAATGCAGAAATTCATCTTGATTGGTTTATGTGTAGATGCTGTATCTACCCATAAGTAGGAATGAAGAGCTAATATTTTGCGTAGAAATATATAATCTTATCAGTATTTAGTTTATATTGTGTATTCTATAATATAGAATTAAGTTTACTCTGAAGATATTCCTGAGTCTGTCTGTGCTAAGGTTACAACCTTAGAAACTTTCACATCCAGCATATGTCCCTCTCCTTCTGTTTTCTTGTCATAGACAAGCCATGTTTTCTTCCAGCCTCTGTCTCTTTCCAAGAAGCCTGTGAGCAAGAAACACTCATGGCCTCTGAGAGCTGACAGCTTCAGCAGAGAGCGACATCCCACCCTCATTCAGTTGATTTGGAGGAGACCTGGGCCAAGACTGAGCATGATCAGGGCATTCAACAGAGGAGTATTCCTGGCAGACTTCTCTGGAGCTTGCCTGTTCCCTGGCAGTTTTCACACCATATGTGCAGAGTGCGCTTTCTTTGCTCCAGGCAGAAACCATTACTTGATGCTACTAAGGGACAAGCAGCCAGCAGCAGCTCTGAATTAATACTTTCTCATGGACACCAGAGGGTTTGTATCCTGCTGTCTGAACGTGGGGTTTCACTGGAAATTCATTCCTTGACCCAATAAAGCTGTTGAGGTCATTGGTTTGTGCATAACAGCAGCAATGTTAAGTATTTCAGAATTTTATATTCCAGTGGCATTTCGACCATGGTGCATCAAAATGCAGCCTTCAAAGGAGATGCGACATAGGAATAAGTTGCAAGATGTGGTAAAAATTAGACTAGAACTTGGAGCAAAAGCAGCTTCAGTTTGTTTCATTGTTGCACTGTCTACACAAAACCTCCAAACAAGGAGTTAAACCAGACCCCCAAAATGCCAAGTGTTTTTACAAAAGGAAAAGATGCACAGATCAGCATCCGAACCAAAGAAAGCAGGTAGGGATGAATTGCTATGCAAACACTTATTTGGGGAAGAATCACACTGAATCCATTGGGACTTGCTTCTGAGTAAGCATACATATCTGGTGGGATTTCAGAAAAATGCAGCAGGCACATACAAACATGAAGCAAAGAAATGTGAATCAAACATGCTTCGGCAATAAAATGGCTTGAGGGAGTATCCCCATCCCTTAAGAATATATGAAGTATGCTGCCTTCTCAAATCAAAGCATGTTATTATATTAATGAAAACATTGCTTTGATGACATGACAGACATCTCATTCAGAATTGTTCTAGAGCAGTGTTTCTCAACCAGTGGTACGGGTACCAACAGTGGTACTTGAGGCAGTTGTGGACTTACCATCGGGCAGGCGCGAGCCTCTAGGACCCTGAGGCTCCCAATGGGATCGGAAACAGTGCTTCCAGTTTCCTGGAAGCCGTTTATAGCATCAGGGATCCTCAGAGAGGCTTCCCCGACACAGCTTTTGGCGTGCAAGGCTCTGTAAGCCTCAGGTGAGGGGAGGCAGATTTATGTGTGGGGGGTGGTGACAGCCTGCAGGGGTTGCCATCCTGGACCTTTGCCCTGGGGCACGGGGCTGGGGAGGTCTGCTGCTATCTTGAGGTGGTATCTGGTGGTACTTGCAGGACAGCTGCCACCTGGCAGTGAGACCAAGCATGTGACACAACAAACAGTGGTAGGAGGCTTCAAAACATGCCTTTCCATGCTCAAAAAAGCCCTCCTGTCCACCCTGAGCCTCTTATTGGTGTTGTCACGTCACATCTGGGCAATGTCATTGCCTGTTACTTCCAGTGGTACTTCAAGTAGGTGCACCATGTGAAGTGGTACAGCAGAGGACAAAAGTGTTGAGAAACACTGTTCGAGAGCAGTGTTTCCCCCCCATAGATATAAATGGCAGTCCAGTATCTATAATGCCACTGTGGAATCCACCTAATTCTACCTCTAGGCCTGATAACTCCGGGTTCTGAGATGAGGAGATAGCTTTACCTCCATCTCACCTTGTTCCTTGGTCAGACCCCACTTACTTTGTTCTACTGTATTCAAGGGGGACATTAGGAACTGCAACATCCCCCATTTCTTAGCCCCATTCCTTCATCAGCACAACCTCAACACTAATAGCATTTCTAAACTGCAGTACAACTTGGAAGCCAGCCTTTGATATACATGCACAGATGAATGGGCTGGATTAATACACACAATTAGCACAGTGCAACCCCCTAAACTAGGGGTGTCAAACATAAGACCTGCAGGCCTTATCCCAGAAGTTCCTTATCCTCGACCACCCTGTGATAATTGGGCTCTCCTGTATCTTAAAAGAATGATCACAATTTGCACCTTTTCTCTTTCATTTCCAGCAAATGAGTTTCTATGTAAAGACAAAGTGCTTATTTATGGCCATCATCCACTCAATGACATCACTTTCTGCTTAATGATGCCACTTCTGACTCTCAGCAGACACCATAAATGCTTTTCAGTTCATTATATGAAACAACTTTGACACCCCCTGCCCTAATTTATCCTTTCTCTTTCTGTGTCAAAACAAATAAAAATAGCTGTAGCTGTAATTTCTCTCTCTCTCTCTCTCTCTCTCTCTCTCTCTCTCTCTCTCTCTCTCTGGGATCAATCAACTCTTTTTAGTCCCATTAATGTTAGAGAAAGACACTGGCTGCCATCCTATCCATACCTACCTGGGAGTAAACCCTATTGACTATAATGGGACTTACTTCTGGATAGGGCTCTCAAGTACTTTCCTGTGGCAGGCAGTGGGACTTTTAAGAAGTACTTCACTTTAGCTGGATTTGCAAAGGTAACTTCTCTTTTTTTTCATGAAAAACTTGAAAGGTTTTTTAAAAACTGCCCACACCCACATAGTTTAACCACATAAAAGGCAAATGTGTTATACCATCCATTTTTCTCTAGGATACCAATACATCTCAGTGATTTCAACATTATTTTAAGTAATTGAGAGTTAGCAAATAATACTTGATGGAAAAATGGGGGAAGGAGAGAAAAAGATTTGGAAAATTTGCCATACCACCTGTTTATTAGGGGCATAGGTCCTAGTTCTGAATTATCTTGAAATGAATAATCCAAGGCTGAGACTGACTACCACTGGGGTAAGAAAGAGGTTTCAGTGACCTGTTAATTTAACTTGCATATAAGTTAATTGGTTAAAGTTTGAGAGAAGACCGCAGGATCCTTTTACTTGGCCTTCTTTATTAGCACCAAAGTCAGGTGTTGAAACACTTCTGAAGCTGCATAATACTGTCCTAGCGTGGGCACATTCTCACTTGTTAATTATATTGAGAAGTGGAAGAGAATTACAGGGAAGAAAAGAATCTAAACTTCTCCAATAACACCCTGTAATTCTATTTCTGTCCACATAGACATCTGGATCTACCTTTGGAGAAGATTATGACTCGATGTGACTTCAAACATTCCTGGATCAAAGTCTTGCTAATCATTAATTTTTAGAATTTTCCCAAATGCCGTTATCGTGCCTTCTGAGATGCTAACAGTTTGCTGAGCCCTGTGTGCTCCACAGAACTGACCTCAGCCCTGCTCATGGGGATACAATTTAAATAATGGGAGTGGAACAAAAATTGAAAGAGGATGATAGGATGTGAGGAAATGAGGCTAACTAGCAAGGACAACTGGGCTCATGAAAATGTGCAAACCAGGAAATGTTCACAGGCACAGCTTCCCTCCCCCTCGCATGACAACCTGTGAACGCTAGTGCTGCCTCTTCTCTATTCAAGATATAGGAATACTTTGCATCTGGTCATGCTGGATAAAGAAGCAAAATTGGTCATATCAACACTCAGGACCACAACTCAGGGTGACAGCCTAAGAATTGTCAAGTGGGGATCCACACTGTATATCACCTCCTGGTTCTATTCAGCACAGGGAACTATAGGGATACAACAGCCCAATCCTATGGGCTGCTGCAACAACTAGCATTCCATATGCACCTTCTGCACGTCATGAAAGGCACTCTGAGAGAGTGTGGCACCACATACTTCCAGATTGCCACTGGAGAGGCCATAGAGGCCTGGCGCACAGCAGTGGGAAGAAGGCCTGCCAATGGAGTCGGTGGGATGGGCATAACTGGGGGAGGGCCAGGGGTGTATTGGAGGCAGGAGGGGGTGGCACCCGGTGTGGGCAACTTGTGATAGATGCTGTCTCCTCCAGTGACAGCTCACAAACCTGCTTTGTCTCCTCTGACTTGCACCAGCTAAAGAGCTAGCGTGGGTCTGAGGAGACCCATTGTCAGTCATGTGGCTTGCAGGTGTGTAAGGAAAAATATATCCCCTTTCCCCTCCCAATTGGCCTCGGGCAGCACAGCAAGCAGTGCAGCCCATTGCGACATAGCTGCATGCTATGGCAGGGAAAACCATAGGTCTGAGCTCTAAGTTTCAGGCATAGGCAAGGGGATCAGATGGTGGTCTCCAAGCCACTGTATTAAAGCTTACAGTGTTTCTTGCTGTTAGGAGAGCAAGAGGACTCTGCTCCTGTGTGCTTGCTATCTCCTGGATCCAGCAGGTTTGGTATGGACACATGGCAGCCATGCATCTAGCAGACATACAAGGGGAACTGAGTCAAAAAGGAGAGGGTACAGGATGATAACCATGCCAATGCCCCGTTGTCGGAGTTGAGCCATAGAGGTCAGAAGTGTAGAGAGACCTGAAGGTACAGATAAAGGAAAGAAGGGCATACAATCTAGATGAAGGACATTCACAGACATGTACACAAAAGGAAAAACTGATTTTATCAGATGTGCCAAGACTTGACAATTAACTGGATGTGGGAGATTTAGGAGGAGTTAGAGAAGTCACTGAGATTCCATGCCTTTGAGACAGGGGGGTAATTGCAACTGTGGGGGAGGGGGCGATGGAGGCAGGATATGCCAATTTCATCTACTATGGCAACTCCTTTATTTGTATGAATAGAAGTACAAAGTGCTGACTTAGGCTGAAACTTTATGTAATGGTGAGCATGGACCACAACTTGGGCCCAATCCTACCCAACTGTCCCGTGCTAATACAGTCACAATGAAGCCCAAAGATAAGGGAATAAATACTCCCATACCTTAAGGAGGCCTGCATGACTTCCCCACCACCATAGGATGCAGTGCACACCCCATTGGCATGACTGTATCAGCATGGGAAAGTTGGATAGGATTGGGTCCCAAGAGTGGTCTAATCTTATTGAGGTTTACATCAATGACTAGACCAGTGCAGGCAATAGCTAAATCATCCACCAAGCCGAATTATCCAAAAACTGACAATGAGTAATCAAAATTCAGGTGTCAAGAACTGAAACAGATTATTTGGTTACTGTGAACCTGGCAATGTTGTCAAAGATGAGCAAAATAACTGAGCCTTATTCCAGTACCTGGTGAATAAGCAAGCTTAAGTTTTGAAACAAAGTTTCAAAATATTTTGTCAGCCCTATTCTAGACACTTGGAAACTGGCCACAGTTGGGAAATAAATATTCAAGTCCAAATGCTTCCATTGATTCAAACTACAATATCACAGGACTAGCATGAGAGCATCCTTAATGGCCTGTAAATAAAACAAAGCATTCACAGTAGACAATCAGTTCGTTCTCTCTAGATCAGGGGTGCCCAAACCCCGGCCCGGGGGCCACTTGTGGCCCTCAGGGGCTCCCAATCAGGCCCCCGGGGAGCCCCCAGTCTCCAATGAGCTTCTGGCCCTCTGAAGAATTGCTGGAGCCTGTGCTGGCCTGATGCAACTGCTCTCAGCATGAGGACGACTGTTAGAGCTTTCAACTGAGCTGTGGGATGAGGGCTCCCTTCGCTACTTGCTGTTTCATGTCTGTGATGCAATAGTGGCAGTAAAGGAAAGGCCAGCCTTGCTTTGTGCAAGGCCTTTTATAGGCATTGAGCTACTGCAAGACCTTCATTCATTCATATAAGTTCCATCTCTAATAAATTCATTTATGTAAATTTATTCAAATTTTAAATGTAAATCAATTCTTTTTTCCCCAGCCCCCTACACAGTGTCAGAGAGATAATGTAGCCCTCCTGCCAAAATGTTTGGGCACCCCTGCTCTAGATAGATGCCCATTTGAGGAACAAGGTGTGAGGCACTAGTCAGTTTTAAATGGCCCATTAAGCTCTTTTGATGATCCCTCAATGACCTTCCTGAGTTTTTATGGTTTTATTAAATTAATTACAATATATAAGTTGGAAACACCCTAGCACAATCAAGTAGTGCCCACAGCAGGGGGATCTTCTGGCTTGGAAGCAGCTAGTAATTTTGGTAGAAACCGAGGGGGAAAAACTGAGCCTCCCAAATGCAATTTGATTATCCAACATAGTTCTTCTAGATTTGTTTTGCAATCTTATGTTAAGTGAATAGAATACTGACTATAGTGAAGTATGCCTAGCAGAAAGTTTTCTTTAGAAGATCAAAAATTGAAGCAAGTTGAAATAAAAGATATTGATATTCAGGTTTTCCTTTTACTTATTCTGATTGTGCCACTTGGCCCTGCCCCCTCCAATGGGGACAAACTAGAGCAGGGGTGTCAAACATAAGGATGATAGGCCGCATGCAGCACCTGGAAGCAATTCATCTGGCCCCCGTGACAATAGGGCTCTCTCATATCTTAAAATTATGAACAAGATTTGTACTGCTTCTCTTCTGTCATTTGCAGCTAATGAGTTTCTATGCGAGAACGAAGTGCTTATTTCTGGCCGTCATCTGTTTAATGTCACTTCTTGCTTAATGATGTCACTTCTGGCCCTCAACAGGCGCCATGAATGCTATTTGGCCCACTACATGAAATGAAATGACACCCCTGGTCTATAGTCTATACCTATTCCTGTCAGTGAGTTCACTTCTGGCCCTCAGCAGGTGCCATGAATGCTACTAGGCCCACTACATGAATTGAAATGACACCTCTGGTCTAGAGTCTATACCTACTCCTGTCAGTGAGTTCAGTGTTTGTCTGCAGAGATAAATGCTGAATGCAGGGAGAGTTCTTCCCTATGATGGTCAGCTGGAATGTTCCATGGTGGCAATCATCAGTAAACACTCTCCCTGAGTTCGATGTTTGTTGCTGCAGACTAAATGAATGACTAGAAAATGGCAGAGTTGAACATACATGTTGTTGCAGGTTCAGGCAAGGATGGAAGCAGACACCAAGGGGGGTTCAAGGAAAGCAAGCTTTTATTCTCAGCCAGCTGCTAGTCACAGAGGAATAACTTCCAAAGTCTGTGACCCCGATTCTCTCAGGGTGTAAGCTGATATGCAAACAAACTTCCATTGTAAAGCATTGGCTGGACTTCTGATTGGCAAAATGCAAATTACAAAGCCTTGGATCCATTCTTGATTGGCAAACAACATATCACGTGAGGCTGTGTCCCTGCCTACATATCCCACTACTCAGATTCTGCCTAGCATGCCTTACTAAATATGGTACTTTAAAGATGTGAAGTATTTCTAGCTGCAAAAAGTCCCATCTCTCCCTCCCTGCATTGGCTAATAGCACGCTTGCAAAAGTCTCTTTTCTCTTCTAACTACCTGTCTGTTGCGGTTAGCTAGCAGTTTCCTGTTTTCTTTTTAACTGCAAAAGTTCTACAGAACAACTTCTTGCAGTCAAAGCTTATGTCTGCAATACCACTTCCTCTTTTACAGATACAAAGAGGCATTCAAGGGGCATCTTCTAAAATATCCTGTTGACCCAAGCAGCTAAGTATAGGGCCTACTTTGGCCAAAGCACTCTGTACATGCTCAGAACAGGCTAAAATAACTCTGCTCATGTACAAAATCCCAGAAATCTGGCTAGGCACTGTCACAATGTCACCTGGAGAATGAATGTCTAGAATGGATTTAATACAACAGTGGAAGCTCCCAAGCACACTGTCCCAGCAAATTCCTTCATTTCAGAAGCTCCCTTTTGCATGACAAATTCCACCTAACACTTGTCTCCATTAAATGCTGGTTTTCCAGTTCATGGTTTTCCAAACCAGAATTCCTTCACCCTTCACCCTAAAAACACTACGAGATACCCCATGTGTTTGTTATGCAAAACCCTGTTTGTAGTTTGGTGTTTTCATATTTGTTTCATACCAAGTTCTATACACTTTTGTTTCTCTGTTTCTTTTTTCTTTTTTCTTTCTTGAACTAGGTTTTTTGTGGGTTTTTTTACCACAGCATGTGGTGGTAGCACACCAAAACTCCACCTCAGTAGCTGAGTTCTGGACAGGGCATCTGGGGAAAAGTGGCAGCCACTACAAAAAAAAATTTGTTTTCCATCGCAATAGTCTTTAATGATGAAACATCTAAAATATTGTGAGAATATAAAATATCAACAACAGGAGGCAGTAACCAAGAGGAATTCTGTTTGCCAGGGGAAAACTAAGCCCTTTCCTGGATGAATTCAGAATGAGTTACAAATTGCTTATGAAAATGAAACCGTTCATGATTAATCTGGACTCACTCTCATTCACTCTGTAACAAATGAAAATTGAACCAACTAGCCCAAAGTTTTCGTTCATGCAAAAGCCAATGCTCAGCCCTGAAAAACTCTAATATTACAATAGAATGTTCTGTGACGCAGAACTTCATACTTAAAGGTAGCGCAAGAGGTCACTGCTATGCTGTTTTATTACTTTGCTTTCTGAAGTAATTAAATATTCCCTTGACAGAGATTAAAATCAAAATACATTGGAAACACCAGTTCGGGCATTTGCCATTCTATGCATTTTTATGCACCATTTTCTGGATCAAAACTGATCCCCAATTGTGCTCCTGGCCCCTGTGCCGCATAGGGGCAGGCCACAAAGTACAGCCCTCCATGCCACGCCTCCCCCCCACCAGATGCATCCAGAAGCTTTCTGAGGCCTCTGGAAGGCCTGAAAAAAGGCCTCAGAAGGCCTGTAGTTGCAACAGCAGTGCCCTCAGGTGGCACCCTGGGGCATTTGCCCCTCCATGTCTCACCCAGTTACACTAGTGCTGACCCCAAATATTTTTCCCTGAAGAGGAACAAAGCCACAAACAAACAACAGCTCTAAACCATTGACAAATCCTGTTTCTCTCTACAACCATTCCCCCCCCCCGTCTCAGATATGAGAGAGACTTTAAGAAGAAATCTGCATACAGAGAAGGTCAATGGCTAAGACTTTTTTTTTGTTATATCTACAAATAGAATTACTAACTGAATGTATTTTACATATTCTGCATCACGTTATTGTTAAAAGGGGAGAGTTCATGTTAATGTCCAGTGCTCATTAATATCCATAGCCTGGCTGTAAAAATCTTTGCTATTTATGGACTCACAGAGTTGCCTTTGGAAAATTCCCTATGTGCACAATGGAACTTTTTTTAAAAGACTCATAATTGAGGACTTGAGAATGGAAACAAATCTCTCTGCTTCGGAATATTTTTCGGGAGTCAAAGCTTAGAAGAACTCTTGTTCCTTAAGTTTCTTCTTCCAAAAGCTGCTGGGATAAATCATGTCTGATTTTCTATAACCATCATTGTTTTATTATCAAAAGCCTGCTACAGTGGATAGGATTCATGATTCATAGAAAAAGCTAGAGGGTGGGTAAAGGGAAAGGTATGCTACCTGCACTCAGATGTATTTTCAGATTTCTCTCCACATGACATTTTCCCTTCATAAATGTTATTTCCTGGACCCATCTACACAACCAGCCTATACTGGCCTAACACCAGCTTAACTATTAGGACCTACCCCAAGAAAGAATCATAGTTTTGGGAGACAAGTTAATAGCAGTGATGGATGATAGGGTCATGCTGGAAGTGGCCTACACCAACTTATGGAGAAGGACAATGTGCCCTTATTGGCAGGAATTGTGAAGTAGGGATCCGTTGAGCAGCCAGGCATACCTAGCAGGGCTGCTGATATAAACAGAGCAGAACCAAGCCAGTCAGCATCTATGAACCTGTCTACGATCTGCTTTGCATGTTCTGCCACACTGATGTGCACCCATGTGGAGAACTTGCATCATACATGATATTATCTGCATGACTGACAGCCCAATCCTATTGAGGATCAGGCTGTCATGCACAACCTTTTGCGACAGTGTAAGTGAATTCTGTTGACACAAAATGGTATTGCCAGTATGTAGTGCTCCTTAGGGGGCCATTTTGGGAGCACAGTTACACAAGGCAGCAGCACTCCCAGTCCATCATTGGAGCGGACTACACCTGCTGGAATAGTAAGACAGCGGCAGGGGTGAAAAGGGGGCAGGGAATGATGAGGAAGGGTGGGGAGGGGCAAAACGGGGCAGGGACGCTAACTGATCCAGTGGTGATGGCAAACACTAGACCCCATCCTCCTTTTCTACAGCCTCCCCCCCCCCCTTTCTCTGCTTGGACTTTGTTGGAGGAAATTAAAAATAGTTTCCTCTTTGGGGGTAAGCAGAGTAGCTTAAGCAGCAGACCCCCCTTTGGGTATCACCCCAGGGAACCTCCCTCACCCAGCTGACTGCTAATCAATAAAAAAAAAGACAAAGAGGCAATGGCTTGTTAAAGTTGCAAAAAAGAAGTTATTTACTTAGAGTTCCATTGAGTCTATATTTACAGCATCTGATTAGGATCAGAGGTTCAGCTAACACTTAGAGATAGCAAGGCCCTGGAGCTGCCTCACCCTGCATGCCTTGTGCTCAAGATGATCTGGGCATCAAAGCCCTGGTGTGCCCATCTTAACAGGTCGGTGGTCAGAGGACATGAGGAAGTTCTCAGAGGAGAAGGGAAGGATAAAGGGTTAGGGCCACACCCCCCAAGGATCACAGAGAGAACAGGTAGAAAGGTCAGAGTCACTGGGCCATAGCTTGACCCCTTCTGGACAGCATCCTGCCCCCTCTGGACAGCAGATGGAGTTGCACCAACTCCTTGTGTGTCCATGACAGGATGCATGCGTGAACAGTCTCTTTGTAATGAGCTACTTATTTACAAGTGTATAGGCTGAGCAGGCCTTCAGAGACCAGCCTTCAGTCAGGCAAGCCTGGCCATTTGTGGAACTGCACCAGTACTTTGCACCCAAACTAAACAGGTTTTGCCAGATTTAACCAAAGCATAGGTGGGATTTTTATTCCAGATACTTAAAATAGCCTACAAGCATGTCAGTTTCCCCTGCATCAGGCCACACAGAGTCTTGGGACTGAGACTTGCTTTGCAGGACAGAAATAGTCCAACTTCAAGAATGTAAACATTTATCTCAGGTAATCAATAATGTAAAGTCTTCATGTTGAGGTTGTCAGCACAGATGATCTTATCAAAGTATTGTACGTGGTGTATAATTGGACCTAGTGCTTTAAAAGCAAACCTCCCTAGACCTTTGTCATCTTGATATATTTTTATGAATTAACAGAGGAATTATCATTACAACTTTTCTGCTGAGAAACAGCCTCCTGCCTCCTTGAGCGCCTGAGCACTAATCATATGCCATTTGCTCGTGATTAGAGTTCTTAATTTGCATACTTAGACATTCCAATTGAGAGGCTTCTTAAGGACCAAAAATCTACAGGTCCAAGCCCACTCAGACTCTAATGAGGTCATAGATCAGTTCCTACTGGACAATAGGCCTCATTAGAAAACTAGTACTCATAATTCAGTTTAATTGGCTAATATGGTTCACGCTGTTGATGCTAGCACATAATCTGCCACAATCATCCAGCTGCTCGATGCAATTTTGACATTAAGGCTAATTTTATGTTTGCACATTTTCATACTGTTATGCTGATTCATACAAAAGCAGTGGTTGGTCAGAATCAATGTGCATTTCCCCCCTATAATTTATAGACAGGTTTTTTTTATACTTGAACAAAAATTGACAGGAACTAACGGGGAAAATACAGAGTAAATAATGATCCAGTTATTCTTTTCTGCAGGTGAGGGCATGTTTACCAAGCTGTTCCAGCAAACCTGCTATGATATACTAAATAGGGATTTTATTCAGATCCTTACAAATGAAAGCTGAAATCTAAGCCCATCATGGAAATCAAACAAACCCTGGGGGAGTTATGCATATACTTAAACTATACTGATGCCTGCCAAATGTGGATGGCTTAGTAGAGTTAAAAAGTGGGCCTACTGGATCTGTTTTCCATTTCTGTTAACAGCAAGAGATCTTTTTCTAATTCATCTCAATACATAAATAGGATAGACTATTGAGTCCTGCAGCCAAATGTGGCTTTAGCTGGATTTAACATCTTACGTTCAGTTATAAAACGTGAATCTACAAATCCAGAAAAAACCACACTAATGTCAACTTTAATAAGTCATATTAATATTATTTGTTTTAACAGGCAATCATTATATCCATTCTTGGCATTCTATAAATATCCAGACTGCGGTAACTACCACATATGGCTGAAAAGCAATTAGTAGCATTAATCAAAAAAAGGGAAGGCATGTCATCAACATTTGTCATTCTTCTGTGTTTTGCACCTCAGCTGTGTATGCTAATTATTTTATTGTCTGTTAGGTTTCCAAGCTTTTTTCCCCCCTTTATGTTAGCTACATATTATGTAGGGGGCAATCCAGTACCACTGTAAGTACCCATGACTATAGCATTCCCATTGTGTGTTCTCCCCTCTCCTTCACAACATATGAATAGAGGCACACATGCATGCATTGTGACAGCCTGTTACAGAAAATGGATGGTATATGTTAATTTCCCCGATACCCACCGGATATGTTATCCTACCCCCCCCCCCAATACAAATGACTTAGGGCCAAATCCTATTCAACTTTCCAGTAGTTGTGGTGTAGTCATGCCAATGGGGTGAGCACTGCATCCTGTGGTGGGAGGGTAGTTATGGAGGCCTCCACAAGATAAGGGATTATTTGTTCCCTTTGCAGCTGCACCGGTGCTGGAAAGTTCGATAGGATTGGGTCCTCAGGCTCTGATCATTAGTAATTTGCATCTCATAGACAGGGAGATGATGGCGATACAGAAGGCGGTACACAGCTCCCATTCCATGGCCAGCCCTTGCATGAGCCAAATGATGTGGCTCAAGTCCTGCAGTGGGTTGCAGGGAGCAGCAAACAGACTCAGGATGGCGTAAGGCATGTTGTGGCAGCATGGGCAACTGCTTTTTACTGTTGCAGAGAGACAGTCATGCAAGTGATTACAGGTATCAACAAAGTATCCACAGATTTTTCTGTCTCAAAGCTAATGAGAAGGGCCCTTTAAATTAAAGGAAACCAGTCATTTAATAATACCAGAGAGGGCAGCTGGCTGACCATCAATCAGTCTTTCTGCAGGCTTCACTCCTCTCTTCCCCCTGAGCAGGTAAAAGAAAGCTGAATGGCAGCAATTATCCCCTTCTCTATTCTCTTCCTCTTGCTGGGGCTCCTGGTGAAGGGAGGGATTGAAGCCTAAGCTCCTGGACCCATTGACTCTGTGTGCATTTCAAAAGGTCAGTAAGGCTGTTTTTAAATCACAAGAGCACAGAGACTTTGTTTTTTAAATTGATTTGCTATAGTGTGTTGTTGTTTTTTTTGCCATCCACAAAGTTCTTGGAAAGGAACCCTCAAGAATAATGAGTCTCAACCTGTACACACTTTGAAACCTAGTTCAAAATTATATGGAGATGAAGTAGCGCAGCTGAGATGGGACCAGTGCTCCTCCAGGGTAGAGTGGAGGTTTTCGTTGGGGAGGGTGACTGCACTTACCTTGCTTGTGCAGCAAATGCCATGAAATCCGCCATCTGGGTCACCCTCATCTTCATACAGTTCCAAATTGAGCTATTTTTGGAGGGGAGGGATGTGCATACACTGGGGGGTGACAGTGCAAGTGTGGAGGAGGGATCTACCATGCTGCTTCTTGATGTAACCCAGACTCAGGAGCCACCAGGCCTGGCAATGCAGCTGAGGAGATGGTTGGGAATTCCTTCATTTTTGGAGAAAGAAGTGCTCTAGCAGGTTGGAGTGGGTGTGTCAGGTCTGTTCACTTTTTCAAGAACCAAGTAATGTTTCTGGAGGTGTATGTACTGGCTGTTCAGGAGCACTGTCTGAAAATAGCCTTTTCTGATCATCTTGTCACCACTGAGATCAAGGGAAAAAATGTCCTTCACATTATCTCAGATCTGGGTTTACACTGAGCAAAGCTGTTGTTGAGGCACACCACCTAATAAAGTGAATGACAATTCTTAAGAACAGATGTTCATGTAAAGATGTGATCAGGAAGGAGTGATCCAGCATTCCTCACCAGAGGGAATGTAAAGAGGGAATACTGTAGTATTACTACTATCCTGCTGCTGCTGTTTAATTGCAGTATAGATATTTCATCATGTTATTGTTTTAATTGCTTTTCATGGTTTTATTGTTTTTATTGCTTTTTACTGTAAGCCACTTTGAGCACCCTCTATTTTAGGGGGAATGGCGGATATAATTTTGTAAAATAAATACATAAAGAGTATCAGACCCTGTATCG
This sequence comes from Tiliqua scincoides, assembly GCF_035046505.1. NCBI lineage: Eukaryota > Metazoa > Chordata > Lepidosauria > Squamata > Scincidae > Tiliqua > Tiliqua scincoides. Next base: position 77,172,137 of record NC_089822.1, read on the forward strand.
GTGTACAAAGTAAGAAACCATTATAGCAGTGGTTTCCAAAGTGTGAGTTGAGCCGTGGCTCCCCAGGGAGCTTCAGAAACCAGCCAGGGGAGCTGCTGAATCTTCATAAAAAAGCCTCCACTCTATACAATGAATAGGATTATAGCCTTAATAGGAAGCCGTGGCCAGTGGTCTGGTAGGTCAAGGGAGATGCCAGTCAAAATGTTTGGGAATCACTGCACTATAGTGTCATGGAAAACCTAAGACCCAATATCTGCTCAGCAGTGAAATTCACCAGGTGCCCTTGGGAGTGTAACTCTCTCCCAGTTGTACTAAGTGGTTGTGAAATCCACATTTGCGGCACTGAACTCCTTAAAGGAAGGTTGGAACAGAATGTGATAAATAAAACTGGGTATAGATAAATTGCTTGCTTTGGGTATTTAAAAAAAATATTGTCATCCAGTTCATTTTGTTACTGCTTAAAGGTTGAGCTGAGAAAGTGCTGAAATGATTAGGGCTGTTTTTGCCAACTTGGCTGTGTCTCTTGAAGTGCACCATCTGGATTTGCTGCACAGATTGAATAGCAATGAAAATTCAGAGGGCTTTACTTTTGAAATGTACACAAATTAATTTTAAACGGATTTAGAACATTAGTCCTTCAGCTATTTTGATATAGAAATGCACAGGGCTCACGATAGATGCCAATGAACGAATCCTTTTGCACAGCGTGAGTGGGGGCCTGGTACAACCATCATAATGATGCTTAGTTGGAAGTGTGCAGGTTTGGAGATGCTCCTGATGGGTGCAAGCTACCATGCAATGCTGCTGTGATGCCTCTGCTCACTTCACTAGGGGCTTGTAAAGATCTCCCATTGAAACCAACAAAGGTTACACGGTGACAGTGCTTATATAAGAGATTTGTTATTATCAGGCTGTATTCTTTCTGGCTTTGATATACGAAATCCTGTTCCTAGTAGCCTGACTTTAAATTTACCTAGTGTGAATTAGCATGACTTTACCATACCAATCAAGTAAATGCTATTGTATACTATTTCTTTAAAAGGCAAGCCCAGAAGGTGTCAGGACCAGACAGGCCATGTGAGAGAATTGGAAGGAACCATTTCATTTTAGCAGCAGAGCCTGTATAATATCTTCTTGGGCCTGAGCAGTCCTAGACTCAGATAAATCAGGAAGCAGAGACAGTTCTCAGACTCAAGTGCCCTATTTCACCACTGAGTTTTTATGACCCTTTCCAGTGATTTCTAAGTAATAAATAGTTTAGTTTTTAGAAGGTGTTTAGTAGGGATGGGAAAATTGACTCGAGTTGAGTCGCTGAGTCACCCCCCCAGCAACTCAAAAAAGAGTCTTAACGGGGGCACTTTCTTAGTCACCCTTTAGTGATTCTAATGGACTCAAGTCAAGTCCCCCTCCTTTAAAAAACATGTTGCATAAACAACTTCTTAATTCCTGTTCTTAATTCTTGTAATTCCTGTTGATGTTTGTCCCCTCCAGCATGCAGCCTGTCTGTCAGCTAGTCTTCTAAAAGTTTCGTGCTTCTAGCATTCTGTAAAAGCAAGAACCATTCATTCTTGGTACTACCAGTAAGAATATAAATGAAGGGAATAGGCACAGGGGAGTGGGGGGTGCAGAGAACTGCAGATACGTGAAACAGCAAATACTGGATCCACTGAGACAGGGGGATGCCGGTACAGTATTTTCGAATAGGCACTAATCACTCCCAAGTCTCTAGTCCATCGTGACTTCAAAGTTTTTAGTCCCTGATAGCTACTTAACAGCCCGCTTTGTTTCTTTTCCTAATAAAGAGACTCTCTAGCTTAATTCAATCATCATGGCAGTGAATCCAAGGGCTGGCACACTTCTTTTCCTTTCCCATCATGCATTGCTCTCTTGTCCAGACTGCTCTAGTCATAGGTTGGTGTGCCATTCAAACTGAACAAACTATCATTTGCTTCCATGATGGCTGTCAAACCTGGTGAAAACTATGGTTTCAGATCACTCTCGGGAGGCAGCCATTCCTCTTTAGTGCTAACTACAGTTTGCCCACATGAGACATGATTGTGATTTTAGGTTGTGTGTCCTTTGAGGCCTTTGAGGCTCACATTTTGTCATTTATTTTGCCATGTAAACCACTTTGGGAACTTTCATTGAAAAAGTATTATACTTTTATACTTAAGTATAGAAGTAACAATAACAGCAATCCATAAGAAGGAGGAAGGAATCCGATTACAAGGGAGAAGGGGGAGGGAGGAGGATGTCAGATCACAGATTGCTTCCTCTCACCAAACCATGGTTTGGCAATCAGCTGCCAGGATGTGTGAAATGAGACCCTGGTTTTCTGGGCACATTGCTGCCCCTGCCGTTTGCAAGTATGGGTAAATATCCCCAACTTGGTGAACTGATTCTTTGTGACATTTTCCTCAAGCATCTCTATTTCTTCAAGACATATATTGGTTTGGAGCCAGCCTGGAGTTTCTTTTTTAACAGCCAGGTCATATTTATGTAGAATGTTCCATTCTACATTTTAAAAAAAAGGATTAGGGTAGTGGCTCCCAATCTTTTTTGACTCGCAGCTCCTTTGATTTACTGGGCCATTGGCTGTGGCTTCCCATTAGGGATACAATTGTATACATTGCATAGGGTGGCAGTTTTTTCATGAGGATTCTGTGGCTGTCCTGTGTAGTTTCCACGGTTCCCAAGAAAGCCACAGTTTAGGAGCCACTGGTTTGGGGCCTATTCACATTTTTAAGCACATACCTGGAAAAGTAAAGTGTGAATGTGACAAATATGCTTTAAAACATGCATGTCATGTAGATGCACTCAGAATTCTGAGACTGTCCACAGCTTCTTCTAATTGTATACTCAGTGGCAAAACCAGATTTGCCCTGTGATGTCTGAAACAGTTGTTCTATGTCTTCTTGAGGCAAGTGTTGCCTATTTTCAAATATTGCTCAGGATATGCTGTCTATATCTGCCCAGCATCTCAAAAATGCTCAAACAACCTTGCCATCATTCTCTGAAAATGAAGTCATGTGCAAGAGATAGATTTCAGTATTCATGAACTGAAGCGCCTAACCACAAATGTCTTAAGATTCTAAGAAATTCATGGAGAAAAAAACCTGTCATTTAAAATTCAGACAGAAGTGCTTCCACTCTATGTTAATATCACTGCCTTATGACTAGTCCTGTCTCATGATTTTTGACAGAGAAATGTGTTTGACAAGGGGGCGACAGAGGGCAATACTCTGATGTAAATATTCCCCAAGTTATATGTGGCTGGGATCCTTGTCTCGAGGAAAGCAGTCTTCAGAAAAATGTGAGATAACAGCAAGAGATGGAAATACATTTCCAGGATGAGGTAGGTGTTGCTATGGCTTCAGGCACTTACCAGCGTAGAGAATGTACAAAGCTACAATCTGTCCTATTGATCTTATGCGGAATAGGAGATGATTAGTTTCAATATCTCCTCAGCCAACCATTTTTACACCATTGGCTCCCCCATTGGAAATGCAAATGATGTTGCTCTTGGATGAGGTTCACCATTTTTCTATGTGGTTTCTAGAATTCACCTAGCCAAAAATAATGCTTACCCCTCCCCCAAACCTATTTGTGTAAGGACCATACAGCACATGCTAGCTTTGCTTTCTGCTTCTTGAAAAAGACAGCAACCTCTTAGGGTAACATGTGAAGATCTCGGGAGCAAAAATGGTTCCCATTACTCTAAATTAATGCTACTGGCAATGCCAACCCTAATGATTTGAAAAAAAACAAACACAAAATGGTGTTGGGACAGTAACTGAGTGCTTTGCATTGAGAAGATTCCAGGTTTAGTCACTGGCATCTAGAGATAGGACTGGGAAAGACTCTAAATCCCAGAGAGCCACGTCCTGCATTTCTATGAGGCTCACAATGGAAGAGGTAAGATCCTGCCATGTGCTACTGCAGCAAGAATGCTACCTCCGACACAATGCGGTCTGAGGGGAACTATCTCTAGTTGCCTAATGGTGAGGGATCACACTGTATCCTTAGTGTATATTGTGCAATGCATGCACACTCCTTCATTGGCTGTGCGTAGCCTGAACACCAAGGTTGAGTATCTTCAGCACATCAATGGCATTTTTCCCTGCAAGTAATTTGCACCTGTGAAAGTATAGCATATTCCTCTGCCCTCAAATATGCATCTGTTGCTATGGCCTTGATCGGTTGATGGAGTGTACATGGGCAAATGTTATGGGCAGAATCTATTGAGTATTTCCTTTATGTTACCATCCCCTCCATCTGCACTATTTTTATAAATGTAGCTTTTCCTTTTGCTGCTGTTTTAATCCTTTGGGAGCTGTGGGCTTGCTCATCGCACAACGCTCACTCAGCTACATGTTTTGTTCAAAGGACAAAGAAGCAAAGGAGAACATGTCTTATCTTCTTTCCCACATCCACCTCATGCCTCGCCATCTGGGCTGCAGAGCATCCCCAACCAGGATTTTCTTTTGACCACAGAGAGAGAGAGAGAGAGAGAGAGAGAGAGAGAGAGAGAGAGAGAGAGATGGCATAGCAATCCTATCTCCGGCTTGAATAGCAAAGCTCGTCCCTCCTTTCTAACAGATATTGAGCTCGCAGTATTGAGACTGGACATTGAAAAATGAACTTGAAATGACCTGCTTGTCTTTGACCTCTGCCTGGATTCACACAAGAGCCAGGCTTTCCTAGACTGCATACAGAGCAACATTTGATTCTCTGATCATTGTTACTCCTAGCCATTTGCACAGGATGGAGATGCTGGTAGTTAGGAAGAGATGGGTAACATGCCTGGTTGGTGTGCTTACTCCATAGTAAGTGTGCAGAGGATTAGAGGTGACAATGGGGTTGACCATGTTTGGCATTGGCCAAGGCCTGTGGCCATCAGGGGACCCTCCCAGCCAAGTCCTGAATAGCAGCCTGAGCCCTGAATACCAATGGCAGTGACAGTGCCCAATGTGTCGCTGGAATGGAAAGGGTGCTAGAGGGGGCCTAGAGCAAGGCTTTGCCCCAGGGACCCAGAGGATTGTAGGCCCAGTCCTGTAACTGAAGCATGCCCTAAGACTAGGCTGCATGGAAAATTATTATAGCAGTTTTTTCCAAAAGAATTAGATGTCTTGGAGCTTGATATTCTCAGTAACTGCTTGCTGCTTTACATGTGCTGATCCAGATATAGGAACAGGAGGGCAAGTGGTCCTTCTACAGCTTTAGGGCACTCAGCGGCCCATTAGTTGCTCACATTATTACATTTGAACTGCGGTTGTTAAACACTTGTACGAGTTCCAAACACTTGATCTTCCTGCACCACTGAAGTCAGTTGGATGTTTTCCCATAGAACTCACTGTAGCCAAATCAATACTGCAGAGTCCAATCTTGTGTTCACTGGAAATGACAAAACCAAGTGCCTGATATCTTATTTGTGCCAAGGCTACTTTACCCTGCTCCAGCAGCCAAAAAGGACCTATCTATAAATGCATTTTTTTTCCTTCCTAGAGTTCTAAAGAGAGCAAACAATGCAGCTTCAAAGACCCCAAGTGCCAGTGGCCCTAGACTCACAATCTGTCCATGCATAGCTCCAATGGGAGGATGCAAAGCGATGGGAGCATGCAAACTGGTCCAAGCCCGCCCCAGCATTGAAATGGAGATGAGAACAGGGATTCTCTCTCTCTCTCTCTGTGTGTGTGTGTGTGTGTGTGTGTGTAATACAATCACAGCAAATGCTTTTTCCCTATACATAGAGGTCAAGTTGGGAACAACTGGCATGTAAGACATAGATAGTGGGGGGGGGGCAAGAGGGGGTTACCCCCCCAACAAGTAGCTAATTGTAGCTAATCCTTCTGCCCTCTTCACTCCTGTACCTCTGTATTATCTTTAAAGGAAATACATTTTTCATGTCCTTGGAGTGCTTTTCTTTCATCAATCTAGATATAAAAATAATGGAAGGCATGGGCAATTCTTGATTGCTCATCTTTAGGATAGGAGCGTTAGGATAGTGACTTTCCCTTCCCTTCTAATAGTCAGAGGAGAGCTTCATACTCTTATGATTTCTCATCTAAGAATAAAATAAAATATACTGTTTTCCTTTCAGAAATTTAACAGGTGGGGCAAAGTGTGCCTCTCCAAAATGCACTGTGCCCCTTTCCTGCCCCACTCCCAATAATTTTTTTCTGGTGCCACCTGTTATCAGGTGTTCTTTTCAAAACTTTCCCTCCACCCAGATCTTAGAGGATGCAGTCCAGTCCCATCCCCATGGTGTATAAGGCAAGGCAGCTCAACAAGAAAAAAAAGCCCTGCTTCAGCTGGGAGGTCAGCTGACCCTCAGAGCAACAACCAGGGTTGCACTGCCAATATCACAGAAAGGCCTGTGATGCAGGAAGTGAGGATCGGAATAACCTCCAATAGGATATGAGAAACTCCAGCTAGCCTTCCACCAGACGCATAGCAGTATGAGAGCTTTCAAATTAAAGGGGAGCAGTGACAGCAGCAGCAGCAGGAGTGTTCAGTGCTGGCTTTGAAATTTTTTCAAAGGACTTGAGACAAGAAAAATCATCTGGCTCGGCAGGAGGCAAATTGAGAAATTTACCTTGGAGCATATGTTAATTTCTAAGCCACCATCTTTCCCAAGGGCTACCTGAGAGACAGTATGCATTTCACGTTATAGTAAGTCTACAGTCTGGGATAAAATGAGCGACTTCTTTGAGACTCTTTACACATCATTTGAAGAAAAAATGCAGAGCAAGAGAAGAAAACACTCTAATAAAGAAATTTAACATTTGTGTGTCAGTCAGTGGCAACGGGGGCACAGCAATGGGCTGTGGGTGTCATGACAAGTGCCTGCGTTCCAATATTTCCCTCTAAACCATCACCTAATGCACATTACGCCTGGATTATCCTTGCCTAAAATTTTTGTTTTTTCAGTCTTACGAAATCATTTCCCCCCTGGTTTGCAGTCACATTGAGGAAATTGCTGGAGCAGCCCGGGGCACACTTCACACAAATGGTCTGCCATGTGGCACAGCATCCACGCTACCGTGTTGTCAAGTGGATGCAGTGCAGCTGATGGAATGTGCATGGCCTGGCTTTAAGAAAAGGGAATTTATGGGATGGCTGGCCAATTCAAACAACTTGTTTTTCTTGGATTCTACAACTTTAGGCAGCTGGTGAGAGAGTTGCATGTTTTAATGCTTCTGCTTGGGAAAAAGCAAAACAAAAAACAAAAAAAAACCCCACCTCCCTACACACAGGATGCCAACATGGCAAACATCCATGTTCAGCTTAGTTTTTTCCCTTAAAATACTGGTTTTCTATATGAAAGAATCTTTTTGATTGTTTAAAATGACCCAGAGTATAGTAGAAAATCTCTGTAAATGTATGGGATTTTATCCTTTGACAACCTTTGATTATCTTTTTGAATCTATGTATTCTATTGCCTCTAGAAATAAATAATATAGTGTTATATTATATTACACAGGCCTACCCCCAACCCTCTTTTTTAATTGCCAAGGATGTTTGAATCAATTTAGAATATTTTTGGGTGCTGAGTCCAAAAATGCCACTGGTTTCACCTAATTGGCTCTAGTTTTGGGGATATGGCACAGCCACCTTATATGCTGATTCAAGCAGCTTCTTTGTGAGGAAGCTGATGCCATGGCTCCCTCATGAGGAAGCTGCTTGAATCATCATATAAAGTGGCTATTTAGCACCTCTTATTTAGCAGTCACCCATGAAACTGATGTAAGTGGAATGGTCCACATATGGATTTTCATAAAAACTGGAAGTGGCCTTCTGACATTTTCAGGGGGCTTTCTGTGGCCTGCAAAGGCCATGTGCAGCCTCTACAGGCTCAAAGCTGCTTTGGACATGACCAGATCAAGGTTCTGGCTGTGTCCAGATGCCCTATTGGACCACAACCCATGGATTTAATTATCCATGGGTTTTGGTATCTGTTGAGGAGGGGTCTGAGAATGGATCTTCTGCAGATACAGAGGTCCAAATGGATAAACTGAGTGAGCTGGGGTGCCTGCCCTCAGAGCTGTGCTACAGAGATGAAGAAGTAGTGGTGCTGTGAGCAAGCCTGTTTCCAATCCCTGATCAGGAAGATGACCACCTATGGAGGACGTGGCAGTGGCAGGTGCACAGGTAAGTCAAGAGGGCTGCCACCACCATTGTTGTGCTTCAATTTCAAATGGAAGCAGAGGGGAAGGACACAGGTGGTGAATGAGGCAGCAGTGATAGGGGACAACAGAATACCCATGGTGCTTCAGGCATAATTTTCCCTTGGGCTAACCCTGCAGAAACCTTTGCTGATCTACTGTGAGTGGAAATCACCCAGAAATCTCCCAGTAGGAAATCCATACAGTGTCCACTCCTGATCCAGGCTATGTTATCTCATTTACCTAGCCACAGAACACAATCAGTTCAGACATGGTTAAAAATACAGAGAGTGGAGAGAAATGTCATATTAATGTTCCCAAGGACAGCCTACTTCTAAGACAGGAGAATCTACCATCACTCTGCTGACAGCTCTCAAATTTACTTTCCCAATCTCTGATTTAACCCCTGTAGTTCAGTCACACATTTCTGTCTGTCTCTTTGACATCTCTCTCTCTCTCTCTCTCTCTCTCTCTCTCTCTCTCTCTCTCTCTCTCTCTCTCTCTGACTGTTCTCCAGTCACTGCTATTGGAACACAGAAAAATCAGAAGTCTCTTTGTCTTCAAGTCAAAACTGCTTCCCACTCATTCACTCCTTTTTATCATTGTGGATAATTCTGTCACTATCCAAGTCACACAACGCTAGAAACCTGGGCATTTTTACTGCAGTTCATGGGGGGGGGGGGAGATTTTGAAGTCAATGCCAAGGCTTTGGAAGGTTTTCACAAAAAGATAAGGGGTAGGCAAAAGGATAGGCTAAGTGGGGAAATGGGAGGGAGGAAGGAAGGAAGAAATAAGGGATTGATTGCCAACTTTGACTGTTGATAATTCTGAAGGCAACCTCAGGTTGGTTGTTGCTCAAAGATACCTTGAAGGACACAAGGATGCCGCAGCACTCCCACCTCCTATAAGAGTTATAGTGGCATCAGCAGTGAAGGGACCAAAATACTGCTCAGAACCCCTGCAGCGAGGGTTCAAATCCCCTCATCTCATTCATACAGACACAAACATCCAAATAATATATTTGGAACAGAGCAGAGCAAGAGTAGAAAGGTGGCTTCCTTGGAAAAGGGCAGCCAAGTGAAACAAACACATGCATCTTCATAGCAGTTTCGCACCTGTTTGAGCACATCCACCAGCAAGAAAGAGCTCTTATGTCACGGGAAGGACTGGAACGGGTCATAAGGGGACCCTCAACAGCACTCAGGCATAAGAGGTTGCTGGTAGTTCACTGCACGAAGACCCTGGTTGGATGCCAGGCAAGATGAGTTTTAGCCCAACCCAGAGACTGGACCTGACCTGTAAGGCACTCGCCTTTTGCATAAGCAGTGAGAAACATTCATGGCAGTGATAAAAGGAGAAGCAGATCTAGAATCTGCATAGCTGCTCTCTGACCATCCAGCCACAGCAGGAGATGGACAAACAGCACCTTTTCTGGGGCAGGAGATTCAATTTTATGCTGATTTCTCTTCCTCATTGTTCTTTATGGGGTGTTCTCTACTTCTACCTACCTCAGCTGTGTTACTGGCACAGTGTTTTATCTGCCATTGAGGGCATGTCCATTGTCTGAAGATAGGTTAGGATACAGTGTGTGTTAACTCCTACTCATCTCTCCCATGTTCTTCCCACGTTACACCCTAATCTCCTGTTTTTGCCCCTCCACCACTAGATCTGCGTTGGTGTCCTAGCTATGTGAGCATGGCATTGTTCTGGCATCTGTGGCATGTCCATTAGCGGGCAGTCATCTACCTGCGGGGCTGTCATGTCACTGGCAAACACGAGACTAGAGGATAGGATTGGGCCTTTTGGTACTGTCAGAGAAACCCAGTGACTCTGTGTGACCCTGACGTGACTCATACCTACTGGTTCATTGTGAAGAAGATTATATTGGTCAGCTATGGCTGTCTCTCTTAAGAATGTGCCCCTTGACGAGCAGTGGACTACCCAGCCCCACACCCAGGGCAAAGGTCCACGATGGCGCCCCTCGCGGGCTATCGCCACCCCCCTGCGCAAAAATCCAGCCCCCCTACTCACCTGAGGCTCACGGAGCCTTGTGTGACCTCCACCTACGTCAGGGAAATCTCTCTGATGTTCCCCGACGCTATAAACTGTGCTTCCAGGAAACTGGAAGCACAGATTCTGCCCCTGTCAGGAGCCTCAGAGAGGCTTCTGTGGGCCTTAGCACCTCACACCTGGGGCTTTTGCCCCGTTGGACCTTATGGTAAGTCCACAACTGTCCTTGATCCTGTTTTGTCTAAGTAGCCAGGCTCTAGAAAATTTCACATGACTTTTAGGAATAAAAATCTTAACTACAGGAAACAGGAGAATGCTCCATGTTTGGTAGTGGGTTAGGCTTATTTATGAATATGGAACAATATTTTGCGAATAGGTATAAAAACTGTGGAATGTCTTTGTTTCTTTCTACATCTCCCTCATGACTGATCTAGGTTAGCTATGGGTAACTCTGCACCAGGACAATTGTTCTTTTTAAAAAATAAAAAATAAAAAAGCAATAATCTGCAACTGGGTGCTGCTTTTCTTTGGTGTGTAAGTTCCCTAGATCAGAACCCAGAGGGAGAGTTCTTCCCTGTCAGTATTCTTTTGTTCCATCACCAAACAGATGTGACATTCAAACCCAGTTTATAATGAGATTTTGACTGAAAATAGTTTCCTATGATCTGTGAACGTTTTTAATAGTGCTGGTGAAAAATACTTATAGCCCTGACTGAAATATACTTCAGTGTCTATTTTAACACCAATAGCTGGGTGTTTGCATATTAGCCTGCTCCATTTCCAAAAGACTCACAGCCCAATTCTGAGCTTCCCAGTACCCTAGGCTGCAGCAGCGCTGAAATGCATCCCATACTGCTGCATCCCATGGGGCTGGGATGCAATGCCGGGCCTACTTGGGGTAAGGGAGCTCATGCTTCCTTACCCGTGTAGCAGCCAGGCAGCCCTGATGGGTCTCTTTGGATCTGTGCCTGCTATTGAACAGGCACAGATTTGAGGAGACCTATGTCGGGTCTCCTAGGCTGGGAGGGGGGGGGATAGAATATGGCGGCAGGTCCTGCCACCATGTCTGCCCCCCTCTCGTTCTGCTCCCCCTGCCACGCCTTCCTGCCATCCTCCCCCTACCCCTGAATACCTCCCCCCACACCCCAACTCATCTCTCTGCCACCCGGCACTCTCTTGGGGTGCTGCGTGGCATCCAACCGAACTCCAACGAGCTCTGGCTAATGTGGGTTCAGGCTAAGCCAGCTCCGGCGCTGGGCCAGCACTGACTGTCACAGGCGTGCCTTATGGCACGTTTGCAACAGTGCACAGTGGCAGTGGGCTGGCACAAGCCTGTCAAGATAAGTCTCTCAGTGTGGGTAACATTAAATAAATGATCTCTATTTTCCAGAAAGCAGCAACTGTTACCCTGCACATGCCCGATCTTGTCTGATCTCAGAAGCTAAGCAGGGTCAGGCCTGGTTAGTACTTGGATGGGAGACCGCTTGAGAGTACTGGGTGCTGTAGGCTTATACCATAGTCTTTCGAGACTGAAGGTTGCCAACCATATTTTCCAGAATGGTCTCAGGCTGCAATCCTATCCACACGTCCGTGAGAGTAAGCCCCATTGAAGATAATGGGCTTACTTCTGAGTAGAAAAGCATAGATTTGAGCTCTCAGACTCTCTTGTCTAAATGACAAGACTTACAACTCCAGTCACAGAAGTGTTGTTGTTGTTGTTGTTTTAATTTAAAAAAACGAGAGTTGAATATATTGGTGCCAATGCAGCTAAAGACAGTTGTAACTATGTCCAACTGAAACCAATAGAAAAGATTAGGTGTGACTATGTTACGCCTCAGTGCATTCAATGGAATTAATAATCAAGACCTCTAATAGGATTCTAACCACTGGTTTCAGGTTTCTCTGTCTCAATTTCCGAATAACTATCCTGTTTTCTGTTGAGCAAGTGAATATCTCTTTTCCCAGCCACGTTTAAATGGCTAATTAAACTTCAAGCAGAACCCAACATCTATTTTGACCACAAACAAGTGGAATTAAAATGTTACCTGATTGGATCCGACGCTGTGTGACTTAAGGGTCATCTAGGTGACATTTGGATGAAACCTTTAATTTTCAGAATCCACCAGGATGGCAACAGGTCAGGATGCTGGCCCCACCAGATCCCTGACATCCTGCCCTTTTTTTAAAATTATTAATCCCCAATTAATATTAATTAATTGTGTTTTTAACCTTGCAGAGGCAATCAGGTACATTTTGATCACTAACCCAATTTCAACAAATGCTTTCCATAAAGCAATCACAAGAGGCTACTTTCTAATTTGTATAATTTTATAAAGTTGTCCTTGAAACTGAACCTTCTCTTAATGAGGTCAGACACAAATGGGAAAGGACCTTTTCTTTAAATATCATCAAGATTTAATAGAGTTCTATAAGTGATGCTGGAAATTAAATTTTTCTTTTCAAGAAAATTTTTACAAAAAGGTTTATCTGAGGTATTATAAGCCAATGGCACATGCTTCTGTTGGTGATATTGGAAGGATGGAGCAAACTTCCAGTACATATCATGTCCATGAGACAACATGATGCACAATCCAATCCAATGGGCTCTTTGTGCTAGTGGATACACATTCCACCAGTGCTGGCTGCTAAAAAGCAGCTGTAGAGTGCGCTCTAGCATTGTACATTGCAGCTGCTGGAATTCCAGCTGCTTGGAATGCCAGTGGGAAGGCCAGAGCAGGTAAGCCTACAGAGGGGGTTGGAAGGAGGCAGGGAGGGGGTTGAAGTGGGCAGGGGGTAGCGGAATGGGGCGGTGACAGAGATGGAGAGGAGGGCAAATTGGGCCTAGGAGGTGGGCAGGTTTGGCAGCAACAGCACACACCAAATCGTGACCCCTTTCCTGGGCCTGATCCCCTTGCACAGATCAGTTCAGACTCGCACCAAAGATCAAGCTGGCACAAGTCTGAGTTGACCCAGAGTGGCTGCCGGGGCTTACCCCAGAGCAAGGAAACTAATGTTCTCTTACCCTGAGGAGGCCTCCAGTGGCCAACATTCCCATGTGGGATACAGTGGTAGCCACACCAGCACCAGTGCATCGCCACTTGGGGAATTAGATAGGATTAGGCTGGCTACTCTGGAAAGAGTTCTATGGAAAGGGTAATATGTAAACATATTTAAGATTATGGATACAGAATTACCTTTGCACTCATTGGTTATTCTGTTTTAGTGCCCCATTTCTGAAGTACAAAAGAAACAACAAGTAAAAGTGGTCAATGGTATGTTATTAACAGCATGGATTGTCATTGCATACCTTGAAAGCAACCAGGTCTCCCATCAATAGAACAATGGAGATCAATGGAGTAGAAAGATTTGGAAAAGAGTTCTTATGGGCACACTTCATTTGTTCTAAGCAGTTCTGGAAGGGGAAATGGCAGGGCAGAAATTTGCTAAAATCTAGGCAGTCGTTTACTGTATTTTGGAATTCTATGCAACCTTATGAGAACATTCATAATACACAAGTTAGTATGACCCATTCTATCTTATCATTAAGTTAATTTGGTTTATGACCCAATCCTATCTAATGGTGGGTCAAAGGGTGGGTTGAAGGCACGAGCAGCAATGAGCTCTGCCGGGAGCCTGCATGCCTGGTCAAGCTCTGGTCCTGCCCCCTTGAGGCTCAGCAGCCAATGGGCAAGTGAACCGTAGCCCAGCAGCATGAGGCATGGTGTGGCAATGAGCGCTAACAGCTTTTATCTGTATATCGTTAGAGGAAACTAAAGAAAATCATAATAATTAGAAAAAATAATCCCCAGATATTGAACACTGCCATATGTCCATCATGTTACATGTTGACTCAATGCCTATTTTATTGTCCTTTCCCTTTTAGAAATCATTTTCAAAGTTTTTTCCCCTTATAGCATGAGATCCACATTTCACAAGGATTTTTAATATTTGAACAGATTTTAATTATTCTTCAGGACATGATGGAATCATAGCAGGAAGAGCTCCAAAGGGTCTCTGACTTTAAAAAAAAGAAGAAGAAGCTTGCAAAGTAACTTGTTTGTGGCTGTTGAAATCGAGCATAAGCTCTCAAAAGAGAACGCCTGGCATGAAAAATAGCTAACAGGGCTGTAAGGGGGTGGGTGAAGATATGGACTTTAATGTTTCTTACGTAAAGATACTGTGGGAGATACTGCTCCTATTCCACCGATGATCAACTTTTAATGGCCTTGAGGGAGACACACGTTTTCATGCTCCCTTTACTGAAATGTGTCAAATAAAAAAGAGAAAACTGACAAGACTGCATTGGGAAGAGGCTATAACAAGGCAGAAGGCATCAAAATCTGCACAGTAAGTGTAAAAAATAAAAGGCGCTCGTGGTAAATGAGGCATCAAAAATTTGATCCCACATAACGCAACCACAAAGCCCGTCAAAATTTCATAGGTGTCAAGTTTCTGCCTCAAGTGTGTACTTCATTATTTCTTGAACATGGGGTTGAGACTGGACTGAATTTCCTCCCCCCCCCCACACACACACAAAAAAAAAACCAGTTGATTGTTTGACTGGCTGTATAGACAAGAAGTAGAACCATCTTATTCACAGCAATGTTTTCAAAAACAGGGGGGGGAAATACAATAAAAGCAAGCTGGCTTAATCGTCAGCTGCTTTTTCTCCTCTGCAACTGTCCATTTGATCTTATATTACATTGTGAGATTGGTGACACAAAATGTATAATCCCCACCCCACCCCTTCCTAGTCATATGGGTGTCAATAGCAGGTGGTGTTGATCTGGCTATCCTTTCAAGGATGGCTTCATAGGTATGGTCCTGAAGACACAATCTGGGGAACCACGCAAGGCACCAGCCTGCACGCAGCCCATCACTGAGGCAGCTCAGGTCTACTCTTGCTGGTCTCCCCCACCAGTTGCAACGAGGGTGGGGCCTGAGGGGCACCTGCCCTGGGCGCTACACCAAGGGGAACGCATGGCTTTACCTCAGGCTCTGCCCTAGTTATGGAGAAGGTCCTGGCAGCTTCATGTCCACCTTTCCTTCTCCTGTAGAGGCTCTTCTTCAAGAAGGAATGGGAAGCGTGAAGCCGCTGGAGCAGGCACTCCTCCTCTGAGGAGAACCCAGAAGTGACGTCACGTGACACAGTGTGTTACGCCCCTGCCCACTATCACCATGCTGTAAACCAGGGCCTATAAGCTCCTTACTGGACAATTGTGGAAGAAGCCATCTTTTTTTCCTCCAGTGCCATTTTACAATGCCCAGATAGCCTGTCACCATGATATGCTTTCTGGATTTTCATTGCACAGTAAATGTTTGGCTAGCCAGTTGACTCCTTTTCAAAAGAGACCTGGAAAAGTTTAAAAGTTGTCAGACTACCTAGTTTTTTTTTTCTTTTTTCTTTTACCTAAAGTGGCAGCCATTGTGATTTAAATTATGCCAAAAATAACCAGAGGTTAATAAAAGAGGTGAATTCTTAATTGCAAATCCTTCTCGCCTCTCAGCACAGGCAATATTCATTGTTTTACTTTAATTTGCTACATCAAATTAAATTCTTTGTCCTCATCCTGAAATGATTTTACAGGTTTATTTAATGACATTCGCTTCTGCTGTCCACTTAGATATGCAGGTTTCATTAGGTGGGAATGACTACAGAGCATAGCCTGTGCTCCTGCAGCCTCTATTCAATTGTCTATCGACAAACATTTTGCATTCAGCAGTCTAGAACAAATCTAATTCTCTTCTCACCAATTTTGATGTAAATCAGAAGCAATCCCTTGGAGCTGAGATAATTAGAAACAATGCTAAAAACAGATATTAGTGGATGAATTCTTATTTACCTGTTATTTTTCTGCATGGAGGTATTTGTGGGGAGGTGGGGGAGCATTCATACACGCTTCAGCTGTCTCCTCCAGCTTCAGCTGTCTCCTCCAGCTTCAGTCAGGAGTGCCCTGCTGGCAAAACTTTGGTTCTGCTGATTCTATAAATTCCCTATAAAGCGGGCTGAAACAGCCAAGATAATTTGTATCACTAAGATAAAAGAAACTCAGGACAAGATGGAGTTGAAAAATTCTGCCCTGTGATAAACCTTGGAGATAAGGCTAGTTGATAATTTAAGATTGATTACTTGGCAAAAATTTGTGACCTGTAGGCAAGTATCTACAGTATATTATAACCTAGTTTCTAGAATTTGCATCTGAATTGGAGATATTCAAGGACTGGAGCCAAGAACCAATTTATGTTTCTCTCCATTGATGCATCCTGCAGCGGAGTTTTGGGTCCTGGGGACAAGTCTCCACTGTCCCAATGGGTCTACTTGGATTTATGCCACTATTTTGCTGGCACAAGTTAAAGAGGACCTGAGTACAGGCATTGAAGGGGAATAGGATATGGTCAGTGCTGCTGTGACTGATATTGCCCTTTTCCTGGCTTCAACACACACCCCTCTCTGCCCCGGTCTCCACCAGATTCCTTCCCCTACCAGCCCTATTCTGGCCAACCCCAGGACTTTTCCAGTGGCTGCTGGCATATGGCTGTTTGCTGCTTGCAGTGTTGGCCTGGCAACTCTGAATGGCAGGTTGCACTTTGTGACCTGTGTAAAGCATACTGAGTTGCCGGAATGCACATTCTGGTAGTGCAGAGGCCCAGTAGGGTTGGTCTGTAAATGTCTAGTTTTCTCAAAGGGCAAGAACCTCCAAGATTGGAGCCAGTGTGCTGCAAGGCAGATAAGATGGTTTGGGGCAATGTGTAGCCACTTTGGAAAATTTCTATAGAGCATTTCCAGATAAACAACTAGGGGAATGGAAAGGGGAAAAAATTATCTTTTTTTATCCATGTTGCAGTCTGCTGGCTTTCACTTTGGTCAAGAGGAGCATCAATTTGAACTGGGCTTCATGCCACACTGCCACTTACCATAAGCCAGAGTCACATGTCAAGGGCATCCCTGCCATGCTCGGGTAGCCACAGAACATCAAGGAACAACCAATTTTGATGGCTGTACAGGCGGGCTCCAGACTGCATGCAATCAACTTCTTGAGTTGACAAAAAGATTATCAGCAGAAGATTAAAATAGATGCTTATGATTCAATGACACCATAAGAAATGCTGATGGATTAGATGTCAAAGCTCTTTTCCTCTCTGGTGCTCTAGAGAGTATAGAATGATAAGCTAAAGAACATTCAAGGGAATCTTGAGATGTGCAAAGGGGGCATTTAATACAGTTTAAGAAGGGCAGCGTCTCACTTCTTCCTTCATTATATACTCAGATACTTCCATGCAAAATTAATGGCTAGCACATAAATTATGAAGGGTGAGCACATGGATAAATCATTACTTCCTCATTTAAAATAAAGAAATGCAGGGTATCAATCCTTTCCTAGATGCTACTTCCACGCATTTCGAAATGAAAACTTGTGATTTATACACCTATATGATGAAGTGTGTGTGCATTATGTGCATGGGCAATTCCACACCCATAGTTGGCAACCTTCAGTCTTGAAAGACTATGGTATCGCGCTCTGAATGTTGGTTCTGGAACACCATCTAGTGTGGCTGAAAAGGCCGATTTGGGAGTGACAATCCCTTCCACACTGAGAGCAGGTGCAGCCTGTCCCTCGTCTGACTCCCTGGCTATGGGCCTTGCTTCTTTGCCTCTTTGCCTCAGTCTGTTGGCCAAGTGTCTCTTCAAACTGGAAGGGGCCATGCTGCACAGCCTGCCTCCAAGCAGGCTGCTCAGAGGCCAGGGTTTCCCACCTGTTGAGGTCCACTCCTAAGGCCTTCAGATCCCTCTTGCAGATGTCCTTGTATCACAGCTGTGGTCTACCTGTAGGGCGCTTTCCTTGCACGAGTTCTCCATAGAGGAGATCCTTTGGGATCCGGCCATCATCCATTCTCACGACATGACTGAGCCAACGCAGATGTCTCTGTTTCAGCAGTCCATACATGCTAGGGATTCCAGCTCATTCCTGGACTGTGTTGTTTGGAACTTTGTCCTACCAGGTGATGCCGAGGATGCGTCGGAGGCAGCGCATGTGGAAAGTGTTCTGTTTCCTCTCCTGTTGTGAGCAAAGAGTCCATGACTCACTGCAGTACAGAAGTGTACTCAGG
Source organism: Tiliqua scincoides (assembly GCF_035046505.1). Lineage (NCBI taxonomy): Eukaryota > Metazoa > Chordata > Lepidosauria > Squamata > Scincidae > Tiliqua > Tiliqua scincoides. The sequence goes on from NC_089822.1 coordinate 77,190,421, forward strand.
ACGCAAGCTCTGTAGACCTGGATCTTGGTATGTTCCGTCAGCTTCTTGTTGGACCAGACTCTCTTTGTGAGTCTGGAAAATGTGGCAGCTGCTTTACTGATGCGTTTGTTTAGCTCGGTATCGAGAGAAAGAGTGTCGGAGATTGTTGAGCCAAGGTACACAAAATCATGGACAAGCTCCAGTTCATGCGCAGAGATTGTAATGCAGGGAGGTGAGTCCACATCCTGAACCATGACCTGTGCTTTCATAAGGCTGATCGTCAGTCCAAAATCTTGGCAGGCCTTGCATGGGCAATTCTGCACTAAATGCAGCATTAGAAGCACTTGCAATATCTTTTTCTAATAACATTCTACAGGCATTCCATTCCAGTTTGAGAATGAGGGGAATGTTTCTGAGAAGAAGGGTTGGGGAGGAGAATCCCCTCAGCACAGACTCCAGATGCCCCCTCTCTACCTGAATCCCTTGCCTCAGAAACTGAGCCCCAGGAACTGAACCCAATGCCCCTTCCAAAGCCAGAGGATGGTGCTCTTCCTCTTTCCTCTGACTTTCTTGAGAAACTGGTAAGGAAGCCAAAGTGTGCCCCCCCATCACAACTGCCATTGGTAACATTGGGCATGGGTCCTTTAAAGTACAGGAGGTTTCCCTAGGGAAGGGGCAGAAACTGACCACACTTACTAGTGAAATTATATAGATACACTGTCTGTGAGCTCCAGAGCATTGCTAGAGAAACATCTGAGGCTGCTTGAAGAGCAGCAATAGAGCAATATTATTATTAATATTTATTAAGAATATTTAAAAACCACTTTTCAACAAGATGTAGTGCACAAACATAGCAAAATAAATCAATAAATCAATAAATGTTGATTCATAACGTATAATAATATTTAACTGAGAGCCCAATCCTATGCATGTCTACTCAGAAGGAAGTTCCATTATAGTCAATGGGGCTTACACCCAGGAAAGTGTGGATAGGATTGTAGCCTTAGAACAATAAATAAATGTTTGTGAGGCCTTTGGTTTCAACATGCTTCATCTCAGCTGCATTATGTTGGGTTTTATATAATGGGATGATGACGATGAAATATGGTGCTTTTCAACAAAAAAGTAGTTCACAAAATTGTTTGCACAGAAAATTAAATCAATAAATTGTTTCCTGTCTCCAGACTAAAAAGGCATGCCAAAAAGATGCCAGCAACAGCCACTGGAAAAGATGTCATGATGGGGTAAAAGGGGACATTTGCTCTCCTGCCTGCTAAATATAAGAGGCCACTACTATCCTGTCCTGCTAGACTGTATCTCCTAGCTGAGGTGCTGACTCTCTGATAGGACTTGTGTGCCCTACTTGAATGTACCCCTGCCTCCCCTTGGAGATGACCTGGGTTGCTGCTTTGGTCAAAGACTGGCTTTGCCAGTGACTTTGGTGAAAGCAGGATAGCAAGTGGATGCTTATTTACAAGATCTTGGATAATAATAACCCAAATCAGTGCTTGAATTGATCTAAAAGTTGGTTCTGTTGAGCTATATAATCTGTTCCAGAGGCAACATCTGTTTCTGAAATATAAGACTGAAATGCAGCTCTTGCAGATTAGCTAGATGACAGACGGAATGGAGTTGACACTGAAATTTCACCAAAACCAAAATGAGAAGCAACTTCAGTTCTTCCTTCTCAGACAAAACTTCTGAGGAAACTTGAGGGAAGATAAAAGTGTCTTGACATGATTAAGCACATTACTGGGGGGAGACTGAGTGGAAAAAAGTACTAAGAAAAAGCAGGAGCTTATGATTTCTTATTGTCATTTAAAGCCAACTAAAAACAGCGAGAAACAGATTTGGAACGCAATCCTGAGCGCTCAGTCAGCCGGTGCAAGTCCCTTGCACTGGTTGAGGAGTGTCACAAATGTGCCATAAGGCACATCTGCACCTCCTTTCGAGTTGGGTGGCTGGTGCAAGGACATGCCTCCCCACACCAGATCAAGACCTAGTGGAGGTAAGTTTGTGCCTGTGGTGGGCCAGCAGCACCGGGTTTGGGGGAATGGAGGGGGAGGGCATTTCGTGGGCATTCTGGGGCAGGGGAAGGTGGGCAGTGGGCAGACCAGTGGATGGCCCAGGCCCCTCCAGCACTTGGGCTAGATCCTAACCCTCTCCCAAGCAGCCTGGCCCAACACTGGGCTGCTTGGGTCTGCGCCAGCTATTTAGCTGGAGCAGATCCAAATAGCCCTGTTGCAGTGGCTGGGGCAGTGCTCAGGGTTATTCCACACTTGTGCCGCAGCCACCTCCAACCCTGCACTGGATACAGTGCAGGCCAAGTGACCTGCCTGTTCCAGCGCAGGTTAGGACTCAGCTGTTGGTGAATTAAACATGAAATTATTGGCACAGACCCAAATTGTCATTGTATCATTATTTGTCTTGGCAGATACTTGGAGTAAATCTGGAAAGACAAACATAGGCATTGCTAACAGATTGCTTGTGGGCTGGATCCAGACAATTTATTGGCCTCTGAAGATGTCCATCATGGACAAATGCTTGTCCACCATTTCACTCAGGAAGAGAAAAAGGTTTTCGAGTTCTGAGAAATGATAGATCTTCCATACTCTATTGTTACTTCTTTGGGGGAGATTTTGTATGCAATGTCTGTGCACTATGCAAATATATGTATGTATGCAAATACATTATTTGTATGTAATGTTGTGCCCAAGCATATGTTGACTATAGCTATGAAGTACATACTGCTAGATGCACCAGCTATGATATACAGCCCAGCCACGTGTGAAGTTTAAATGGCAAAATACATGCTGGAGCCCAGTCAACTGCCTCAAGAATAGAATGGCTCCTAAGGGAAAGAGTAATACAAAACTTGATTTGCATGAGAAAAGTTCAATCACCAGCATCCCCGCATAGAGCAAGGAAGACCCCTGTCTGAAATGCTGGAGAGTCGCAGCCAGTCAGGGTGGACAATACTAAGCTACACGGACCAATGATCAGATTCCATAAAAGGCAGTTCCCTGTGTTTCAAGAATCCAGGAAATGAATGTTCTAAATCAAAGGGTTTTATACAAGGAGAAGGAAATTATGATTTACTGCCTTCACTGGCTAGTTAACAAGGTTCTCTTCCTAAATCAATTACTAGGTTCCAATAAATAACACAAAAGGGCTGAAGACAAAGTCTTATTTTGAAAATATCATTTCAAATTGAGTTGGGGTAGCATTAAAAAAAGATAAGGACAAATCAATTGGAGCACTGATGAATACCAGCAGTCTTATGAATTTCTCTTCTGAAACAGGTGATTGTTAAAAAAAAAAAAAAAAAAGGAGAATTACAAATAGTGAAGTTGCTAAGTGTTACCAGTTGTAAACTGGAGTTGCTAAGTGTTGTGAGCTGTCAACATCTTATCTTTAATGGATTTACTGGGAGTTCTTAAAAGAAGTCACTAATCTAACCTGTCTTATTGATATCTTGTGTGCTCCCTGGGGCATTTGGTGGGCCACTGTGAGATACAGAAAGCTGGACTAGATGGGCCTATGGCCTGATCTAGCGGGTCTATTCTTATCCATTCAGGCCCACAGCTGTACATAAGAACATAAGAACATAAGAACAGCCCCACTGGATCAGGCCATAGGCCCATCTAGTCCAGCTTCCTGTATCTCACAGCGGCCCACCAAATGCCCCAGGGAGCACACCAGATAACAAGAGACCTCGTCCTGGTGCTCTCCCCTACATCTGGCATTCTGACTTAACCCATTCCTAAAATCAGGAGGTTGCGCATACACATCATGGCTTGTACCCCATAATGGATTTTTCCTCCAGAAACTCGTCCAATCCCCTTTTAAAGGCGTCTAGGCTAGACGCCAGCACCACATCCTGTGGCAAGGAGTTCCACAGACCGACCACGCGCTGAGTAAAGAAATATTTTCTTTTGTCTGTCCTAACCCGCCCAACACTCAATTTTAGTGGATGTCCCCTGGTTCTGGTATTATGTGAGAGTGTAAAGAGCATCTCCCTATCCACTCTGTCCATCCCCTGCATAATTTTGTATGTCTCAATCATGTCCCCCCTCAAGCGTCTCTTTTCTAGGCTGAAGAGGCCCAAACGCCGTAGCCTTTCCTCATAAGGAAGGTGCCCCAGCCCCGTAATCAGCTTAGTCGCTCTCTTTTGCACCTTTTCCATTTCCACTATGTCTTTTTTGAGATGCGGCGACCAGAACTGGACACAATACTCCAGGTGTGGCCTTACCATCGATTTGTACAACGGCATTATAATATTAGCCGTTTTGTTCTCAATACCCTTCCTAATGATCCCAAGCATAGAATTGGCCTTCTTCACTGCCGCCGCACATTGGGTCGACACTTTCATCGACCTGTCCACCACCACCCCAAGATCTCTCTCCTGATCTGTCACAGACAGCTCAGAACCCATCAGCCTATATCTAAAGTTTTGATTTTTTGCCCCAATGTGCATGACTTTACACTTACTGACATTGAAGCGCATCTGCCATTTTGCTGCCCATTCTGCCAGTCTGGAGAGATCCTTCTGGAGCTCCTCACAATCACTTCTGGTCTTTACCACTCGGAAAAGTTTGGTGTCGTCTGCAAACTTAGCCACTTCACTGCTCAACCCTGTCTCCAGGTCATTTATGAAGAGGTTGAAAAGCACCGGTCCCAGGACAGATCCTTGGGGCACACCGCTTTTCACCTCTCTCCATTGTGAAAATTGCCCATTGACACCCACTCTCTGCTTCCTGGCCTCCAACCAGTTCTCAATCCACGAGAGGACCTGTCCTCTAATTCCCTGACTGTGGAGTTTTTTCAGTAGCCTTTGGTGAGGGACCGTGTCAAATGCCTTCTGAAAGTCCAGATATATAATGTCCACGGGTTCTCCCGCATCCACATGCCTGTTGACCTTTTCAAAGAATTCTATAAGGTTTGTGAGGCAAGACTTACCCTTACAGAAGCCATGCTGACTCTCCCTCAGCAAGGCCTGTTCGTCTATGTGTTTTGAGATCCTATCTTTGATGAGGCATTCCACCATCTTACCCGGTATGGATGTTAGGCTGACCGGCCTATAGTTTCCCGGGTCCCCCCTCTTTCCCTTTTTAAAAATAGGCGTGACATTTGCTATCCTCCAATCTTCTGGTACCGTGGCCGTTTTGAGGGACAAGTTGCATACCTTAGTCAAGAGATCTGCAACTTCATTCTTCAATTCCTTAATAACCCTTGGGTGTATGCCATCAGGGCCCGGTGACTTATTGATCTTTAATTTATCAATGAGGTCTGAAACATCTTCTCTTTTAACCTCTATCTGACTTAACTCCTCGGTCAGGAGGGGCCGTTCGGGCAGCGGTATCTGCCCGAGGTCTTCAGCCGTGAAGACAGATGCAAAGAACTCATTTAATTTCTCTGCCATCTCTAAGTCTCCTTTTATCTCCCCTTTCCCTCCCTCACCATCCAGAGGGCCAACCGCTTCTCTGGCGGGTTTCCTGCTTCTAACATATTTGAAGAAGCTTTTATTATTCCCCTTAATGTTGCTGGCCATGCGTTCCTCATAGTCTCGCTTGGCCTCCCCTATCACCTTCTTACATTTCTTTTGCCACAGTTTATGTTCCTTTTTATTCTCTTCATTAGGGCAAGACTTCCATTTACGGAAGGAAGCTTCCTTGCCCTTCACAGCCTCTCTAACTTGGCTGGTTAGCCATGCGGGCACTCTCCTGGATTTAGTGGAACCCTTCTTTCTTTGCGGTATACACCTCTGCTGGGCCTCTATTACTGTTGTTTTAAGCAGCCTCCATGCACTCTGGAGAGACTGGACTCTTTTTACCCTCCCTTTCAACCTCCTTCTAACCAGCCTCCTCATTTGAGGGAAGTCCGCCCGTCGGAAGTCAAGGGTTTTTGTTAGAGATTTGCTTGGTATTCTTCCCCCAACGTGCACATCAAAACGGATCGCAGCATGATCACTGTTCCCCAATGGCTCAGTAACGTTTACATCTCTAACCAGGTCCTGCGTACCGCACAAAATTAAATCCAGAGTCACCTGTCCTCTGGTGGGCTCCTTGACTAGCTGATCTAAGCCACAGTCATTCAGCACGTCAAGAAATCCGGTTTCCTTATCGTGACCAGAACACAAATTGACCCAGTCAATATGAGGATAATTGAAGTCCCCCATGATTACAACCCTGTCCTTCCTTGTCACCTCCCTGATCTGTTTCCTCATTTCAAGGTCCCCATCAGATTTCTGGTCTGGAGGATGATAGCACGCCCCCAGTATTACATTGCTGCACAAGCCTGGTAATTTAACCCACAGAGATTCTACGGTGGAGTCGGACCCACCTTCAATCTCTACTTTGCTGGATTCTATCCCTTCCTTAACATAAAGGGCCACCCCACCTCCAACACGCCCCTGCCTGTCCCTCCTGTAGAGTTTATAGCCCGGGATTGCGGTATCCCACTGATTCTCCGCATTCCACCAGGTTTCCGTTATGCCCACTATGTCAATATTTTCCCTTGTCACCAGACATTCCAGTTCTCCCACCTTTGCTCGTAGACTTCGGGCATTCGCATAAAAGCATTTATACACGGAATGCCCCAGGATGGGCTGCTTATTCGCTCCTTTGTCCCCGCATCCTCTCATTGTGCCAAACCGTCTATCACATCCCATCACCCTACCTTTCCCAATTTCTTCTCCTACCCTGCCTTTGTCTTGTTGTTCTCTAACCTCCCCATCCTCATCCCATAGGGATGAGGAGTCCCGAACCGGATGCCCCTCGGCTCCTGTCGGCCTTCCCCCAGGGATCAGTTTAAAAGCTGCTCTGCCACCTTTTTAATGTTATGCGCCAGCAGTCTGGTTCCATTCTGGTTCAAATGGAGCCCGTCCCTCTTGTACAGGCCCCGCTTGTCCCAAAACATTCCCCAGTGCCTAATGAATCTAAACCCCTCCTCCCTACACCACCGTCTCATCCACGCATTGAGACCCCTGATCTCCGCCTGCCTAGCTGGCCCTGCGCGTGGAACAGGTAGCACTTCAGAGAACGCTACCTTTGAGGTCCTGGCTTTCAGCTTCCTGCCTAAAAGCCTAAATTTGGCCTCCAGGACCTCCCAGCTACACTTGCCCACGTCGTTGGTGCCGACATGCACCACAGCCGCTACCTCTCCCCCAGCACTGTCTACCAGCCTGTCTAGACGAGAAGTGATGTCCGCAACCTTCGCACCAGGCAGGCAAGTCACCATGCGGTCCTCACATCCGTCGCAAACCCCCCTCTCTATGTTTCTAATAATCGAATCCCCCACTACAAGAAGCCCCCGACCCCCCTCCCGCCGAGGAGTATCCCGAGTGCGCTCGGATACGGGCCCATCCCCTGGAGAAGGGATCCCCCCTAGGGGATTGTTTCCCTCCTCTCCAGGATGACGTCCTCCAGTCCCGAGACTTCCCACCCGGGCAGCCGAGGAGCTGCACGCCTGAGGTTGGGACGAAGCCTGATCGTCCCCGGAAGTCTCCCCACCGTCCTCCTCTGGCTGCCTGCGCTTCTCCAGGTCGGCCACCAAGGCTTCAAGGGAGCGGACGCGTTCCCTGAGAGCCTGGAGCTCCTTGCACCGAGGACACACCCATGACTTATGCCCCAGAGGCATATAATCATACATGTGGCACTTGATGCAGAACACTGGATAGCCCCCACCCTGCTGCTGGCTGACTGACTGCATAGCTTTTCTGTTGTTGTTGTTGTTGTTTTATTTAGGGGTTCTTTTAAAAACCGTACACTGGATAGCAGCCCTCTTCTCAAGGGAAGAGGAAGGGCAGTGTATGGGGCCCTGGCCTCCTCGCCCTGCTGCTGAACTCGCCCAGATGCTAAACTCTTGTGCCTTACCTGGCACTTAGTTCCCAGAGGCACTTGGTTCCCAGAGGCCACACGCGTCTGCAGAGAGCCCCACGCGATGGCCCGCCTAGCTTTATACTCCTGGCTGGCTCCTCCCCCCTCCTTCCTTCCTGATTGAAAGGGGGCTGGCCTTCCCAGGTGAGTTTACAAAAGCTCAGGAAGGCAAATGGCTGCTGATGGGCGTGACCTACTCTGCAGGCTCCTGAATGGACTGCTTGGATTAGCCTAATGGGGCTCTTAATGGGTTGGGAATTGGCCCTTCCTAGGTCCTTTCCCTCCTAGTTCTGTTCTCTTAGGCTGGACTGTTTTTGTAACCTCAAGCTAGTTTTTATTTGGGTTTGTTTAATTATTTATTGCTCTCTAGATCCTGTGTCCCAATTTACTGACCTGTTTAGGTTATGTTCTAACTTAGATTAGGTTTAACCTGGGTTAAGTATAGGTTTAATTTAAACAAGTAGAAAAACCTGCTTTCCACTTTATCCTCCTCCCTTCCTTCAATTAAGTGCTACCTTAGGTGCAGCTAACTTTCAACTTTGATTTAAATGCCTGACCTTTAGGCTCTTACTCACGAGTAGGACTCTGCTCTTACTCACGAGTAGGACTCTGCTCCTACTCACGAGTAGCCCTATGTACCTCCCTTAGGTGCTAACTTTCAATTTTGATTTAAGGTTGCTTTAAAGGTAAGATTAAGGTTAGAAGACAGGGAGTTAGAAAGACAAAGCGTTAGAATGAGTACACTTACCTCCTCCTCCTGCTCCTCCTCCTCTCCTTCTCCAAAACTCAGAGGTCTCCTTGCCTTCTCCTCGCCCAGATGCTAAACTCTTGTGCCTTACCTGGCACTTAGTTCCCAGAGGCACTTGGTTCCCAGAGGCCACACGCGTCTGCAGAGAGCCCCACGCGATGGCCCGCCTAGCTTTATACTCCTGGCTGGCTCCTCCCCCCTCCTTCCTTCCTGATTGAAAGGGGGCTGGCCTTCCCAGGTGAGTTTACAAAAGCTCAGGAAGGCAAATGGCTGCTGATGGGCGTGACCTACTCTGCAGGCTCCTGAATGGACTGCTTGGATTAGCCTAATGGGGCTCTTAATGGGTTGGGAATTGGCCCTTCCTAGGTCCTTTCCCTCCTAGTTCTGTTCTCTTAGGCTGGACTGTTTTTGTAACCTCAAGCTAGTTTTTATTTGGGTTTGTTTAATTATTTATTGCTCTCTAGATCCTGTGTCCCAATTTACTGACCTGTTTAGGTTATGTTCTAACTTAGATTAGGTTTAACCTGGGTTAAGTATAGGTTTAATTTAAACAAGTAGAAAAACCTGCTTTCCACTTTATCCTCCTCCCTTCCTTCAATTAAGTGCTACCTTAGGTGCAGCTAACTTTCAACTTTGATTTAAATGCCTGACCTTTAGGCTCTTACTCACGAGTAGGACTCTGCTCTTACTCACGAGTAGGACTCTGCTCCTACTCACGAGTAGCCCTATGTACCTCCCTTAGGTGCTAACTTTCAATTTTGATTTAAGGTTGCTTTAAAGGTAAGATTAAGGTTAGAAGACAGGGAGTTAGAAAGACAAAGCGTTAGAATGAGTACACTTACCTCCTCCTCCTGCTCCTCCTCCTCTCCTTCTCCAAAACTCAGAGGTCTCCTTGCCTTCTCCTCGCCCAGATGCTAAACTCTTGTGCCTTACCTGGCACTTAGTTCCCAGAGGCACTTGGTTCCCAGAGGCCACACGCGTCTGCAGAGGTTTATTTCTTCCTGCAGCTGTAGGTTTATTTCTGTAGCTAATGAGAAGCTAATTACATCCTAAGGTACAGAAGATTTGATAATCCCTAAATAATTGTACAAAAGTTGCAGCATCTCCAAAATTGCTAGTCTTGTGAACTGCTGGGGCACTTAGGGAGTGGCAATCGCCACTCTAGAGGCCACAGATGCCCTCTAGAGACCAATATGTATCTAGATTACATGGGTGAAATAAGTCATATGGTGGCCCGCTTCCCAATCATGCATACAAAGCTTACGTGTGTGTGATTTATGCACAAATAAACCTCCAGAAGTTATGTATACATGTAGAAGGTGAAGCAGACAGTGACCACAACACCATTTTTATTCCTATTGATGTGTGAATAACCCAGGTGGGCACGAGATTGCTCAATTGCAGTCTGCCCCTCCTACTGTACTTTTAGATTTTTTTATTCCTATGCCACAGAATAGCTTGATGCTTCTGCAGGCTGCATGCAAAGGAAGTTTTATTCTCCCTGGTTTTTAAGTAAAGGGCAGGGAGGGCTGAAGCACACCTGCTCATTTGCCTGCTTGTTCTCCATGGCAGCGAGCGGTGTGTGCAAATGTGCGCAAGCCCAAGTGGCAGTGGGCAGTGGATTCAGACAGTCCAGAAGCACAGGGCACCCCTGGACAGTACAGTGATTATGTGACAGTTTAAGTAGCAATGAAGAGAGGGCATCCAATCTTCCTTTTATTAGATAGTTTACAAAGCCATGCAACGACTCACAGGAGGTATTTATTGCATTTTCTGCTACTATCCTTAGTACAATCTGTTCTGTCTCTTGGTTTTATCCTGGTGCCGTTTCCATTTTTCTTCTTACCTTACCAGCTTACTGATTCTTTCCTGTCCTAAGAGTTACTGGAAGTGGGCATGCTGTGCTTCAACAGCACTATTCTTGATCCACTGTCCAGTCCCTTCCTGCTAATGCACCAGGAAATTTGGTTACCATGGCTATAATTACCATAAAGTTAATACCTATTAATGTTGGCTGTGGAATTACTGTCCAATGTCTAGAATATGAAACAAACACTAGGCTCGGTGCCTTTGCTAGAAGGAGCTGGATTCTTGCAGAGTTTGTGAATGCCTCGCCATATGTGCCTGTATGCGTCTCTCCACACACAATGCAAGCAGTTGCAGAAGTGGTCAGCCGGCATGAAGATTGAAAGTCGGAGTGAAGCAGCCTTCATCCAAGCTGAACAAATAGAATATTATGCGCTGAGTTTTTCCGGCAAAAGCCACACAAAGCAAATTAAGAAACACCCTGGGCTATAATTTACTGCAAAAATGCTTTCTAAATTTCTGACACTTTCATTTAACTGACTAATTAAATTTGCTTGTAGGCATCTTACTTGAGAAGTGTAATAATGGAGCTGTCCTTTCGGAAGGAAAGGGGGATGACTATTGTTGGGGCACACGTGTGTAAACAGGTGTTGATTTCCTGTTGAGTAATTGTCCAAAGGCTCATGGGCCCAAAGTCCACTCTAGGAGACACATCAGGAATCTTGCACCTGTGATCATATAACAAGTGCCATGTGTGCAGAGATCCACTAGGCTTGTCAGCCAACCCATTGCTTTGTGCTGTGCTCACTCACTGTCAGTCATATCAATCTCTCCTGTCATGTCAGAGTGCACCCTGAAGTGTCTTACAGAATGAGAGTGAATGACGCTGCCCTCCCTCATGAGGAAAGGATTAGCTTTTCCTCAGGCCCAGGGCAGTGGATGGTAAAAAGCAACAAGGATTGATTTTGCTGCTTCCTAGTACTGCGAAAGCATGCCAAGAAGTAAAAAGCAGCTAAGGGTGCAATCCTATCTTGCACTGGAACAGGCAAGCCAAGAGGCTTGCGCTAGGTGGCCAAAGTGACTCAGCCAGAGGTAAGGAGAAACTTTTCTCCATACATCCAGGTAAGCCACCGTTGCACCTATGGGTCTCTCCAGACTTGTGCCACTTATTAAGGTGGCACAAGTCCAAGGAGAAAGGAGTGGCTTGAAGCAGGGGTTGGGATCCGGCATGTTAGCGACCCTCCTGGGCCGGAGCAGCTGAGGATTGCGCTGAAAGTCTTACAGAGGAAGGGACCAAATTGCTCACCCACCTGGCCAGGGAGGTGCTTGAACATGACAAGAAAGATCTTTGTTGCTGCTAGTGTGTCTCTAGCTCCTAGGGTGAACCACTCTCCTGAAAAGAGGCTCGGCTTCTCACTTCATCCTAGGAAGCACAGACATGTGGTGTGGGGGCCACAGGTCAGGCGAAACTACCCTACTGCAGACCACATAAAATTGCCGCAGCCTCTCCTGCAACCGCTCGTGCGCTTCACCCACTTTCTGACTCAGCATATGCATGCGGAACATGTGCACCATCACAGGGGAGGCTGCAGCAATTTTCTGTGGAATACTGTAGGGTGATTCTGCCTCACCTGCCACCCCACACTGTGTATCCCTACTAGGCAGCACTCAGGAGCAGGGAGAGGCACCCCACCCACCTCCAAGTTGAAAGAGGTGATAGGGGTTCAGTGAGCATGCTGGGGAAAAGGCAGAAAGATCGTGCCCACAGTCACACTTTCATACCTATCTGCTCACTGGCCACACACCCCAGTCTCTGTACATCAGGTACTTGTCTGCAGAGGGCAGCAATGAATAAGGTGGATCCATAGTGTTTCCATATTCCTCTGTGCATGGAAGAACCCTCTCTGCAGTTAGCACTATCCTCTGCAGAAAAGCAATGAATATGCGGAGACCCACAGGGACAGTCACTGAGAGTTATCAGCATGCCTAAGGGGCAGGGGCAGACACACCCACCCCCAACACACACACACAAACTCCTGAAGAGCTCAAGGAATTATACCCCCTTGCTGATGGAGAGCTGGTGAGCACACTGCTGGAATGCTGAAGTTGTCAATAAACCTGCTCTGAATCCAGCCACAGCAAAAAAGCAGAAATTCAACTGCTGCCACTGTTAACTGTGCTTTGTTCAAGCAACTGCATTGCTATGCTTGAATCTTGCGGCCAGGCAAGTTTTATTACCATTTTGTCCCATTTTTATCTGCCTTTTAGTTTTCTTGATGTTCTGTTATCCCAGTTTTTATGTTATTGCATTGTACTTTTTATATCCTGCTGTTTTTAAAACTTGGTGCAAATGATTTCAGAGGTCTGGCTTCGAACACAAGTGTGCAGGGATGTGTGGCCTCAGAGTCCAGATGTATTAAGTAGCCCCCAACATTCTAGTGGTGATTTGGAAGACTGGATGGCAGCCAGCCATAGCTAAGCCCGCTTAGCAATTTCTGTCCCTTTTATTTTAAATAGAGACTTAAGCACATGATTCTAAAGCACATTTCACTCCCCTAGAAATCAGTGGGACCTAAAAGGACATACAGTCTGACCTCAGCATCTGCATGGGTTCTGTTCTCAGGACCCCTGCAGAAGCCAAAATCTGTAGATAACAGGATTCATTGGTGGGGGAGCCAACCTGTACCCTCTGAATATGACCAGAGGTGTCCTGGTACCTGTGTTTAGGATTTCAGCCTGAACGAGATAATATGTAAAGTGAGTAAATGAGTAAAGAACACAGAAGGTTGGGGATTCATCCGAGTGGTGACCGCTGTATCTCTTGTGAGAAGCTGAACATAAATGTTATTACAACATAACTTATAAACCATTCTTAATATCCAGGCACTCTCACTAAGTTTTTTGATATGTGTTTTTCCGCCCAGAGTGTATTAATTATCTTGTTTGTACAGATCCATTTTTTTCTACAGGAAAGGGAAAGATGGGGGGAGGCCTGAAAGTCCAGAGATGTAATTATATAGTTATTTTGCTAAGCAGAAATTGCTTTCACAAGTTGAGGCTGAAGCAAGCTGTTCCAGAGGAAGGCAAAGCCCTTTGCATGGGGAAGGGTGTGGATGCAGATGTCACTTTTGAATTCCATGTAAATGCTTGGCTTCTTTTCTAGCCATCCACAAAATTGCTGTATCCAGAGCCAAGCCAGTCAAGCAATAAATATGTAGCTATGAATAATTTCTATGACAAAACACAGTCCAGGCCCTGGGAGGAATTGACTTGGTACTTAGTATAAAAGAGCAGCTACTGAGGGAGGACCATTCTCTCCACTCAAGTAACCTAACAGAGTGAAATGCATGAGAGTGCAATGCTCTCCAAGAGATCAAGGAGCATAGAAGACAGCTCATCAGCAAATGCTAAGAGGAAGTCTGCAATCTTTCACCTGCAGAAATGGAAAACAAACAAGGGAACAATCTTTGGGGGAATCATCAAGAATACCTCAATTTCTGAAGAATGCACTAAACATGCTGTGTGAGCTTATGCATGTTTACTGAGAAGTAAAGCCCTATGCATTCAGTGGGCCTTACTCTCTAGTAAGTGAGTGTAGGATTGCAGTCACCATTTACCCCTTTTCCTTGGCAACAAAGATGATAAACGGCAATGAATATGGTCTGAACATCACTATAAGCAAGCAAATTATTTGCCAAATTTAATTTAGTCCCCATTTTTCCTTTAAGGAAATAGTCTTTTCAGTGGCATTGCTAGGGAGGTGTGGGATGTGGGGCCCACACCAGGTGATGTGCACTGGGGAGGTGATGCACACTGGGGGAGGGGGGGTTGACACAACTAGTGAGCAAAATTGCTAAAGTGGTGGTTTGTATGAATACCATCATGTTATCTATCATTTGATGTGTAATTTACAGCAGAATGCCGTGAAACAAATGGCTCTGAAATATCCCTGTTCTATCAAAAGGTATGGCAAAAAAAAAAAAAACCATCAGGGGAGTGGCAATGGTACATCAACATGCCCACCACCTGGGTTGTTACCTTGCCCACTGCATCATAGGGGTGATGAGCTAGCCTCCCACACCCTAGTGACACAATGAGTCTTTCACAAATATATATATATATATATTTCTTTTTCTCAGCCTCATCCTCATTACACTTCAAATAATACAGTTAACTGCTGGGCTCTTCTAACATATTGCATTGAAATAAACCAGAAAAAATAATCCAGTCTATAAATAGATTCAGTTGCAATATTTCCCATTAAACCCATTGAACACTGGGTGTCTCAGTCTAGCACATCCTTGCCCTAGGCATGTATACTTGAAAGCAATTGCCCCTTCAGTCTCAAACACGTTTATTCAAGACTATTTAACATAATCAATAAAATTTAGCTTGGCTTGGTTGGCAACCTTCAGTCTTGAAAGACTATGGTATAAGCCTACAGCACCCAGGAGACCCAGGCGGTCTCCCATCCAAGTACTAACCAGGCTTGACCCTGCTTAGCAAGATCAGACGAGATTGGGCATGTGCAGGTTAACAGTTTACTTATAAGGTAATTGTGTTTTAGGTCAGAGGTGTCTGACTGCAAAGCAGTGAAGCTGCAGAGGTCCAAAGTGTAGAAAGAGGAAGTGGGGTATAGCAGTTAGAGTTAGAAAAGAAGCTGAAATTCATCAATTCCTAGTAGCAAAGATTGAGTGCCATACACCACCTGGTTCCAACTCCCCTTTCTCCAGGGTTAGGATTTTTTTTAGGTAGAGGGAAGCTATGAGGAAAAGAGAAGCAACAGCTAAATTGGTCTGTTTGAGCAATTCATCCAATATGTTCAAAAAATACTTGGGTTCCCCCCCCCCCCCCAGTTTTGACTGAAACAGTCCAACAGTCATTTCTTTTCAGGGAAGGTGGAGCAGTGAGGTGGAGTCCTAGTGAGAGTATCAGCCAATGAAACACAGGTTCCTCGTTGGCCACAAGGTCATGGGCAAGCCAGCATCTCTCAGCCAATGCCCCCACAGAGTTCGTGGGAGATAAAATGGAGGATAATCAGGTACATCCTTCCAAGCTCCATGAAAGAAGAATGGGATTAAAATACAGGTGTGCACCGCTTAATGATCTTCTGCTTAACAACAGACCACATATACTACAGAGATCAAAACACAACAAAGAGGCTCTTAATGAGGCAGTCGGGTCTCCCAAAGCTTGCAGCAGAGTGTCTGTTTACACAAAGATGCTCTTAATACAAAGAGACAATCTATTTCCAGTTGCCTGTGCAGCCAGTGTCTGGCAGGGAGTGTTGGCACTAGATTGAACTGAATGTTCAATCATAATCACATAATAACGGGGATTGGATAAAGTATCCATGTTGTTAAGTGACACACACCTCTATAGTAAAAATAGTGAGTATGCAGGTGCAGAGGGAGAAAGGAGTTCACAACTACATGGTATATTGAGCGACAGTAGATGCTCTGGGATAGGGCACTCAGCCTGGATTGCCCTAGTGGGTATTTTGGGCTGTGATGGGGAAAAAAATACTAGATCTAATGAATGGAATGTAGTTTAGACTCTACCACTGCACATTTGGATATATGACACAAGTAACTGGGAGTCTTTCCAAGCTGTGTGCTTGTCACATGACAAGTGCAGCAAGAAGTGGCGATTTGCATGAGAGAGCAAGCTGATACAGATCATACATCACTGACAAAACTCCCATATCACCTCCCAGCACCTGGAAGATCAAGCGCTTTTCGACGGCGTCAGTTCACTGATATGGCTTCTGCGATGAGAGACCGAGTGATGTACACGCTTGGGTGTGAACTGGTCCCTTCTTTCTCTTTAGCATCCAATTCATACACCTGAGTTTGAGAGGCAGAGGTAGCCAGCCAAAACCCAAGACACATCATTTGTGCAACACTGCCATTTTATGATCGTTGGTGCTTGCCCATTTCCTCCCATTCTCAATACGGGATCACAGATTTTCAAAATTCTTCATTCTAACCTCCACTTTGTAAAAAGGGATATGTGTTAGCCATAAAATGTAATACTTGATTATGTGATGGGGACGTTGTGATCTGACGCCCCCAAATATTTAATTTTCATCATACCATATTCTTTCTTAGCATGATGACTATGAATCTTCAATCTGATTTTCATCCACATCTTTGAAAACTAAGCAGCGCTCCAGCCTTGAACAGCTTCCTTCAGTCATTCATCAATGCGTATTACAATCAGTGTCTGGGTAATTGAAATTCTTTATCAGTATCTGCTCTACATACCTTCAACATTGCCTGATCTAAATTTTCCACCATTCAGCTCCACAGCAGTGTCTCCCTGAACATTTTTTACCCATCCTGCAATTACAATTCAACTGTCTAGAATGTGGCAACAACCCTCAATATAGTATAACGCATAGTTATGAGATCCAGTTCGACGAGGCTCCCATTCACTTCCATTGGATACATTGCTTCAGTACAGCAGGAAGAAAAGATAGGCCCATCTATCTTAGTCCTTAAGTGTGTCGTCAGCAATTGAATTCTAAAATGAATAGAAACAAGGTTATTTAAAACTGATGGGTATTGGTGGTGCTTTTGGAATATCCGCGAGCCGAGTCTTTATGGCCGATTTTCAAGAATACGGCCTTACTTTATGGCCTGTAAAACTAAGCAAAGGTGTCTGCTGTTAATGGTGGCAAGTATAAATGATCCATGGCTTCCTTTTACTCACTGCTTCCCTTACCATCTGCTGGTGGAAGTGGAGTTTGCCAGGTGCTCGTTTCATTGCATGAATGTCTCTCTTTACATGCATTGGTTCCAGTACTGTAGACCAGATGCCAGCATCTGAGGAACTGGCTTATAGGTTCAAATCAAAATGGGAGATATGACAATCAACCTGCTTTCTCTTCACCTTCGCTGCTTCTTATGTTTGCCATGTTACAATTTGGTAGTGACGGTCAGAATTCTGGCAGAATTCTTTGCTTTTCAGCCCTTAAACACCCAGGAGCCCTTTAAGGGTCTAGACCTGGCAAGTCTATGCCTGCCTGACTTCCTAGCCCATGTTCAGCAAGCTTCTTCTTCAGGCCTCTTTCTCTTACCCCTGCTCTTTCCTCTGGTTCCTGTTTCTCACTCCACTATCTACTCTGACCCTTTCTTCCACCCCAGGAATCCTACAGGAAATTGTACACCACTAAAGAGCCTTGGAATCACTGAAGGAATTCTCAGGAACTTTGCATATACTGAAATTCCCAAGGGATATTTTTTTCTTCTTTTTTTTTGGGGGGGGGGGGGGGGGTTAGGGGATCATAAGCATTAGTCCATATAGCAGAAATGAAGTATTATCAGGCTTTATGACCCCTTTTGAGCTCCAGTGCCCCAAACTGTGTCCAGTATTTTAAGAGAGATTCATTGTGTGATTCAACCCATCACACAATTCCACATGCCCTTCACTTAAGGTTCCACAGTCTGAAGTACCTCTGAAATATGTAGATCACAATTTGTTGTCAGACTTTGAGGGATGTTCTGTTGCTGGAGCTTGAAACATCTTGTAGGCTGTTTCTTGAGCACCAGTTTAAGGGAGCCCTAACAGTGTTTGTGACCATACATGGATGCCTGTGCATGGATGTGGTAAAATGACGTGGTTATCCTGTGGTTTAGGTGACACGACCATTTGTTGTGGCAGTATGGCTTGAGTTGATGAGTTAATGACAAAAAAAGATTTAATCTGAGGCAAGCTCCAAGTTCCCATCCTAACTAGTCAAAGAGATAACAAATGGAAGGTGAGAGACAGAGAGGTTAAATAATTAGATTGATCTTAATTGCCAATTGATCTTAATATGTTTTTTATCTGCTATTTATTGCCAATTTATGTTTTTTTAAAATCTGTTTTTACATGTTGTTAGCCGCCCTGGGTCCCTTTTAGGGAGAAGGGCGGGATACAAATAAAGTTTATTATTATTATTATTATTATTATTATTATTATTATTATTATTATTATTATTATTATTATTATTATCTTCAAGCAGAAAAAGAGAAAGGCAGGACAGTGGGGCCAGAGGGACATACATGACACCTGTCTGGGTCTGCTGAGTCAGGTTCCAGGAGAAGATGTCCAGATTCTAGCAGCACTGGCAAACTCCAGGAACAGAGCAGAGTGACTGGAGAACTCCTCAGCAAAAAGCAGAAGCAGAACTGTCAGTGTCTACAGTGCGCTTAAGGAAAAAGGGATGAAGATGAGAATGTGCTTGCTTGAGCAACCTAGGAAATATCTGGGGGCTTGAGTGGAAGTTTGAATGGCTCTAGGCAACTTATAGTTGTTTGAGTTCTGGCCCAGCAATTTGGCTTAGGGGTGGCAGGTGCAGCTCACAAGAATCCAGAAGAGACAAATACTTTAGCTAGGAAAGCCAAGGATAGTTATAAGCACCAGAGGTTTGAGAGGGTGAATGCTGAAGGAAGGATAAAAGCTGAGAGGCCAAGGGGGAGGTGTTTAGACATAGCCAAAGGCAGCCAGGCACAACTATTGGCACAAAAAGCAAATAGCCCTCAAACTTCCATTGACTTGTTAGAAGAAAAGGTTCAGTTGAGGAACAGGAGTGGGCAATCATCCAGGATGACTGAGAAGATCAGCATGTTAACAGACAATGGGAAGGTCTGGAGAAGGCAAACAGTCTCAGCAGCGGGACTGGAAGGGATAGCATGGGGCCACTGCAATTCTGTTTCAACTGCTCTGCTTTTATGAGAGCAATTAGGCTAGCCCTTCCCTTCACCACCACCTCCTTCATTTCCTCTTCTGTTCCCAGGGGTCCTCTTACCTGATGGGCACTGGGGGTGGTGAGGGTGAGAATGGAAAAGGGAGGGGTTGGGAGTGTACGCTGACTCACATAACGTTTTTGAAAGGAGGACAGAAAATTTGGGTGCTGTTCCAGACACCAGTTTAATTTTAGCTGGGACTGGTATCTTATGATCGGCCTGCCCTGGGCCCCACATTCCTCTAGGGATAGCCGTTTATACCCCCACACAAGTGTACACACACACACACACACACACACACTCTTAAAAATAAGAGCGCATGTATCTGCAAAAGTTCACCTACATATAAAGCATAATTCCTGCTTTCAGAACTCAAGAGTTTTTTTCAGTGCTGCAGGGCGTTCCATCTTCAGTGCTCTTCCACCACGGACGGTAGTGATGCCACAGCTAGTGATTGTTCTCCTGAGAAACCTCTTTTCCATTGCTCACGTGAATGGGGAAATGTAGCTGACAGATATTGTGCTGTGTTAAACCTTGAGGGTTCCTGCCTAGGTGAAAGAAAGGGGAAAAAAACGCCGTGGTAGCTCACACAGGACACTGAAGTGCTGGTGGAAAAAGGTCACAGCATGCTGCCATTATTTCCTGGGAACCTGAAGACTGGAAGGTGAATTCTCTGTAGATATATATAGATGCCAATACCCTGAAACAGTATGATAAAGAGTAAGAGGTCACATCCACAAGAGGAAGGTTCTCTGATGCAAAGCCTCAGAGAAGCAGGAAACATTCAATTACCACCAGTCCTGCCAGGCTTCAAATTCCATCAAAAACATGGTGCTTAGAATGTCTTTCCTGAAGTCTTGTCCCTCTTTCTCTCCTCTGATTCTTTCACACCCCAAGTTAAGCAAAAAGCTTTTTCCCCCCACACATTTATTTATTTTGAAGATTTCTATCCAACTTTTTTGCAGCTCACATTACTGAAAAAGAAGAGCGCAATCAATACAGTGATGCTTTGTCTGGAAGCAGCTTGTGAACCTGCTAATGAAGGCCAGAACATGGAAAGAAAGGGTGCATCACTGTTATATACATGAAGTGCACGTTTGGAGAGGGAGGACTTCGGCAACATCACCCCATGCCATGCCCAGACCCCAAATTTGGGTCTTTTGAAATTGGATTTGTCTTCTAGCCAGCTTTGTCTGTCAGTACCCCCTCACCCCCAAGCCGAAATGCCCATTTACTATGAGAAGATGGATGGGACAAACGGCAGCAGAAAAGACAGAAAAGCACTTATTGGAAATGAGGCTCCTGAGAGATGAGCATATTTTTTAACATATTCCAGGAAAGCCGGAAGAGAAAAGGCTGCCATTCAATGCAGACTTACGTAACAGTAAGTTTAGAAGTCAATGAGAAACTTCATAAGTTTCAAGACCAGTTGAGAGTGATCCACCCATCACTAGCGGCAAACATAAAATCAGAATCAGTTTTACATTTGGCATGAGAGTAAATGGGAGATTTTTTTTTTAAAGTGCACATGGCTTAGAGCAGTAAATTTCTGAAATACTTAGCACTTTAATATAAAGAAACGAAAAATGGAAAATCAAGAACTGATGTAAGTAGGCTATTTGTTTTCAAATTAATGTTAAATTATTGCCTAGCTATTGTATTTTCCCAGCAAAGTGTGACTAAATAATTTGAAAAGAAACATATTTATGCAATGAAGAAACTAATTATTTATAAAATGCAATCACAGATTGCAAATATGAATAATAACAAGGATTCAGTAGAGGCAGGAAATTGTGCGCACTTTTGTAAAACAGTTCTTTTGTGTGTGTGTCAACAACCAGCTTTCATTTATTATTATTATTATTATTATTATTATTATTATTATTATTATTATTATTATTATTATTATTAATGATGATGATGATGATGATGAAAAACATTCCAAGGAGCTTGTTCATACAGAATAAGTATTGTCCCATCCCAAGAAAGGAGATCCACATATGGAAGAACTTTGTCTTACTGAATTGGGAATTAAATGCAGGTGGGACCTCAATATCCACTGATTTGACTCACCACTGATGCTAAGGTCCACCTTTAAATGCCTTGTAACAAGGAAAAAGGACCAAAATCCAATTTCCCACCTTCATCCTGTTTAATTATACTTTCATTTCATTACATTCCATTATTCACCCTAGTGGGTGAATGTGGTATAGCATCTATGCCAATGCATTCTGCAGCGACAATGGAAGAGCGAGAAACCTGGAAGTGAGTCTTTACAACTTTTTTTCCATTGATTTGGAATCCACTGATTTATTTTTTTTTTACCTCAGTGGATAATGAGGTACGACCTGTAGGTACATTGAGAAGGGATGTGCACCTGAGTTTACATCCACAGTGCAATACACTTTAGACAGGGGGATGGACATGCTCGTACACGCACATAACGGAACGAGAGGGCTCTGCAATGCGGTTTTAGGCCTGCCAAAATGGAATCAATTTACCAAACTTTTAAAGATACAGCATATTTCCATCACACTCCCCTCATTATATCTATACTGGCCTAAAGAACCATGTGCATGTCAAGACCTTGGGCACTGCTGGGCTCTGTAAATGTCCCTACAAAAAATGTTCCTACAAAAATGTAGGGACATTCAACACGTCAGGAACCTTGGGAATAAGAGGCAGGGCTGTAGTGCAGCCCAGGTGCAATGATCGGATAATGTTTCTTAACCACACTTCCCTGCTTTTGGATTGGGCTACAGAGCTTTTTCACTGCCTAAAGACTTGGGAATCATTTTAGGGTCAGTGTTGAGAGAATCACCAGGGTGAAGACATCACTCATTTGTAATCTTGAAACCCAGATCAACAGACTTATGGGACAGGTTGCTTCATCTGGCAAGGTGATATGGATACTGTCTGAGAGACTAAAATGAAATTTGGGGCCCCGTCCATAGTGAAAGCAGAAACGGGTGTTTCTGTTGGGGCAATTCAACGTGATCCAGTGCCTGAGGGGGTACCAAATTCCTCTGTCTGCCTCCCCAAGTTCAGCCACCCATCTCACCCCTGCAGACTCCCTCAAATTCAGCTGCCCCCTATCCCTGCTCATGCCAACACTGACCTTCTTCCATGCCCCCTCTCCCTCATTTCATACAACTTCTTCCAATTGCTCTTCCCTCCTCCTCTACTCTTTACTGAAAAAGCATGGGGAGCAAGTAGAAAAGAAAGTGCATGGAGGGAGGAGCAGAGAGGTACTGACCTAGAGCATCCCCAGACACTCTTAAGTCAAAGCTGATGGGGAAAGGGGCTCCAAGAGTCAATATCTTTATATTGATCAAGATACATTGGTCAAGTCCTGGATGGATAAGATGAAGGAAGGTAGTGTTTCTCAGTAATGTATTTCTTCCTGGGTTCTCAGATGAAAGCAAACAAGCTCACTGGATGGGGAAAAAAGGGATTACAGGAGTCTAGTGGAATTCTCTCTGACCTTTCCCATTTCTTTTTTCAGCAAAAGTGATGCATAAATCACAGACTCCTTGACACACCTTCCAATTCTCTGTCACATTCCCTCCAGGCTCCACCCCCTTGGCTAGAACCCAGATTCGGTCCGTAGCTGCAAGGCTTCAAAACTACAAAAAAGACCAAAAAAGATTGATAGTAACCACACCTTTCCGTTCTACTTCACATGTACATATATTCTTCAGTCACATTTATAAGCAACAAAAGCCAAAGTCATTTTAAATGCTACCACCCCTTGGGATGGTGAATGAGACTTAAGTTTAAAATGTGACTCTACTAAAAGGCGAACAGCGTCTTTAAAAAAGTATATCTTCCAGCAATGTTATTTTTGCGCATAATAAACCTGCAGCAATCTCCCAGTGCTTGCTAACAATACACTGTCATTTTGAATTGCTCTTGGACTTTTAGGAAAGAAAAGAACTGCAGGCAGAGATACTAAAGCTATTCACCTCAGTTGCATTAGCTCTCCAAAAGTAGGTTACAAGGAGCATGTTATTTTAAAGGGTATCTTGCATAGGCTTGTGAACTAAATATTGCATGTGGCTTGTTATGCTTTGGGCATCAGTAAGTCTGAAGTCATTTCTAATAAGGGACAAGCAAATCTCATTGCATGTGGCTGCATCCAGCAACGAGGTCAGTAGGTGGCAAGGTGGCAAGGGTGTTAAAAGAGGCCTCTGGCCTAATGTATTACTCCAGGGACATGTTTTACCTGGAATTTTTCTGTGGGTGCAAAGGAAATTTCTTGAGTGAATCTCACACAGAATTAGTAAAAACTGGGTTGTTGTCACGCCTTAGGGGAATTTGGCGATTCTGCATGATCAGGTCCTCAGAAGCGGATGATCTCTAGGTTATTGTAGGGTTTCATGGTTAGACAGTGGTAGGGTTACTAATACAAAAGCTGACAGAGCGCCTATACCTTTAACCGTTGTATAGAAGAGGAAATTTTTGCAGGGGCAGCTCAACATGGAAGGGTTTAAAAAGCTGAACCTGCCAAAATTCCCTCTTCTATACAATGGTTAAAGATATCGGCACTCTGTTCTCTTTTGTATCTGATAACCCTAGGCAGTGGGACAGACAGGAAGAATGAGCAGAAACCTGCATCCGCTGCCTGGGGAGCCAGGAAAGGTGGAAATAAAGCACACTAGAACCTGATATATCAGTTGACCACTGAGAAATCAGGAGGTGTGGTCTAGAAGTGGCGCTGACACTTTGCCTGAAAAAGCCAAGCAGGATCAGCTTGGGTCTCACCTTGGATGCATCCCTGAAAGCTGCTGGCTAGAGATGAAGGAACGTTGAGGAGGGTGGACTGGCAAGAAATGGATAACATCCTGAGAACCAGCCTACGGCATGTTTTGCAGCTGCCTGTGGAAACTTGGAAAACAAGAGCTGGGCAGTCAGGACAATGACTGCACTATGAAGGGAAACATCTGGAGAAATGGAGGATTCTATGAATTTCTCTCATAGAATAACACTTGTAAAAACCCCATTTGGAGGGGGGGAAGGATTTATGGTCACCTTGCCTATGTAAAGAGTCTTGGGTCTATGTGAAAGGCAGTATATAAACACTGTAATAAATATTAAATAAATAAATTTCAGTAATGTGGTGTGTACTTTTAAGAAATAATAGTCCATTTGAAGTTTGAACACTGATCCCTGCACTAGTTTTTAAGAGGGAGGGGAGAAAGATGCAAAAGACACGTGTAACCAATCCTCTCAGAGTTAGCCTTTGCTATTTAAGATGGGGCCTGCCCATCTGTAGTGTGAGATGACTTGAGAAAAAGGCACGAAGGGCAACAGAGAGAAAATACCAAAAATCTGAAAGTGAAGAATAAAGCCTATTGCTTTTAAGATTTGTCTTTAACAATATAGGGTTTTTCACAGCAGGAGAAAACAAAATTCAGAGTCTGGTAAATTAAGATCAACAAATAATATACATATAATATGTGATTAAAATCCTGGTCTTTGCTTATGATGTACTCTTTGCTGTATGATCGTCTTAAGATGAAACTTCTTCTCCAAAATTCAAGATTTGGGGGGAAGGAGCAGGATATTGCCTATTGTAGTAGTTCTTGAACTTTTTAGAGGCCCTAGAGCAGTTGTTTTCAACCACTGCACTGTGGCACACTGATGTGCCACGAAAGGTCTGCAGGTGTGCTGCGGGAGTTTGGAAGAGGGTCATTTATTAGTAGGGCCATTGGGGATGTGAGCCCCTCACCAACTGCATGGTGTGCCTTATCAATTGTCAGAAGATTGATGGTGTGCCTTGACCATTTTAGTGCCTTGTCAGTGCACCATGAGATGAAAAGGTTGAAATTCACTGCCCTATAGGCTGCTACCTGACTTATAAATGTCATGGGTCATGGATGTAATGGTGATTGGGAAGCAGAGCTCCCCATACTAAAAGCTTGTTCAACCCTAATCTGCCCTGTCAGTTTCACAACCCACCAAAAATTGGGTCATGGCCCAATGGGGGGTCCTGGACCCACAGTTTGAGAACCACTGGCCTATTGCATACATACAGCTGCCACAGCAACCTTCAGTGCTAGGATTTGTGTCACCCGGTGCGGGAGGCCTACGCATCACCCCATGCAGTGGGCAGGGCAATGCCCCAGGTGGTGGGCGTGGTGATGTTCCATCGCCCCACCCCCACTGGTTTTTTGGCTGCACCTTTTGTTATAACACAGATATTTCAATGTGGTTTGTTTCATTGCATTCTGCATGAAATTACACATTGATTGATATATAACATGATGGTCTTATTCCTCCAAATTCTGATTTTAGTGATTTTGAAAACATGTAGAGTCTCACACGAACAACCCCCCCCCCCCACGCATCAATTTACTAACACCTTATTGCAGCAGTTCTCAAACTTTTAGCACTGGGACCCACTTTTTAGAATGACAGTCTGTCTAGGACCCATTTGAAGTGATGTCATGGCCAGAAGTGACATCATCAAGCAAATTAAAATAAATAATTATAAATAATTAAATTAAAATAAAAGAAACAATTAAATAAGGGGGAGCCAGTCCTGTTCCACCAAGTGGATCTACTCTGAAGTAAGTCCTATTGTGGTCAAGTGTGGTCAAGGAAAGTGTGGGTAGGATTGCAGCCTGTGAGATCAACCCTATCCATGTCTACTCAGAGGTACATCACATAGTGGTCAATGGAGCTTTCTCTGTGGTCTGCCTGCAATAACAACCCCCCCCCCCCCCAAAAAAAAAAAAAAAGAATCAGTGAGATTTCCAGCCCTCCCAAAGCACAGTTTAAAGTTCTTCTGTTTCAGGCATATCCATATAAAGACCCACCTGGCTTTGCAAGTGCAAAATAGAAAACTTTCCCCATACCAGTTCAAGCCTCTTTATTTGTCCTTTTTAGTGGGGAGGGAGGCTGCCTTCTGGAACATATGTTGAGCTTCAGTTCCATCGGATCGGGACCATTGTGGTGCCCTCACATTCCCCTTTGCCTGGCCTGACTACCAGCCAAGGCTCATCTGCCTACTCACGAGTAAACGCAACCATGAGGCTGCTTCACTTCCCATAGGGCTGGCAGGGAGAGACTTCCTTCTCCCTTTTGTGTTTTTGGGGGCTGCACTCATTGGATGAGGAACATTCTGACGTCCTTGGAGTCCTCTCAGCCTGCCCTGATTCCTCTCAGTCCTTGCTTGGACTAAGGCAAGTTCGCCTACTCATGAGTAAACGCAGCCACGTGGCTTCGTTTTGAGCTCAATCTCCTTCTGTGTTTTTTGGGGGGGCTGCATTCATTGGATCGGGACCATTGTGGTGTCGTTGGATTCCTCTCAGCCTGCCCTTTCCGACGGACTATGGCAAGTATGCCTACTCGCGGGTAAACACGCGATACGGCTCACTTTCACTTTCCGTAGGGCTCCATGCATT
This sequence comes from Tiliqua scincoides, assembly GCF_035046505.1. Lineage (NCBI taxonomy): Eukaryota > Metazoa > Chordata > Lepidosauria > Squamata > Scincidae > Tiliqua > Tiliqua scincoides. Next base: position 77,216,972 of record NC_089822.1, read on the forward strand.
TTTTCTTTCTGGTTTTTTGGCCATAACTTTTGAAGGAAAGGAGCTATTTCCATTCTGTCTCTTCCCTTATCTTCTCATTACAAGTGCCCTGAACAGTCAGGTGGTATCAAAATCAGAAGACAGCAAGAGGGGTTTTGTCACTAAGATTTTTCAAAGATCTGTTTTTTTTTCCAGAATCTAAAAACCTCAGGCCCTTTCATCTCTGTTCAACAGAGAAAATACAAGATATGCAGATCAGACATATCTCATCCTCAATGCTTATACCGCATAGCGGCTTACATTTTAGGGCACTCCCCCCTTATGTTTCTTCTGGGGTTTTGCTAAAATCTCATTCATTTGGATTAGTAATGATTTATCCCAGCTTCATCTTAACTTTCTTTTAATGAAGTTACACTAATTACTTTTCATCAAAATCAAGAATGTCTACATGGGTCTTAATCCAATTTAACTCGCCTAGGCTTAACATGTACACCTCCAGTTAATCTAGATCAATAATTCCATGCAGGCAAGCCCTCAGCAAATGTTACAGGATATCTATTCTTGTTTCTGTTCCCCCCCCCCCGCCCGACTTTGCCCCTTGGAGGTTAGTAAAATACTTTGCCACTGCATTTCATTTTGAACACATCTTTACTTAATTCTAACACAACTGAGATTAACATAACAGGGTATTGCAGGTCAATATATTGCTCAGTCATTAACACTGGTGCAATTTAAGAGGTCCAAGTGAGAAATCTTGAGAGGCCTCCTGGCATAAATAGGACACTTTGCTTTTTGCCAGGAAGACAATGAAAATAAAAGTTGTTGGCAGGAGTTGTTCTCCCAAAATCAAAAACTCTCTGTAGCGACACAGCTTGAAATGTAAGAGTTAAGCATTTCAGACCAGCATGCTTTCTCTGAAATGAAATAAAAAAGCTTAGCTCAGACCTTTTCATTTCAGTTCTATATTCTCTGCAGTTGTGTTTTGTTCTTCCTTTCCCTCCCTTTTCTACACTTCACAGAGGCAAAATAAAATATTGAGGGGGAAAGTAGTGCTATGGAAAGCTTTTCATATGTTTCAGGACTGCCGGGCAGGATTTTGAGGCTTTAAGGGCATACAGTGAAGTCATACCCTTCTTAAACACAACGGAACCTGGAGTTCATGGAAAAATACCAAACCTGTACCAGCTAGAACAGTGTTTCTCAATGTTTGTCCTCCACTGTACCACTCTGCAAGGTCCACCTATTGGAAGTGCAACCGGAAGTAACGGGCGATGATGTCATCACCAGTTACTTCTGGATTGGGAGGCCAGATGCAACATGACAAACATCAGTAAGAGGCTCAGGATAGATGGGAGGGCTTTTGTGAGCACATGAAAAGTGGAACTCTGCCCACCAAGCCTCCTATTGCTGCTTGTTGTGTAGCATTGCTTGTCTCGCTGCCAGGCAGTGTGGTCTGGGGTGCCTGTTAGTACCACCAGTCACCACTTCAAGTACCACTGGTGGTATGAGTACCATGTTGGCAACCTTCAGTCTCGAAAGACTATGGTATCGCGCTCTGAAAGGTGGTTCTGGAACAGCGTCTAGAGTGGCTGAAAAGGCTGATTCGGGAGTGCCAATCCCTTCCACACTGGCAGCAAGTGCAGTCTGTCACTGGTTGAGAAACACCAGGCTAGAAGAAAATATGTATCTATGCTAAGCGAATGGGGGCTTTCATAATTCAGGTATGTGCCCCATAACGATGTTCTGGTCAATGACAGACCAGTGGTTTCAAAAGATTATAATGGAGGTTTGTACAGGTTTGTAGCCCAGGAGCAATGGACTATATCAGATTGTCTCACTAGATGATGCTGTAATATTCTGTCCAGTTCAGTGTCCTTTCATGCTGTTCTTCAGTTTTTATATGGTCTAACTTGCACTATGAATTAATTAATGACCCATTAATAAGCAATCATGGTAGGCTGATATGTCAAAACAATGTACCTGGCTTGGACCTGCAACAGGTTTGAAGTTTAACTGGGGATGGGGGTGGGGTAGGGGGGAACCAGGAAGGTTTTGTTGTTGTTTCCATGTGACAGGAGGAAAATTAGCCATGCTGAGTTTTAAAGTTAGGGTGCAAGCAGAATTCTTGGGAAGCTGTAAGGGTATGTTGTTGCTTTGGCAGACTGATACTGCTGAAGAGCTTAACTTAACTCTTTAGCTGAAGAGGGGGTGGAGCAACAGCAGAAGGAATAAGAGAGAAGAGGATCAGAGAGAGCTGTCGGATGGCTGAAAGTCCACCTTGGGGTATAGGCACTTCTCTGAAGATCTGATACAGGATATGAACATATGAAGAGGCCATGGATGAAATATAGAATTTTCTTCAAGGCATGTGCTCTACGCCCCCCAGCCACAGCCCCTTCCTCCCCAAAGCACTACTTTGGGGACTACAGCTCTGCTGCCTTGCAAAAGCACCCGCTCACCTCCACTTATGCCCTGTTTGTATATCTGTAAATAAAACACATACTCCAGACACCATAAATCTCTTTCTCATCCACAGGAAGTGACACCTGGTAGCCACAGTGATGGATGAATGCCGCAGTTCAGGTTGCAATCCTATACATACTTAACCGTTAGCAAGTCCCACTGAGACTTATTTCTGAGTAGACATGCACAGTTATTGCACTATCAGAATTAAACTCAGCTAATATGAGTTTAAAAAAAAAAAAAACCATCATAAATCATTTTCTTTTTCAAAGTCTGACTGTGAATTTTGTAATGCTAACTGTGTTCCCATAAACTCCCCTGCAGATCCTCCACCCATTAATCTCTGTGCCCTGCCCTGCTCTGCTGTTCTTAACAAATTTACTAGGTAGTGGATGTGACAGCAACAGTGATGAGGAGACTTCTCTGTAAGGTCTCCATTCCTTCCTGGAACTTAAAACCCTGAAGCAGCCACATCCAATGCGCAGGGATGTCAGGTGGCCTGCAAACTACATGTCCCAGGGCTCTTTCTGCTGCAAAACCGCTTGGCATACTCAAGGCACAAGGAACTCTGGGACATATCATTTCTAGTATAGTTGACATTCACACTGAAAATAAAAGTGCCCTGGCAAACTATATGTACCAGGGTTCTTTATTCATCTGCAGATGCCCGGAAGCCAAGTTTACATTTGGAGATAGAAAATAAGAAATGCTGCAATCAATTCATAATATAGCTGAGCATTATGTGGCAGAAGGGTCCGTAGAGCGTGGGGTCGAGGCTGGCTGCGGTGCAACCTGAGGCAAGGGGAATTAATTCCCCTTACTTCATATTGTGTGGCAGCCAGGCCAATAGGGCTACTTGGATTTGCTGATTTTATATATATATAAAGTTACAAACTTCTGTAAATATACAAATATAAATATATACTAACTCTGGAAGTTTGTTTGTGTGGTGTACACACACACACACCAAGTTCAATAAAAGAAAATGTTCATTGTTGGCACCTCTTCTCTAACCATTATTCATTTCATGAAAATATTTTGTTGGGGGGGGGGTGCCAAAAATTTATGGGCCAAATGACCTTGGTATGTCACAGAGTAGGAATAACAATGTAATCGACCCCAAAGCCACAGGTCCAGCACAGACTCAGGTCAAGTATGTAGGAGCTCACTGATTTCAATCTGCTGAAGCAGACTGAACTTCATGTTAGATCATCCTCTGGATGCATAAACAAAGGATTCCTCAAAGTTGCAAGACACAGTTTGTCCATAAATAAATAACGAAGTGTTTACATGAGCCAGTTGTGGTGGATTCCGACAGGCAGCTGGATAAAGTGCACTTTGACTAACAACTAAACTACACTGAATAAATCACCGTGTATATTACCAGCAGCCTCCTGGTCAAGAGGCACACTGTGAGACGTTCTGCTTTATGGACCACAAAGTTGGATCAATAGAAGAAATCTATCTGGTAAAATTTATTTAAGGGAAAGGCACGGCCATGTATTAAGTTAAAGCCTGTTGCTAAGATTTCACATGGGGGGGGGGGGGGAAATAAAAGGAGAAACAAGCCTGTTTCTGATCCAGATTAGAGATGTCAGAGCACCACCTGCTGTCATACAGAGAGAACACAAACCGTACTTGGAGTTCTGGTGGGGTTTTTTTTTACCTTAAACAGCCCATAGCGATTCTTAGATCATTCCTTGTTCACACTGGTTTCCCAGAAGGTGCAATTAGCATGACACAAAAAAGATCTTCTAGCTTGCCACTGTCATGTGGTGGCATGACTCCCATACAAAGGAGTGGGCTTTGAGCAGCAAAGGAGAACAAGCATAGGCTCAGGTTCCCTCCTGACCAAGGAATTAAGTCAGATAGAGGTTAAAAGAGAAGATGTTTCAGACCTAATTGATAAATTAAAGATCAATAAGTCACCAAGCACTGATGGCATCCACCCAAGAGTTATTAAGGAATTAAAGAATGAAGTTGCTGATCTCTTGACTAAAATATGCAACTTGTCCCTCAAAACGGCCACAGTGCCAGAGGATTGGAGGATAGCAAATGTCATACCAATCTTTAAAAAGAGAAAGAAGGGGGACCCAGGAAACTATAGGCCGGTCAGCCTAACATCCATACCGGGTAAGATGGTGGAATGCCTCATCAAAGATAGGATCTCAAAACACATAGACGAACAGGCCTTGCTGAGGGAGAATCAGCATGGATTCTGTAAGGGTAAGTCTTGCCTCACAAACCTTTTAGAATTCTTTGAAAAGGTCAACAGGCATGTGGATGCGGGAGAACCCGTGGACATTATATATCTGGACTTTCAGAAGGCGTTCGACACAGTCCATCACCAAAGGCTACTGAAAAAACTCCACAGTCAGGGAATTAGAGGACAGGTCCTCTACTGGATTGAGAACTGGTTGGAGGCCAGGAAACAGAGAGTGGGTGTCAATGGGCAATTTTCACAATGGAGAGAGGTGAAAAGCGGTGTGCCCCAAGGATCTGTCCAGGACCGGTGCTTTTCAACCTCTTCATAAATGACCTGGAGACAGGGTTGAGCAGTGAGGTTGCAAAGTTTGCGGACGACACCAAACGTTTCCGAGGGGTGAAGACCAGAAGTGATTGTGAGGAGCGTCTGAAGGATCTCTCCCAACTGGCAGAATGGGCAGCAAAATGGCAGATGCGCTTCAATGTCAGTAAGTGTAAAGTCATGCACATTGGGGCAAAAAATCAAAACTTTAGATATAGGCTGATGGGTTCTGAGCTGTCTGTGACAGATCAGGAGAGAGATCTTGGGGTGGTGGTGGACAGGTCAATGAACATGTCGACCCAATGTGTGGTGGCCATAAATAAGGCCAATTCTATGCTTGGGATCATTAGAAAAGGTATTGAGAACAAAACAGCTAATATTATAATGCCGTTGTACAAATCTATGGTAAGGCCACACCTGGAGTATTGTGTCCAGTTCTGGTCGCCGCATCTCAAAAAATACATATTGGAAATGGAAAAGGTGCAAAAGAGAGTGACTAAGATGATTAAGGGGCTGGGGCACCTTCCTTATGAGGAAAGGCTACGGCCTTTGGGCCTCTTCAGCCTAGAAAAGAGACGCCTGAGGGGGGACATGATCGAGACATACAAAATTATGCATGGGAAGGATAAAGTGGATAGAGAGATGCTCTTTACACTCTCATATAACGACAGAACCAGGGAACATCCACTAAAATTGAGTGTTGGGAGAGTTAGGACAGACAAAAAAAAATATTTTTTTTACTCAGCGTTTAGTTGGTGTGTGGAACTCCTTGCCACAGGATGTGGTGACGGCATCTGGCCTGGGTGCCTTTAAAAGGGGATTGGACAAGTTTCTGGAGGAAAAATCCATTACAAGTTACAAGCCATGATGTGTATGTGCCACCTCCTTATTTTAGAAACGGGCTATGTCAGATGCAGAGGAGGGCACCAGGATGCAGGTCTCTTGTTATCAGGTGTGCTCCCAGGGCATTTGGTGGGGCCGCTATGAGATACAGGAAGTTGGACTAGGTGGGCCTATGGCCTGATCCAGTGGGGCTGTTCTTATGTAGGTTTCAGATTAATGTCTCCTGTGGCTCAGATGATCCACTGAACCTTTGCTGAAGGCAAGGAATGCAAAAGAATGGAATGCCCTTCCTCCCTCCTCCCCACAAGGTGCAACTTTCTCACTGACGTGCGCTCAGAAATAGAAGGCCAGCAGCCTGTCTCCGTCACATGGTTAAGCACATTAGGATACAAAGAGATTCTGACAATTTTGAGGGCAAAAGTCATATTTGATCAACTAGGTTACAGCTGATCAAAAGCATCAAATGTTCTATTAAAAAACCCTCCAAACTGAAGAGCCATCTTGAAGTCCCTCTGTTATTGTAACAGTTCTTCATTTTGAATTTTACCCAGTCTTATAACAAAGATTTCTAAAGCTGCAGAACACCAAACGCAAACTGCTGTGCACCTACACAAAAGAGAAAAGGAAAAAGAGATAACGTGCAAAAGTTAGCATGGATGGAGAAAGATTTTCAGGGGCTCTCGTTGCAAGTCAAAGCATAATTTTTTCTAATCATGTACACTAATGGTTCACCCTATCATCACCATATGCCAGTGGACTGCACAGTCCACCCTCACAGCTGCTTCCCACAGGTCTGCAGAAGGCTGCCATCAGTACAAGTCCTTAGAAGGCCACATGGCAACTACAGTTCCGTGCAGATTGGCTGCTAGCACCATTTTGCTGGTGCAGGGAGGAGATCGGAGTGGGGATTGGGACAGGAGAGAAGCAGATTGGGGGAGCGACAAAGTGGATCTCAGCAGCAGTGGCACCCCCATTTGTTCCCTTCCCTCCAGGCTGTATTGCAGCTGCACAAGGTGCTGGAAAGTTGGATAGGATTGGGCCCTCAGTCTTTTAAGATTTATGAGACATGAAAGGTGGGATCTCTTTTGCTTTTTACAGACTGATACTGTGTAGAGTACAAGTCAAATTTGTTCTATAATCTATTATCTAATTATCTTGCTATTAGAGCATGAATTGGGAACAAGCATCTTTTATCTGCTTGGCTCAACATTAAATCAGCTCATTAGCAACCAAGTACATGGCCACTAATAGCAGTTGTTGAGTAAAATCATGTTGGGATTTTTTTTCCCCATTCCTTGGCGTAGCCACTTACAATGGCTGTCCATCATCTAACACCAGTCATTCAGGGAATAACATGAAACTCATGGTATTACACCAAGGATTCAAAGCAGGGCATCTACATAGTCATGTCAAGTTGGAGTCAAGTGGGTATTCAAGGATGTCAACATGCATGACATGTTTATACACTAGTACATAGCACTGGGTACCTGCCAGGAAAGCATGCAATTTAAAGCAGGATGGATGCTTTTGATCCACAGGCTTTTGTCAGTGCAATCACTCCTCCCCATCAGGCTGGAGGGGAGAAAGGCTTACTTAACCCTCCAAAGGTTCTATGGGCAGTCCAAGATTGCATGCAAAACATATTTGAACCTGTGAACAAAAGCCATGTCCTGGGACTTGTTCAGCAAGTCCTGAACATCACCAAAGAAAGATCCTGAACCTAGCTGCCTTCACCAACTCCGTGGCCAAATTCAATCAACAAGTTATTATTATTATTAACAGTATTTATATACTGCTTTTCAATGGAAAGTTCACAAAGCGGTTTACAGAGAAAATCAAACAAACAACTAATGGCTCCCTATCCCAAAAGGGCTCACAATCTGAAAGGATGAAAAAGAACACCAGTAGACAGCCACTAGAAAAGACAGTGCAGGGGTGAGGAGGGCCAGTTACTCTCTCCCCCCCCCCACTAAATAAAAGAAGAGCACCCACTTAAAAAGTGCCTCTTACCCAGCTAGCAGGGGTTCATGCTAATGAAGCAACTGGCCTCTAGATTTTGTTCCTGGGTTCTTCATTGCACCCTTGGTACAATGCCAATCAATAGTGGCATCCATTTAGGACTGAGAAGGAGTCATCAAGGGCTTTCAGGCCACATAAGAAGGTCTCTTGATCACAAGACTTCAATAGTCTTCATTCTTTATTGCTCCTGCCTTGCTGTTGGTTTTGTTGTTCATTGTTTCGCTGTTCATTGGCCTCTGGTGCTGGGTTAAGCCACCCCCATTCCAGCTGCAACACAAGAACCACCACCACCCCAAGCTGACTCTCAAGATCAGCTGTTACTGATTCCCTTTTACACCCATTCCCTTTTCCTTTCTAACCGGCTTCCCCACTTCTCTGCTCAAGTGCAACCTAAAGCTGCTGTGCCAGTGCAGGCTGGATAGTCATCCTGTGTGGAATGCCTTGCAAAGTGCCCCCTTCCCTGAGCACTCTTTCAGGTAGCCCCCTGCCTTACTTTGGAGGAGGGCGTTGCATGACAATCTCCAACAGAACAGGCAGGTTAACAGAGAGGCTGGAAGGTGACCCTCCAGAGAGTTTGGAGCTCAGTTCTTTAGATGAGAGGTGCTAATGAACTTTCCCAAGCCCAAGTGCTGAGAATGCAGGGCTCATAAAATCCACCTCAAGGGAGGCACAAGCTTCTCAATCCCCCAATTTCTTCTTAAACTTGAATTTTTAAAAAAGCTGGGAAAGCAAGCTGAACTTTCCTCCGTGCCATGCCTTATCACCCTAAACCAGTGTTATTCAAACTGTGAGGTGCAGCTCTTTAGGGAGGCACCAGGAACTCAAAGGGGAGGTGCGGGATGTCCTCTCGCAGTGATACAGTAACACCCCTGGGTAGAATACAAGCCCATCATCTGTGCTTTTTTTTAAAGGAGAAGAAATGGGAGTTGCTCCTAGAAGGACTTCAAGAGCGGCTGCTGCCGCCCCGCCCTCTTCTCCCTCCACTCCGAGGCTGCCGCCTTCTGTGTTCACTGCATGTTGTTTCCAAAGCTCTTCGCCTCCAACCCCCATCTGGCAAGTACCGAGCATGCTCAGCTTGCAGTCCTTAACCCTCACTGATCCTTGTCTGGTTGATTCCTAGTTCCCAGCCTGGGATCACTTCTCATCAAAGTGAAATCTCTCTTTTCAACCCCCTCTCTCTTCCACTCCCCCCTTTCAATCTCCAAACCTTCCCGCTTTCCTCCCCCTCCCCAAATAAAAGGATTCCTATTTTACCAGTCACCAGGGGGTCTTAAAGTTGCTTCCATGCAGTTGGCAAAGGGGGGAGAGAAGTACACACTTTACTTGGCCAGGAGCAGAAAAAGGGTACTGTTTTTAAAGTGATTTATTAACCTTGTTGTTTGACTGAAGAGGAGAGGCTGTATTTTTAAAGTGATGAATCTTGCTATTTGAAGGGAATACTTATCAGCCATTGATGAAGTGATTGCCAGCCCAATCCTATCCACACTTTCCTGGGAGTAAGCCCCATTGACTCTAATGGGACTTACTTCTGAGTAGACATGCACAGGCTTGAGCTGTGCATCTCCTAGTATAGGAGACAAATCAGCTTCCTAACCAAACCCATATCAGCTCTGATATATTTTCATGGTCTATTTTTGTTTTCCCCACCAGCTGCTGGAAAAATTTAATTTCATTAAATTAATAAAGGGTTCAATCCTATCCAAGGAGAAGGGGAGAAATGACCAGTTGGATGGTCCACAGGGGTGTGTGTGTGTGTAATGTTGGTCAGACTGGGTGTTCACAAAGTTCATTTGATAAAACAATTTTATTGGTATGCTTACAAAGTTAAAAAAAAAAAGAGTCTTCCTGGACCAGACAAAATCTACCTACTCCAGCATCCTGTCTCCAACAGTGATCAGCAGCTGATCATTTATAAAACATGTATTTTGCTGTTCCAGGACTGTGTTGTTTGGAACTTTGTCCTGCCAGGTGATGCCAAGGATGCGTCGGAGGCAGTGCATGTGGAAAGCATTCAGTTTCCTCTCCTGTTGTGAGCGAAGACTCCATGACTCGCTGCAGTACAGAAGTGTACTCAGGACGCAAGCTCTGTAGACCTGGATCTTGGTATGTTCCATCAGCTTCTTGTTGGACCAGACTCTCTTTGTGAGTCTGGAAAACGTGGTAGCTGCTTTACCGATGTGTTTGTTTAGCTCAGTATCGAGAGAAAGAGTGTCAGAGATCATTGAGCCAAGGTACACAAAGTCATGGACAACCTCCAGTTCATGCGAAGAGATTGTAATGCAGGAAGGCGAGTCCACATCCTGAACCATGACCTGTGTTTTCTTAAGGCTGATTGTCAGTCCAAAATCCAAACAAACAATCCAAACAAACAATCCAAAGTTCCAAACAACACAGTCCTGGAACAAGCTGGAATCCCTAGCATGTATGCACTGCTGAAACAGAGACGCCTGCGTTGGCTCGGTCATGTTGTGAGAATGGATGATGGCCGGATCCCAAAGGATCTGCTCTATGGAGAACTCATGCAAGGAAAGCGCCCTACACGTAGACCACAGCTGCGCTACAAGGACATCTGCAAGAGGGATTTGAAGGCCTTAGGAGTGGACCTCAACAGGTGGGAAACCCTGGCCTCTGAGCGGCCCGCTTGGAGGCAGGCTGTGCAGCATGGCCTTTCCCAGTTTGAAGAGACACTTGGCCAACAGACCGAGGCAAAGAAGGAAGGCCCGTAGCCAGGGAGACAGACCAGGGACAGACTACATTTGCTCCCAGTTTGGAAGGGATTGTCACTCCTGAACTGGCCTCTTCAGCCACACTAGACGGTGTTCCAAAACCACCATTCAGAGCGCGATACCATAGTCTTTCGAGACTGAAGGTTGCCAACTATATTGCTGTGTATTAATAATATATTTTTAAGTTCTGCATTTAATTAATGATATGATTAATATAATTAATATCAATATAGTTAATATATATTTAATATTAAATATTAATATAGTTAATATATAATATTTAATATTATAATAAATATATTATAATATTATATTTAATATTATAATATAGTTAATATTTTTGGCCACTTCCTGTTTAATGATGTCACTTCCAGCCCTCAGGAACATGATGGGGAGTCATGGCCAACAGCCACGGGGCTCAAGGGAGCCACTGGCCAGAAAAGTTTGAGTACCACTACCCTAAACACTCACTCCTTCCCCCCATGTCTTTCACCCTGTCATTACTGCAATAGCCCTTGGTTAAATTACTTGCCCAGGGGCCACTGCACCTTTTTCTTGGTATGCTGGTCTGAAGCATGTAATGGGGGTGGAACATAAGAAAAAACTTTTCTCCTTCCCTCTCCCCACACAGCATGGCAGCTCTGTACTCCTGCTGTTGCTGGACGGACAAGTCAAGGGCAGGGCAGATGTATGTTTTGGGGACTGGAAGGTTGGCGGTAAGGATGCTTAGATGATGAGGAGACTGATGATGGGGCTGCCATTTTCCAGGCCTTGAATTGACTTGGAAAATGATTTATGTTATTGTTATTGTTATTGGGGACCAGGAAATGATCATTTATCAATGAGCCCAAGACAGGCAGGAAGAGCCACTCATCTCTTATTAAATAGTTCTTCCAGCCAAGACAAACAGCAGCACATTTGAAATGTAGGCTCAGTAATCCAAGTGCTTCCTATGGCGATGCTTTCAGAGACGGTAAGGGGGTTGCAGCACTTGAGTGTAGCTTTGGATTTAGATGGAAAATTACATCATGCAGGCAAGGCAAATAATACACAGACAATGTGCTCAAGTCCCTGGGAAAGACCTGGCATTGCTATTTTCACAGAGACCCTTAACAGAGTTCTCCAAAATGAGCAATCGCCAACAAACTGCTAAAGCAAAATGGAGATGGATTTATAGGCATTGTTCCTGTGCTGAGGTGCCTTTTGATGTTCATCCCTGCAACACATGCATATTTTTACAATCCCAATACATAATCTGCAACCAGCATTATCCAATTATGCCGAATGAGTTGCCAGTGAAGAAGTTGAAGCTTTTCTTGTGTTTCAAACATATCAAAATGGTAAAAAAAATAACATGGGAGATTTTAAGTGTATTTTTAAGGGCTTTCTCCCCCCTATAATATAAGTTTTGCAACCTATTAGATGCACACAATGTGCAGGCAGGCACAGGGAAAGTTTAGAACTCTCCATTCACCTCCCCCCTTACAAACTCCCCTCTACTTTTCCTTGTTTGTCTTGTGTGCAGTCAAATCAATGACATGCTTAGTGCAACTATCATTTGCCTTCTGTGTGCAGTACTTGTGGTGTGAGTGACTGTTGAGAATTTTGGACTTTCACATAATCTCCCTATGTTCCTTCTCCCCCCCCCCCTTCATGCACGCACCATTACATGACCCTTTTTCCTTTAAGGATTTCCTTGTCCCTTCTCTTTTTTCTGTAAACACAGGGGGCCACTGTATTCGCAGATCCTGTATCTGCAGTTTCACTTATCCACTGTTTGGGCCCATGGACCCCCTCTGCCCACCCCCTGTGCACACCCTCTCTGGATGCGAGGAGAGCTCTGCACCCCTCACCAGTGGAGGGTCTTCTGAGCCTAGCAGAGGCCACATGCAGAATGACAATCACAGGCTGAAAAACACCTGGTTTTCTGCCAAAAACTGGAAGTGACATTTTTTATGCCTTTAGGAGTCATTAGGAGTCAACTGGGGAAGCCCCAGATGGTGGATGTGCATCACCTCTGCTGGGCTCAGAAGCCCCCCTCGCCTCCAGAGGGTGGGGGGACCTTCTCTCATATCTGCAGTTTTACTTAACTACAGGGGGTTTTGGAACAGAATCCATGCTGAAATGGGGTCACACCCAGTAGCAACCATCACACTTAGGACCCAACTGTCTTAATGGCTACAAAAAATTGGATTACTTTCTTTGGATTAACCTTCCCTGTTATTGTTAACTTATCCCCACAATAAAAGTGTGTTTGTTAACACATTTTAACCTTGCCTTCCTCTTCATGCCCACCAAATCAATGAACTGTGCATAGCTACATAGGATTGCAATACACAAGGAAGTTTTTTCCCCATGTGAGCATGTTTACATATTTTTAAAAGCACAACTGGTAACAGAACAGAATAGCTCACAAAGTATGGCTTTGAAATAGTCACATTGGTCCCTCTCCTACATATATATCTTCATTAGAGTCCCCCAAACCTTGTCTCCTTTTTCAAAGATTAACCACCCTCTTTTGTTTGTTGACTGAATTGTTAATTATTCCATAATTAAGCTAGGCCAGAAATCTTTAAATGAACAGACAGACCATACTTCAGTTCAAGTATCGCATGCAGGCATTTTGCTTGGGGAAGTCCTCTCAAATACACAAGAGTATAATTTTTTAGGTATATTTTTTTTGGTATATTCCAATTCAGGGCCTCCATTCACAAAACAATGACCTAATCCAGTGTTTCTCAAACTGTGGGTCGGGACCCACTAGGTGAGTCACAAGCCAATTTCAGCTGGGTCCCCATTCATTTCAATGTTTTCTTTTAATATATTAGATTTGATGCTATTATGGCACGTGACTGCATTTGAGGAAATGTTACAGATCTGTACTTTTAACAGGCTACTATGTATATGCTTTTAACAATGCTAGTCTGTGGGGCTTACTCCTGGGTAAGTGAGGATAGGATAGGATTGCAGCCTAGGATTGTTAAACATTCTTCTGCTTGATGATGTCACTTTCGGCCATGACATCACTTCCAGTGGGTCTTGACAGATTGTCATTCTAAAAAGTGGGTCCCAGTGCTAAAAAGTTTGAGAACCACTGACATAGTAGATATAAAGGAATGAAGATGAAGAGAAAGATAAAGGAGAAAGCAGAAACAGAACAGAGCAGAGGGAAGGAGAGAGCAGTAACGGACCTTCCCAACCCCACACCCAAAGGCAAAGATCTGCGATGGCGCCCCCCCTTACAGGACACTGCCGTCCCCCAGCACACAAATCCGTCCTGTCCCCGTCCCCGTCCCCCACTTATCTGAAGCCTTCCAACTACAGCATATTACTCCAAGGTTAGCCTTGGTTGTCATAGTTGCATTCCCTAGCCTCGAAAATGCATTGAATTCCTACCCCAAACACAATTATTTTGCGTATTTCCAAGGGAACTTTCCATTCCCTGGTATGACAGTACTTTGTGTGGAGTTAAATAATGCATACCTAGAAGTATGTCTCATGCTTTTAAAAATGTTTATCTTACTTAAAGAAAAAACAAGAAGCATTATAGAGCAGGGGTACTTTGTCTATGGGGCCCTGTCAGTCTGGGCTTCTGAAAGAAGGGTTATGCCTAAGCATGCGTGACATTGGTATTCCTAATACAGGGTTTTCAAATGTCATGTTTAAATTGTAGCAAGGCAATGACAAATCACCCTGTGGTGTCCCGAGGACCTATTTATACAGGGTAGTTGTTCATACATTTTTAAAATCTGGTAGCAATCTCATTTTGGCCTACTGGTGAGAATGTTTTGCATGAAATATGGATTATCAAATGAAATCGCACATTGCTCTGCAAGGACCTCAAAAAAAGATCCTCAGAAGTACTAAATCCTAACTATTCAGCTCTATCCACCTACTTCTGCATGCTAAAGTGATAAAGGAAGATTTAAAACTGATGAGCAAATGTTAAAATGTGTTCAGTATCCTTCAGCAATGATGGACACTGTGGGGGAGAAGGAAGTACAGGCACATTCATTTGTGATCGTGGCAGACATGAAAGCAACTTAGGAGATTGTGAGAGAGCCCAGGTTCTACACAGCACCACTGAGACACCATTGTGAGAGCTGATATCTTCACATGGCCATGCATGACACTGACTAATAAAAAAGCAAGCAACAGGAGATTGGTAGCTACGACAGCAGAATCTTGTGAACCCATCAGGTGCCATAAATGCGATGTGGCACTGCAAACACTGATTTGTCTGGAATGCTAAATCTAAATATGGACCAATCTGGAGACAGTCAGACAAATCAGCACAAGAGGAGAGCAAGCAGAGAGAGCCTGAGAAAGATGAACTGAAGACAACTGGAGAAGCAAAGGGAAGGGCAAACAGGTACAAGACTAAGGGCGCAATCCGGGGGCACCCTTGGGCCGGCGCAACTCCCTTGTGCCAGCCCAGGAGGGCCGCAAACGTGCCGTAAGGCTAGTCTGGCTAGGCTGATATGCAGAAGCGTGCCAGCCTGTGGAGGCTGGCTTTAGCCTCCGCGCCAACAGAGGCATGATGCAAACTCAAACCCATACTCAACCAACGCAAGACTCTGGAGTGGGCAGGGAGGAGGTGGGAGGGAGGCGTTGCGGGGGAGGGTGAGTGGTGAGAATTTTAACTCACTTCCCAGGCTCAATCCACCCTCACAGGTTCATGAAGACTCGTACCAGTGATATCGGGGGCTTACCCCAGCAGCCTTATCAAGGCAGCAAGGGCTTACCCCGGAGGAAGGGAACAAATGTTTCCTTCCCCAAGGTGCCAAAACGTCCCCATGGGATACACCAGATGCCACATTGGTACCACTGCATCACCACACGGAGAGTTAGGATTGTGCCGTTAGTTGATTCCATTTTCTTGTGCATTGTGTTACTTTTCTAATACCACCCCCCAAAAACATTGGTCAAATTTTGGTCATAGTTCATTCCTTCTTTCCAGACATCTTACTCCCAGCCCCTTGAGAGAGACCTCACCCATGTGACAAGAGGGAAGAGGTTGCAATGCCTGCAAGGCAAGTCTAGCATCAATGGTATAATGCCCCAAAGAATAGAATTAATAGGTTTCACATAATATCTAATGGGAATTGAGATCTGGCTATTTTAAATTCTTAGAAGACATGATGTAAGAGATCCCATCACTAGGACAACACTTACTGATGATTAGGTGACATTTCTTTAGTATGGGGTTTGAAATGCTAACATTGTGAAATTATCCCATCAGCAGTAGAAACACAAAGGTGCAAGTACATTCCAAATGGAAATTCAAGCTAGGCAAGTCTCCCCCCCCCCCCCCATGAAGAAGCACAGAGAATTTGGATATATTCTCACATGAGCTGGAAAGAAGGAACAACAAAAGAGACTCTTGTGTAATAGGAGCTGATAATAACAAGCATAATATTTCTCCTCCTTTGAAATGTTGCATTCCCAGCTTCCTTGCCTTTGAGTAAGTCAGCCTCACGACAACATCTCCAGCCTCTCTCTGGATCATCAATCACATCTGAGATGAAGAAATGTCCTGCAGTTTCTCATACTTTATCCATCAAGAGACACTGGAATATACTTCTAAGATACAGAATATTGTGAAGACTGGTTTACTAAACACTTGCATTACAAAAATGCCCCAAGAAGTCTGAATTAGAACTTTGCCATCTCCTCTCTGCATTCTCTGATGCAGGTAGTTGTATGACATGGTTAGATCCAGAGAAAAGAGCAGTGAGATTTTGTATGCCAAGTTAAGAGCTGCATAGAACTCTTCATAAGGCACATACATGTTAAAGTTTACATAGTTTTATGCCAACAAAATTCAGATAACCCAAAAAAAAATTCTTACCATTTGTGTACCAAACATTTCTGAAAAGCAGACACGTGCAAAACAATGAAAATTTGCACTCTCAGGAATTGATGTGGAAGAAATATAAATTGTAACTCTGATCACATATCTCACTGTTTGGATTTTATGCTTTCCAATTGTCTCACTTTTATGTTACAGACACAGTAAATCTAAGTGAACAATCTTTGCAAGCCATTCAATAATTTTTAGAAGATAACAAATAAGCATCAACAACCAGTGTGATAGACCAGAAGGGGTACTGCCACTGAGTGAGGACAAAAGGCAGAGAGCCCTCATGTACTTACAGGCAGGAGATATAAGGAGGCAATGAAGGCAGGGGAAAGAGCAACTCTCTAAATGTGTATCAAGGGGGAGGAGGGAGGAGTGGAGCTTTGGAACCTCTCCTACAGCAGGAGCATCAGGTCTGCCTTAGAAACTTTCAAAAATTGACCTTAGCCAAGAAGTATCAGGTTCAACAGGAGGCAAACTGAGACATTTTCCTAAAGATATTCATATCTAGGATTGAGATTCCCAAACTGGGGCATCATGACACCCCAGCCAAGAAAGTTCTGTCTCTCCTCCCTTAAGGGACAGGAGGATGCGCCCCTGCCAGGGAAAAAGGGCTTTATTTTACCTACCTGTGGCAGCACCTGCCCTCTGGAGAATTCAAGGAGCCTGCAGATCCCTCTGTAGGGCTACCGGAGCCTCCAAACTGCTGTGAATAGTGAAAAAATGGTCACTTCCAGTTTTTGCAGTGAAATAGGAACTGGACTTTTTCACAATTTACAACAGTTTGGTGGTTTGGGTAGCCTGGCAGAAGGGTCTGCAGGCTCCCCGGATCCTCCAGAGGGCCAACACTATCACAAGTAAGTTTTAAAAAATCACCTTTTTCCCCTGGCAATGCATGATCATAGCAATTGTATTGTTGCCTTCAAACCCTTCCATGCAAGCACTTACAGCAGTTCCCAAACTCCCAGAGAGTTTGAGAACTGCTGATCTAGGCCACTGTCTTTCCTGAAGGCTGCCTTTGAGACAGTATGTAGCTCATGTTACATTCAGGCTACAATGCTATGTAAGTTTACCTAGGAATAAATTCTACTGAAGACAAATATGTAAAGGCTTGTAATCTAATCTAATTTTTATATTTACAGGTAGTGCCTCGGTATCCACTGATTTGGTGTCCACTGATTTGACTCACCATTGATACAAGGTCCACTTTTCAATGCCTTGTAACAAGGGGGGGAAAGCACCAAAATCCCATTCCCTAACTCCATGCTGTTAAACTGCACTAGTTGCAAGTTTCTTGGGGCTAAAGGTAGCTTTAAAGACTAACTTTCAGGTTTCTTGCTACTCCATCATCCCCCAGAAAACACTGGCATAGATGCTATACCTCATTCAGTCACTAGATGGGGTGAATAATGGAATCTAATGGAATGAAATTATGCCATTAGGAGCAATGGAGGAGCAAGAAACCTGGAAGTGGGTCTTTAAATCTATTTTTCCACTGATTTGGTATCCACTGATTTCTTTTTTAATCCACTCGGGGTTCCAAATGGAACCCCAGTGAATAATGAGGCACAACCTGTATTTAATATAAATCTATTAGATTTTTATATTTATTTTGGATATTAAAAAAAAAAAAAATTAAAAACCAATTTTCTACATTTGTTTCCAACCCACTCCAAGAGTTTTGGATTGAACGAGCTTGATCTTTAAATGAAGCATAGTAATTTTCAAAGTACAAATAAATAGCAGGTAAACAAAACACTCTAATGAAGACACTTAAAAGTCCATGTCCCCCCCCCCAAGAGTCTTAATGGGATGTGGCTATAGGAAGTGCTATGATGAGCT
Organism: Tiliqua scincoides; assembly: GCF_035046505.1. NCBI lineage: Eukaryota > Metazoa > Chordata > Lepidosauria > Squamata > Scincidae > Tiliqua > Tiliqua scincoides. The sequence goes on from NC_089822.1 coordinate 77,235,231, forward strand.
TTCCGCACTTTACAACTGATCACTGCACCGCTGGGACTTGCCACTGTGAAGATGCTGTTTGGTTAGAACTGCTATACTGGCTATCAGTATTGGAATATGCAAAGTCAAAAGATTTTGGCTCAGTCATTCTTGCTGTCAGCTTACATGCTGGGTGCAGTCTGTTCAGGGATCTGTATTCTAACAGAAGCTAGGAGGCTGAGGGCCCAATCGTATCTAATTTTCCAGTGCCGGTGCTGCTGTGCCAATTTATCATGCACTGCTTCCTGTGTGGGGAAGGCATCTTGGAGGCCTCCTCAAGGTATGGGAACATTTGTTCCCTTACCTTGGGGCTGCACTGCGGCTTCCCCAGTGCTGAAAAGTTGGATAGGATTGGGCCCTGAGTCTCAGGAAGCCCCTGAAGTGAATCTTGTGTCTCCCATGAATTTTCATTAGCTGCTTTTTGGCAAGCCACACATTCCACCCTCAATTCCTCAACCACAGTATGGGGATAATAACACTTACTTTATAGGGTTATTGTAATGATTACATCAGGATGTAATCACTTATTGAAACAAACTGGACGTTCAGGCAGGAGATATTCAGAAAGTGCTATACAACTGCTAAACAGTATTATTACTACTAGTATTCCTTCTACCACAGACCTGCACAGATTGTGAACTGCAAGCAAATGCAGTCCACCAGTCAGGGACTGCAGCTCAGCAAGGGTCCAAGGAGCTTCCTGGTTTAGCTGCCAGGCCAGGACAAAGGACTATGAAGAGCACAAATGGATGGTGGGCTGAGGTTGGCTGGATGGGCCACATATTATGCTGGCTTGCTCCAAAGCTTGTTCTAATGCTTGAAGAGACTAGAAACATACTCATCACCCAGAAAGGCTTGTGTGATATAAGGCAAGCTACAGAAAAGAAAGCCAATTCCACCCCTAAGAATGCCTCCTATGGTGCCACTTTTCTGTCTAGCACCAGTATGGACAAGACCCAGATAAAAACAATGAAAGTCTCCTTTCCTGTTTCCTTTTGCTATTGTCATTTTGTTTCCGTTCGTTTCTAAGCTTTGTGTAGCTGCATGCAAGCTGTAGCCAATAAACTCCTACCTTGCTGTCACAGCAAGATCATTTTTATACTTGAAGTCACTTTTATACTTGAAGTGACTTTTCTTGCCTAAGCAAATATTATTATTTACTGTTCTGGCAACTTAACTGGAAGCGGGTTGCACTGGAGAAATGCAGAGCAGGAGGCTTGGCTCAGCTAAAACGCTGCATCAAGGCTTCCGATAAATATTTTTAATGAGCTGGAGAAAAAGTAGCGCTGCCTTTTCAGATCTCAGTTTTTTTTTTCTGCAGCTCAGTTTTGAGAGTGACCCCATAAACTCTTTTCCAAGCCCAGTAGCCTGAGGCATAGCTGGGAGGCACAACCACCCTCTACAGCCTGACATCATCACATGCTTCTTCCTTCCAGTCCACCAAGTACCAAAATAAACTACCCAGTAATTGTCTTTGCTCCATTTGTTTGAAAATCTGCTTTCTTATCTTCTGATGTAAGAAATCTCTCTCTCTCTCTCTCTCTCTCTCTCTCTCTCTCTCTCAGCTTTTTACATAAGGGACAACATAAAATACAAGTAAGAAGCGGCAAGGTGCTTTTGCAGTCTGGAATGACCTTTAAACAGCAGTGCATTGGGACTGGGCACATTAAAGTTTAGCAAAATAATCTGGGATAAATTATATCTAAATATTAATTGTAGTCATTTTTGGAAAAAAAGGGAGGCAGCCCAATCTTAAACTGTGTTGGTGCTGTGGGTCCACATGGCCTGCACGATATCTAGCCCAATTCAGGAGCAGGCTGGAAGTATCCTTGGGATAAGGGAATATTTTTCCCCTTATCCCGAGTAACACCTCAGCAAGCCTAATGGGGCTACTCAGATCTGCGCCAGCTATTTAGGACTTTCCCTAGGTCAAGGGAACAAATGTTCCCTTACTCAGAGGAGGTGTCCAGATGCCAAAACTCCCCCATGGGATTCAGTGGGCGCCACACTGGCACTCCTGAGTCACTGTGCAGGAAGATTACATTGGATTGGGCTGTTCATCTTTGATCCTGTTTGATCCTGTTCATCTTTGATACTGTTCACAGTATTTCATATACATGATGCAAGATTCTGTGCAACAACCTTGTAAGGCAGACCAGTTTCTTTATACACATTTTTCATTATATCCTCAGGCAACTGAAGCTGAGGGAATGGAGGCTTCCCTAAGAAAACCTATTAAATTCATAGCTGATATAAGACTTTCCAGCACACACTGATTACGACAATACAACACTCACTCTGGTGAGTATTAGCTGGTTCAGAATCACTCGTATTGTACCCTCTTGAATGGAATTGATGGGAGACTCAGAGGAGATCCTGCAGTGTGAATTCATAAAGGGCAATCCAAGGACCCAAATTATTCAAGTCATGGCGTGTGTCAAAAAAACTCACTCAGATGTTTCAAACCAGCTCTATATCCTCTGCTGTTTTCTCCTTTTTGACAATGTCTATGCAAGACTAACAGAGCTGAAACAAAAAGCTAGAGTAGCTTGTAAAAAAAACACATGAATTAACACCATACAAAATGCAGCATCCCTTTTGAGGAAAAAATAGAATAGTGGAATATTTAGCTTCCCACATCTTACAAACCTATATATAAACAAACTGAGATAGAGGCTCAGTAAACAACATTCTGCTGGCAGTAAAATGTTAATGAATATTGGATTTTCCATAAAATTATTGATTAGACTTTCCATTAAACTAACCTACTGGAAGGGAGGACTTTTAAAAACATGCTTGTTCTAAGTCAATAATATGAGGAGGAATTTCTAAAATTATGAGACAAGGGATTCGGCAGTGCTGGAATCATGTAATCACAAAGTAAAAAGCTCAATTTCAGACAGCCAAAAGGATCAGGCAGGTTTTAGATGTGACTGCAGTCCTTCAGGCCATTTACAAGCAAAGGTATAACAAATCTAAGGCCCAAATCCTAACCAACTTTCTAGCACTGGCATAGCTTTTTCAATGGGACGAGCTTTATCCTGCAATTGGGTGGCACTCACAGAGGCCTCCTCAAAGTAAGGGAATGTTTGTTCCCTTACCTCGAAGCTGCATTGCCCTTACGTCAGTGCTGGAAAGTGGATTAGGATTGTGCCCTATGTTGGTTTGTATATAAGAGTCACTGATTATTAAGATGCCTTTGCCACAGTAAACATATCTGGGCGCTAGAGCTAGGCAGGTTCTGGTTCATGTCAAAGTATTCCTAAGAGATGGAGGTATATGTGTTTGAGATCATCCAGAAGAAGAAAGAACACAACTTGGAAATGAACATAAGATAGGACAGGACAGCTGGTCAGAGAGAGTAAAAGGTTGCAAGGATAAATATACACACCTGTGATGAAATTGTGTGTGTCACCCTTTGTTCCTTTTGTAGAAAAGTAGAAAAGGGAATAGTTCACTTTAAATGAAGATGAGAGGAAGGAATTAGCACTATCCAGTTAGGAAATGGATTAAGTTTCAGCGGAGAGATATATACTAGGGATGTAGCACTCTTTTGCTGTTCTGGGTAGTGAGTGCAAAGGATTTAGAAAGAGTGGTGGCCTAAGGCATGAAAGAGCTCACCAGGGAGAGCATAGGCTTTTAGTGGTGGCCCAGTTTGCCTTTTATCAATCATTTTAGATTTTATGTGGTTATGTTGGCTGGGGAGTTAAATTTGAGGGGTTATATAATCAGTGAGTGTTTATTTGGGGTGGGGGAGGTAATTAGGGTTTTATTCTGTAATAGAAGTTTGTCCTGTCAATTTAGTTGCAATAATTGGGGAGGGGGGGTTGAAGTTCTGTTTCTCTGCCTTGCTTCTGTAATATTAAATTCTTACGTACCCGTACCTTGTCCGGATTACCAGGTGATACCTCTCTTACTTTACTGAAAGATTGAAGGGTTCTGTCCAGGTAGCCTTTCTGGAAGATTGGGGAAGCCTGAGCTGGTGGCAGTGGAAAGAGAATCACCTTCCATCACGCTCAGCGATGACAACACTGTCAACATTTTAGACACACAATGTATAGGTGTTGATCTGTAAATGCCAGCTGACTCTGAGCAAAGATGGGAGAGTGCTTGGTTACAAAGGTGAACACAGAAATAACAGTAACCTGGTGAAATGGAGAGAACCAATTTGGTTAGAATTTGGTTATTCCAAGATACAAACCCTATAGAAAGGACAGGAAGAAGCATATCAGGGTGATGTATCTCTGTATGACAAAGGAGGTATAGCTTTTTTCCAAGGACAACTCTGATCTTTTGGTCATTTGCAAGAGTACCAATGTGGGATTCTGTGTAGCCACTGTGGGATATACTCTTACAGTTTGAGCAGATTCTTCCTGCTTCACAAAATTACTTACTGACTATACCAAAGGCGTTCTCATAGTCAATTAACTCTACATACAGCGATAGTCCAGATCCCTTATATCTTTGTAATAATTCATGAAACCATAATTCTTCTAAAAATCTGCTTAATCTGAGTGGGTGATTGGAATTTTGTTTAAACTATATTATGGAGATATGTGAGAAGTTTACCTACAACAGGTAAAAGAATTATTGGTGTGCCTCTCTTGATGCTGAGGTCTTGGTAGCAAGGTTCTGCATTCCAGCAAGTTTTTTCTTCAGTGATCCCAGGAAAAATCACAAGAAAACCAGGGAAGAAATGATAGATGCCGTCAAAAAAATTCTTTTAAACAAAGGCAAGATTGCTGGTAGTTTTCACTTTGTGATTAAATGAAGTTGCCATGATGTCTTTTCTTTCCTTTGGAAATCAAATGATTTTTTAAAATCATACTATCTTTCTAGCCAGTGTCTTTGCCCAACTTCTTATGGTTTCCATTAAATGGAAAGTCTGTTAAAAATAAGGCTGCATACCATAGTCCAACAGACCCATCTCCTGTTCCACGGTGGCCTTTTATTATCAAACAAGATCACCAGCTTAACACCACAATCTACATGCAGTTTTCAAACAGCTATCAGAACCACTAACCAGGGCCAGCCTTAAGAACTGTGGGGCCCAATTTGAAATACTTTTGCAGGGCAACCCTCTAATTTTATGGGACCTCCTCTACTAATTTTTTTAGCTCTTCACTTGAATGGAGCCAGACCAAGAAAAAAAAAATCTGTAACTTCTGTGGAAATTGATAGAACTCCTGTACCTTTAGTAGTTGTGCAGAATAGGCATCTGGGAGGTCAGCCAGGGGGAGGAGGGAGCACACATCCAGCCCACAGTGCTCCCTGACTCTCGCCCATTGCTGCCCATCCACAGCAGCCCACTCTGGAGCAACACAGGGCAGAGGATGGCATTGGTTGCTGTGAGGGAAGGGAAAGAGTGAGGTGCACACGCTGCAGCCTGCAGCCAAGTTCAGGTCAATTCGAAGCAGCAATGGGCAGGAGCTGCTTCAGAAGTGACCCAATTTCAGGCCAATCAGAAGCAGCAGTGGGTGGGAGCTGCTTCCAAAGTGATCCATTTGGCCAATTGAAAGCAGCAGTGGGTAGAAGGGTAGTGGGGGGAGCCCATCATGAGCAGGACCCAATTGGGCGAAATCTCCCCAATTGCCTATAAGCCGACCCTGAACTAACTGTAGAGCTAAACACCTTTCAGGTCTACGGCTGGGAGACCTCAAACTAGGAACCTTTGGGGAAATGAACTGGTGTCTTTCTCCCTGCAAACCCTTCTGCAAGATCCCTGACCATCAATGAAGCAACTTCTCCCACTGTCCCCACTACATCACCTCTCTTTTCGTTTTCCTTTGCTCCTATATAAATGTTCTGTTCTTGCTGGTATGCTTTATTGGTGGAATAAACCACTTCCTGTGTGTGAGTTGCACCTCATCATCTCAGATTTTTGCTGCCTTGCTCTCAGCCTTTCCAGCTCTTTTGCTTTCTCTGCCCTGCCTGCTTAATCTGCCTTTCTGGAACTGATCTCTGCTTCACTTTCTGACGCTATCTGAGTTCTCAATTAAGCTTAAGGCAGTCTTTATATTGATCATAGTTAGTTTCTAACAGGGATATCTTGCTTGCTAAAGGTTTGCTGTTGGATGAAATTCATTCTGTAGAGGTTTCTGCCCTTGTAATCATATGAGAAGACCCCAGGACCAATATTTGCAAAAGTAAAAAAATAAAGATAAAAAAGCACAGTGCCCATGAAGTTACACTGGCTACTGTTGTACCTTCCCTAGAATACATTCACAGCAGATTAAGGATGGGTCTACTAATTAAGCCAAGAGAGAATGAATCTTTCTAGAAATGAATCTGCCAGAATAAACAAGGCCACATTGTTCAAGCATGCTGCAATTCATCCCAACAGCTGCATGTGGAAGCTGATGTATACCCCCATCTGCACTGTGATGGTTGCTGGCCATACTAAATTGGAAGGATCCATCTTCTGATATCAGTGAGAAGAAAACTTGCACCAAAGACCCCAAGTGGTTATATAGTCTTAGAACTGCGTGTCTCTCTGATACCGTATTTTTCGCTCCATAAGACGCACTTCCCCCCCCCAAAAGTGGGGGGGAGAGTCTGTGTGTCTTATGGAGCAAATACTGGGGGCAAGGTTCGCACCGGGGGCAAGGTCCTCATTTGCACAGGTGCCACAGGGGGAGGGCAGGCGGAGAACAAAGGGGGCAAGGTCCGCACTGGGGGCAAGGTCCTCATTTGCACAGGTGCCACAGGGGGAGGGCAGGCTTACTTTAAAAGTAAGTTTTCCTCCTCTAAAAACTAGGTGTGTCTTATGGTCAGGTGCGTCTTATGGAGCGAGAAATACGGTATATAGGTGTCTGTCCCCGTCGCCCCCCATATCCACAGGGATTGGTTCCTGCTGCTTCCAAAACTACAGATACTAGCAAATCATACAAGAAGTGGTTCACAAATTCTCTCAATTGTGCAAATGCTGTCTGTTTGCTCCTGTTGCTGCCTGTTTCGTTATCTGGCACCATCTCCTGTGTCTCGCTCTGTCAGTACAGCCTCTGTGCTGTCTGCAAAGGCCAACAGGAAGCAAGCTGGGGGGTTGGAAACGATGCAATGCTAACAGGATGTGGGTTGGAGGGCTGCTTGCTTCCTCTCACTGTCTGCCATTCATTTGCTGTGGTCATTTGAAACAGGAGGGCTGCAACCAGAGACAGATAAGATATTTGCACTATGGGGGGGGGCGGAGGAAATTTGTGAACTGCAGATAAATGAGACCACAGATTCGGGATTCATGGATTTGAGGGGTGCCTAAAAAAACCCAATACATATAGCATATGGCCTATTTTATGGCCTCTCAAGACATAATGTTGTTCTAGGTTCTTTTCAGCATCATAGAGAAGAATTTAGATTTAAACATGTATCATGTGTTGCTGCATTCATTCTGGTAGCATGATAGACAGTAGCAAGGCCAATTGCTGCAAGTAGTCAGAACATAGCAAAATAATTCTGTTTGCTACACAAAATGAAACACCATGAAAAGCCATCTCAGGAGAGAGCGAGAGAATTCTAACATCCAGCCAAAAAACAAACGTTATCACTCAGTATTTGAACAAGGAATAAAGAATCTCTCAGTGTAAATATGGCCTGAAGTCATCATTGCAGCCTGCTGGCTATGACTAAGTAAGTGGTGAAACCTGTCTTTGCTATTTATATGCCTTTCACATTCGCTTTTGCATCTCTTTAAATAAACATCACTAATGGTCTGAATACTAAAAAAAAGAAAGAGATTGTTAAGGACTTATCATGAAATATCATAATGAGACAAATGGTGCCATTCTATAATGCAGGATGAATCACTGGTCCGCTTCCTCTCCTGCTTGATGAAAAACAGAACCTAACAAGCTTTAATATTCATACAAACTTGATTATGACCATTCAGTGATAATTGGGGTGCAGTGAGTATTAGAATGTGAACTTAAAGCCACTCTGATCATCACCACTTAATCAATACAATCACCCTGTCAAATATTGTTGCTTTCACCAGAATGCTGATCTATTACAATAGGAGACAAAATCTGTCATTGTCTACCCATTAGGTCTATGTCTTATTGGTTAAACTACTGTGTTGTAATGAAATGTTCATTAAAGTATTATTGTTGTTGTTAAATTAAATACTAATGGCAACATGAAGTCCCCAAACAGTACATTATTTGTTAAAGAAGTGAAAAATCAGTTTGCCTGGGAACAGAAGCAAGAATGCTGAGGAAGCAGGAAACTGTGAGTTTGGAACTTGGGTGGACTCAGGTAGTGGTGTCCTTAGGAGGTGCGAGCTGCAAACACACAGGGGGAATGACACCACTACTGGCCAAAAAATTTTAAAATCTTGGTATTTTTGAAAAATACCATCACATTATATATATTTGCACACACACACACACACGCGCACACACACACACACACACACACACACACACACATATATATATATAATTATACTTAATAATATAAATTATATTTAATATAATATAATATTATAATATAATATATTATATTATTATATAATATAAATTATATTTAATATATAATTAAATGTGAAATATCATGCAGAATGCAGTGAAACAAACCACGTTGAAATATCTCTATTCTATCAAGAGTTATAGCCAGTGGGGCTATAACTAAAACAAGAGTGGGGCAGGGCAATGGCGCATTACCAGGCCCACCGCCTGGGGTGTTGCCCTTCCCACTGCACAGGAGGAGGTCCATCAGGGGGGTGATGCATTGGCCTCGTGCACCAGGTGACACAAATCCTAGTGAAGCCACTGGGCTCAGGTACCAGGGACAGGATGGCTGAAGAAAGGGGTAGAGAATGCAAGATTCTCAGGATTCCAAGCACACAGTAAAAAGACTGTATACCCATGTGTGTGTGTGTGTGTGTGTGTGTGTGTGTGTGTGTGTGTGTGTGTATGTATTGTATATGTATTGTATATAAATGAATGAATGTCCTGACTGACTCATCAACGCCCAGCCCAAACTTCTGAATCTAAAAATGTGAAATTAGGGAAATATATTCCATTCATGACGTAAGGTAGTGACAGCTGCATCATTGGCAAAGAGGAAGTCACGCAGACATTTCAGCTGGACTTTGGATTTTGCTCTCAGTCTGGAGAGGTTGAAGAGCTTTCCATCTGATCTGGTCTGGAGATAGATGCCTTCCGTTGCAGTTCTAAAGGCCTGCTTCAGCAGGACAACGAAGAAAATCCCAAACAAGGTTGGTGCAAGAACACAGCCCTGCTTCACGCCGCTTCGGATGTCAAAGGGGTCTGATGTGGAGCCATCAAAGACTACAGTGCCCTTCATGTCCTTGTGGAAAGATCTGATGATACTGAGGAGCCTGGGTGGACATCCGATCTTGGGGAGAATCTTGAAGAGGCCGTCCCTGCTGACCAGGTCGAAGGCCTTTGTGAGATCTATGAAGGCTATAAAGAGTGGCTGTCATCGTTCCCTGCATTTCTCCTGCAGTTGTCTAAGGGAGAATACCATATCAGTGGTGGACCTGCTGGCTCGTAATTCGCACTGTGATTCTGGATAAACGCTCTCTGCAAGTACCTGGAGTCTCTTTACAGCTTTCCTAAGGAGAGAGATGCCACGGTAGTTGTTGCAGTCACCCCTGTCACCTTTGTTCTTGTACAGCGTGATGATGTTTGCATCCCTCATGTCCTGAGGTACTCCACCTTCTCTCCAACAGAGACAGAGGATTTCATGCAGCTCAGTGACGATGATCTCTTTGCAGCACTTTAGGACTTCAGCAGGGATGCTGTCTTTTCCAGGTGCCTTGCCAAAGTGCACTACCCACTCTTGCCAAAGATCTCCAGCAGCTCATGGATCGTTTTAGCAAGGCCTGCCAAGATTTTGGACTGATGATCAGCCTAAAGAGAACACAGGTCATGGTTCAGGATGTGGACTCACCTCCCTGCATTACAATCTCTGCGCATGAACTGGAGGTTGTCCATGATTTTGTGTACCTTGGCTCAATGATCTCTGACACTCTTTCTCTCAATACCGAGCTAAACAAACGCATCGGTAGCTACCACGTTTTCCAGACTCACAAAGAGAGTCTGGTCCAACAAGAAGCTGATGGAACATACCAAGATCCAGGTCTACAGAGCTTGCGTCCTGAGTACACTTCTGTACTGCAGTGAGTCATGGACTCTCCGCTCACAACAGGAGAGGAAACTGAATGCTTTCTACACGCGCTGCCTCCGATGCATTCTTGGCATCACCTGGCAGGACAAAGTTCCAAACAACACAGTCCTGGAACGTGCTGGAATCCCTAGCATGTATGCACTGCTGAAACAGAGCCGCCTGCGTTGGCTCGGTCATGTTGTGAGAATGGATGATGGCCGGATCCCAAAAGATCTCCTCTATGGAGAACTCGTGCAAGGAAAGCGCCCTACAGGTAGACCACAGCTGCGATACAAGGACATCTGCAAGAGGGATCTGAAGGCCTTAGGAATGGACCTCAGTAAGTGGGAAACCCTGGCCTTTGAGCGGCCCGCTTGGAGGCAGGCTGTGCAGCATGGCCTTTCCCAGTTTGAAGAGACACTTGGCCAACAGTCTGAGGCAAAGAGGCAAAGAAGGAAGGCCCATAGCCAGGGAGACAGACCAGGGACAGACTGCACTTGCTCCTGGTGTGGAAGGGATTGTCACTCCCGGATTGGCCTTTACAGCCACACTAGACGCTGTGCCAGAACCACCTTTCAGAGTGCGATACCAGAGTCTTTCGAGACTGAAGGTTGCCAATACATGACATAAGGACCCACCAAGACAGAATTTTTGGAAATTCGATCCCTATGGGGGTGAAAAGGGGTGAATTGTGTTTTCATGGATTCCTCAATATCTCTTAAGCCTGACGAGAAATTGACTTGCTTTTTGCTTAGAAAGCTTATTCATCCAAATGTTTAAAAACAATTCAGAATTTCACCCTAATCAACCCCTAAAGGGGAGAATTTAAATTTGGGGGTGAATTATATAACCTTAGGCCTGGCTGAGTTTTTCCCCTGTGCTACTGCCTGAAAGAGACCTGTGGCTGACATGGTAACCAGGTCAGGTCAGCCCTTTTAATGTAACCCTTTTTAAGTTGGTATGGAAAGGGGTACAGTAACAGTAAAATAACAAAAAAAAAAAAACAAAAAACAGTCATTTGAATGTTTACTCTGAACAGTAAAATGAAGTATATTTCTGGCTCAATGCAAAGTCCTGCTACCCCAAGATTATGACAAGCCTTTCTCCTGAGAACTTGTGCTATCACCAGCCCTTGCTCTGCTTATCTCTATGTTCCAGTGAGAGGAGAGTTAGGAAGGGGCACTGACTTAAGAGTTGTGTGGTGCAGTCTAGCTTCCCTCACAGGAGGCATTGCTCTGCTTCTCCCTGTGTTCCAGTGAGGGGAGAGTTAGGGAAGGGCACAGTCTCAAGAGTTCTGCAATGGTACCAGGCTGCAAGTGAACACCCTCCACAGGAATGTCATCCAGGCCACAGGGTTCAGTGGCTGTGTTGGGGGGGGGGGGTCGGGGTTCATACCATGCATATCACTCATACCATCAGAGTACCCCTTCAAGTTCAAGAGGCTGCAATTCCCCTTCAAGGTCAGCTTTGCTATGACCATCAACATGTCCCAGGGGCAGTTGCTGAGAGTGGCAGGGATTGACTTGAGGAAGGACTGCTTCTCACATGGGCGGTTCTACATGGCCTGCTCTGGACTGAGCTCACCCAACAGCCTGCTAATCTTAGCATCTGAGTGGAAAACCACCAATGTGCTCTACAAGGATTTTTGCCTGGCCCACAGGTATGCACGTTTAGTCCCTGTTATATATATATATGCAATGAGGGGCAGAAATGGCTTAAACAGAGAACCAAAGGTCATAAATATTTTTAACAATATTTTATCTGCGCCTCTCTACAGAAGGGCATGTGGCTTCTGGGAAACCAAGTGCCTCGGGAACAAAGTGCCAGGTAAGGCACCGGGAGTTTAGCATCTGTGTAAGGAGAAGGAGAAGTGGACCTCTGTGTTTTTGGAGGAGAGGGAGGACTACATAAGAACATAAGAACATAAGAACAGCCCCACTGGATCAGGCCATAGGCCCATCTAGTCCAGCTTCCTGTATCTCACAGCGGCCCACCAAATGCCCCAGGGAGCACACCAGATAACAAGAGACCTCATCCTGGTGCTCTCCCCTACATCTGGCATTCTGACTTAACCCATTCCTAAAATCAGGAGGTTGCGCATACACATCATGGCTTGTACCCCATAATGGATTTTTCCTCCAGAAACTCGTCCAATCCCCTTTTAAAGGCGTCTAGGCTAGACGCCAGCACCACATCCTGTGGCAAGGAGTTCCACAGACCGACCACGCGCTGAGTAAAGAAATATTTTCTTTTGTCTGTCCTAACCCGCCCAACACTCAATTTTAGTGGATGTCCCCTGGTTCTGGTATTATGTGAGAGTGTAAAGAGCATCTCCCTATCCACTCTGTCCATCCCCTGCATAATTTTGTATGTCTCAATCATGTCCCCCCTCAAGCGTCTCTTTTCTAGGCTGAAGAGGCCCAAACGCCGTAGCCTTTCCTCATAAGGAAGGTGCCCCAGCCCCGTAATCATCTTAGTCGCTCTCTTTTGCACCTTTTCCATTTCCACTATGTCTTTTTTGAGATGCGGCGACCAGAACTGGACACAATACTCCAGGTGTGGCCTTACCATAGATTTGTACAACGGCATTATAATACTAACCGTTTTGTTCTCAATACCCTTCCTAATGATCCCAAGCATAGAATTGGCCTTCTTCACTGCCGCCGCACATTGGGTCGACACTTTCATCGACCTGTCCACCACCACCCCAAGATCTCTCTCCTGATCTGTCACAGACAGCTCAGAACCCATCAGCCTATATCTAAAGTTTTGATTTTTTGCCCCAATGTGCATGACTTTACACTTACTGACATTGAAGCGCATCTGCCATTTTGCTGCCCATTCTGCCAGTCTGGAGAGATCCTTCTGGAGCTCCTCACAATCACTTCTGATCTTTACCACTCGGAAAAGTTTGGTGTCATCTGCAAACTTAGCCACTTCACTGCTCAACCCTGTCTCCAGGTCATTTATGAAGAGGTTGAAAAGCACCGGTCCCAGGACAGATCCTTGGGGCACACCGCTTTTCACCTCTCTCCACTGTGAAAATTGCCCATTGACACCCACTCTCTGCTTCCTGGCCTCCAACCAGTTCTCAATCCACGAGAGGACCTGTCCTCTAATTCCCTGACTGTGGAGTTTTTTCAGTAGCCTTTGGTGAGGGACCGTGTCAAACGCCTTCTGAAAGTCCAGATATATAATGTCCACAGGTTCTCCCGCATCCACATGCCTGTTGACCTTTTCAAAGAATTCTATAAGGTTTGTGAGGCAAGACTTACCCTTACAGAAGCCATGCTGATTCTCCCTCAGCAAGGCCTGTTCGTCTATGTGTTTTGAGATCCTATCTTTGATGAGGCATTCCACCATCTTACCCGGTATGGATGTTAGGCTGACCGGCCTATAGTTTCCCGGGTCCCCCCTCTTTCCCTTTTTAAAAATAGGCGTGACATTTGCTATCCTCCAATCTTCTGGCACCGTGGCCGTTTTGAGGGACAAGTTGCATACCTTAGTCAAGAGATCTGCAACTTCATTCTTCAATTCCTTAATAACCCTTGGGTGTATGCCATCAGGGCCCGGTGACTTATTGATCTTTAATTTATCAATGAGGTCTGAAACATCTTCTCTTTTAACCTCTATCTGACTTAACTCCTCGGTTAGGAGGGGCTGTTCGGGCAGCGGTATCTGCCCGAGGTCTTCTGCCGTGAAGACAGATGCAAAGAACTCATTTAATTTCTCTGCCATCTCTAAGTCTCCTTTTATCTCCCCTTTCCCTCCCTCACCATCCAGAGGGCCAACCGCTTCTCTGGCGGGTTTCCTGCTTCTAACATATTTGAAGAAGCTTTTATTATTCCCCTTAATGTTGCTGGCCATGCGTTCCTCATAGTCTCGCTTGGCCTCCCCTATCACCTTCTTACATTTCTTTTGCCACAGTTTATGTTCCTTTTTATTCTCTTCATTAGGGCAAGACTTCCATTTACGGAAGGAAGCTTCCTTGCCCTTCACAGCCTCTCTAACTTGGCTGGTTAGCCATGCGGGCACTCTCCTGGATTTAGTGGAACCCTTCTTTCTTTGCGGTATACACCTCTGCTGGGCCTCTATTACTGTTGTTTTAAGCAGCCTCCATGCACTCTGGAGAGACTGGACTCTTTTTACCCTCCCTTTCAACCTCCTTCTAACCAGCCTCCTCATTTGAGGGAAGTCCGCCCGTCGGAAGTCAAGGGTTTTTGTTAGAGATTTGCCTGGTATTCTTCCCCCAACGTGCACATCAAAACGGATCGCAGCATGATCACTGTTCCCCAATGGCTCAGTAACGTTTACATCTCTAACCAGGTCCTGCGTACCGCACAAAATTAAATCCAGAGTCACCTGTCCTCTGGTGGGCTCTGTGACTAGCTGATCTAAGCCACAGTCATTTAGCACGTCAAGAAATCCAGTTTCCTTATCGTGACCAGAACACAAATTGACCCAGTCAATATGAGGATAATTGAAGTCCCCCATGATTACAACCCTGTCCTTCCTTGTCACCTCCCTGATCTGTTTCCTCATTTCAAGGTCCCCATCAGATTTCTGGTCTGGAGGACGATAGCACACCCCCAGTATTACATCGCTGCTCAAGCCTGGTAATTTAACCCACAGAGATTCTACGGTGGAGTCGGACCCACCTTCAATCTCTACTTTGCTGGATTCTATCCCTTCCTTAACATAAAGGGCCACCCCACCTCCAACACGCCCCTGCCTGTCCCTCCTGTAGAGTTTATAGCCCGGGATTGCGGTATCCCACTGATTCTCCGCATTCCACCAGGTTTCCGTTATGCCCACTATGTCAATATTTTCCCTTGTCACCAGACATTCCAGTTCTCCCACCTTTGCTCGTAGACTTCGGGCATTCGCATAAAAGCATTTATACACGGAATGCCCCAGGATGGGCTGCTTATTCGCTCCTTTGTCCCCGCATCCTCTCATTGTGCCAAACTGTCTATCACATCCCATCTCCCTACCTTTCCCAATTTCTTCTCCTACCCTGCCTTTGTCTTGTTGTTCTCTAACCTCCCCATCCTCATCCCATAGGGATGAGGAGTCCCGAACCGGATGCCCCTCGGCTCCTGTCGGCCTTCCCCCAGGGATCAGTTTAAAAGCTGCTCTGCCACCTTTTTAATGTTATGCGCCAGCAGTCTGGTTCCATTCTGGTTCAAATGGAGCCCGTCCCTCTTGTACAGGCCCCGCTTGTCCCAAAACGTTCCCCAGTGCCTAACGAATCGAAACCCCTCCTCCCTACACCACCGTCTCATCCACGCATTGAGACCCCTGATCTCCGCCTGCCTAGCTGGCCCTGCGCGTGGAACAGGTAGCACTTCAGAGAACGCTACCTTTGAGGTCCTGGCTTTCAGCTTCCTGCCTAAAAGCCTAAATTTGGCCTCCAGGACCTCCCAGCTACACTTGCCCACGTCGTTGGTGCAACTCTCTGAGTTGTGAAGAGGAGAGGAGGAGGAGGAGAAGGAGAAGGTAAGTGTACTCTTTCTAACTCTTTGTCTTCTAACTGTAAATCAACCTTAAATCAGCATTGAAATTTAGCTTAACCTTTAGCTTAGCTTTATCTAAGCTTTACCTAAGTTAGCACCTAATCTAACCTGAGGGAGGGAATCTAAGGTCCAGCAAGTTAGGGCACAGGAGCTAGGTGAGGGCAATAAAAATAAATATGTAAGTGTGTACATAGGTCTAGTCTGAGCAGAAGCAGAGTCCTACTTGTGAGTAAGAGCCCAAGGGTCAGGCACTTGGAAAAATAAATAAAATAGAGGAGGATAAAGTGGAAAGCAAGTTCTTCTACTTTGTTTAAATTAACCCTATACTTAACCCAAGTTAAACTTAATTTAAGTTAGAGCATAATCTAAAGGTTCAGTAAATTAGGACACAGGATCTGGGTGAGAGCAATAAATAAACAAACCCAAATAAAAACTACCTTGAGGTTAAAAACAGTCCAGCCTAAGAGAACTGAATTAGGAGGGTAAGAACCTAGGAAGGGCCAGTTTCCAACCAGACAGGGCAATTTAGCATAATCACTGTCCTTTAGGTCATAGTCATTGACCTTTAGGAGTTGATAAGAGCCCTATTAGGCTAATCCAAGTAACCCATTCAGGAGCCTGCAGAGTAGATTAAGCCCATCAGCAGCCTATTGTCTTCCTGATCTTTTGAAATCTGGGAAGACCAGCCCCTTTCCAATCAGCAAGGAGGGAGGGAGGAGAAGCTAGCTAGGGTATAAAGCTAGATCCTGCCACTGCGTGAGCCTCTCTGCAGAAGAGTGCATGGCCTCTGGGAACCCAGTGCCTCGGGAAGAAAG
The DNA here is from genome assembly GCF_035046505.1 of Tiliqua scincoides. Lineage (NCBI taxonomy): Eukaryota > Metazoa > Chordata > Lepidosauria > Squamata > Scincidae > Tiliqua > Tiliqua scincoides. The sequence goes on from NC_089822.1 coordinate 77,251,705, forward strand.
TGCTAGGTAAGGCACCGCAAGTTTAGCATCTGTGTGAGTTCAGCAGCAGGATGAGGAAGCCAGGGCCCCAGATACAGCCTTCTCTTTCCTTGAGAAGAGGGCAGCAAACCAGTGTAGGGTTTCTAAGTACCCTTAAACAGAAACAAACAAACCAAAAAAAGCTATGAGAAGGGCTAAGGGCTCCACTAAGTCCAGGAGGGTGCCCGCATGGCTAACCAGCCAAGTTAGAGAGGCCGTAAAGGGCAAGGAAGCTTCCTTCCATAAATGGAATTCTTGCCCTAATGAGGAGAATAAAAAGGAACAGACTGTGGCAAAAGAAATGTAAGAAGGTGATATGGGAGGCCAAGCAAGACTATGAGGAACGTATGGCCAGCAACATTAAGGGGAATAATAAAAGCTTCTTCAAATATGTTAGAAGCAGGAAACCCGCCAGAGAAGCAGTTGGCCCTCTGGATGGTGAGGGAGGGAAAGGGGAGATAAAAGGAAACTTAGAGATGGCAGAGAAATTGAATGAGTTGTTTGCATCTGTCTTCATGGCAGAAGACCTCGGGCAGATACAGCTGCCCGAACGGCCCCTCCTGACCAAGGAATTAAGTCAGATAGAGGTTAAAAGAGAAGATGTTTCAGACCTCATTGATAAATTAAAGATCAATAAGTCACCGGGCCCTGATGGCATCCACCCAAGAGTTATTAAGGAATTGAAGAATGAAGTTGCTGATCTCTTGACTAAAATATGCAACTTGTCCCTTAAAACGGCCATGGTGCCAGAAGATTGGAGGATAGCAAATGTCACACCGGACTTTAAAAAGGGAAAGAGGGGAGACCTGGGAAACTATGGGCCGGTCAGCCTAACATCTATACTGGGTAAGATGGTGGAATGCCTCATCAAAGATAGAATCTCAAAACACATAAACGAACAGGCCTTGCTGAGGGAGAATCAGCATGGCTTCTGTAAGGGTAAGGCTTGCCTCACGAACCTTATAGAATTCTTTGAAAAGGTCAACAGGCATGTGGATGTGGGAGAACCCATAGACATTATATATCTGGACTTTCAGAAGGCGTTCAACACAGTCCGTCACCAAAGGCTACTGAAAAAACTCCACAGTCAGGGAATTAGAGGGCAGGTCCTCTGCTGGATTGAGAACTCGTTGAAGACCAGGAAACAGAGAGTGGGTGTCAATGGGCAATTTTCACAATGAAGAGAGGTGAAAAGCAGTGTGCCCCAAGGATCTGTCCTGGGACCGGTGCTTTTCAACCTCTTCATAAATGACCTGGAGACAGGGTTGAGCAGTGAGGTGGCTAGGTTTGCAGACGACACCAAACTTTTCCAAGTGGTGAAGACCAGAAGTGATTGTGAGGAGCTCCAGGAGGATCTCTCCAGACTGGCAGAATTGGCAGCAAAATGGCAGATGCGCTTCAATGTCAGTAAGTGTAAAGTCATGCACATTGGGGCAAAAAATCAAAACTTCACATATAGGCTGATGGGTTCTGTGCTGTCTGTGACAGATCAGGAGAGAGATCTTGGGGTGGTGGTGGACAGGTCGATGAAAGTGTCGACCCAATGTGCGGAGGCAGTTAAGAAGGCCAATTCTATGCTTGGGATCATTAGGAAAGGTATTGAGAACAAAACGGCTAATATTATAATGCCGTTGTACAAATCTATGATAAGGCCACACCTGGAGTATTGTGTCCAGTTCTGATTGCCGCTTCTCAAAAAGGATACAGTGGAAATGGAAAAGGAGAGCAACTAAGATGATTACTGGGCTGGGGCACCTTCCTTATGAGGAAAGGCTATGACATTTGGACCTCTTCAGCCTAGAAAAGAGACTCCTGAGGGGGGACATGATTGAGACATACAAAATTATGCATGGGAAGGCTAAAGTGGATAGAGAGATGCTCTTTAAAGTCTCACATAACACCAGAACCAGGGGACATCCACTAAAATTGAGTGTTGGGAGAGTTAGGACAGACAAAAGAAAATATTTCTTTACTCAGTGTGTGGTTGGTCTGTGGAACTCCTTGCCACAGGATGTGGTGACGGCATCTGGCCTAGATGCCTTTAAAAGGGGATTGGACAAGTTTCTGGAGGAAAAATCCATTATGGGTTACAAGCCATGATGTGTACGTGCAACTTCCTGATTTTAGAATGGGTTATGTCAGAATGCCAGATGCAAGGGAGGGCACCAGAATGAGGTCTCTTGTTATCGGGTGTGCTCCCTGGGGCATTTGGTGGGCCGCTGTGAGATACGGGAAGCTGGACTAGATGGGCCTATGGCCTGATCCAGTGGGGCTGTTCTTATGTTCTTATCACTACAATCTTCTCTTTGTTATTTCTTCATCAAATGTTATATTTCAAATTTCACTTCATCGTTTCTTGCATCAACACGCTTTGGTTTATTCAAACTAAATATACTTTTTCTTAATTTGTTTTCATTTACTTTTGTGAATAGCTTTGTGAAGCATGGATACTATGCTGTTATAGCACAAAACCAATGCAAAATGCAAAAAAAAAATTCAATGGAATTATGACTTTCAATAATTTCAGGGTGTTGCCTGACATGAAGTAGAAAGTAGCTGAAAACTGTAGCAAAGCATGGGCTTCATGCTAGTTCCTCATAAATGGAGAAGGCCATCAGATACTCAATTTTTCCTTTGTGCTTATATGAGGAACAAGCCTTTCAGTAAACCAGAAAGCTGTCACAGATATTTTTTATTTGACAAATGTTGCAGGAAATGCTTTAATGTTTCACTTATGAATACTCTGAGGGGGACGGCTAGCACACTTCCAAGCATCTAGAAATCAGACTTGACTTCCCCACCCTCTTTTTGTTTCGAGAGGCGGTTAGAGGCCTTTTCCCAGCTTTAAAACAGAGAGGAGGAAAGCTATATTTGTTTTTAATCCACCGCCTGATCCTATCTGTGACTTCCTGCCAATTCACTTTCCCTAATCAGCAGACAGATCTGCTGTGGCTAATGTGAGGAGCTGCCAGGGGTGCCACCTCAGCCACTCATCAGGCAGGAAGACAACCTGGTCAATTCAGCCTACAGGAAGCAAGTTCCCAATTGCCAGGAACTGCAAATAGAGAAGCTGGAGAGTCAAGGGTCTAGCAGAAACATGCCTCCGGCACTCTAGGCCCATTTGTTATGCCTTCAGACTAACACAGTGTTTATTTGCGGTTAATAGATTCTGTTGTTTAGGTGTTTTAGCTCCACTAGCTCTGAGTCACAAAGTCTCCCCCAGTCACTGTCAGTCAGTCAGTCACATTTAGGATAAAAATAACTGTGTTGAAAAAATACCAAATTGCCTCATTAACTGTAGAGTTAGGAACATGTTTTACTTTAAAACCTAGCCGAGGGGCCATCAGCATCTCTCTTCTGAGGGGCAGCTCTGGATTGCAGACAACTGTTTGGGGGGGGGGGGTTTGAACAATGTCACCCTGACTGGGAGAGTCAGGCTTTTTAAGGACACATTCACAATTTAGATGCCCATGTGCAGAGCAAGCCCCAGCAGGTTTACTCAGAAGTAAGTCCCAGTGAGTACAACGGGATTTACTCCCAGGGAGTGAATTTAGGATTGCAGCCAGAGACTTGCTGCTTCTTTTCCTTACAACAGAAACTGTGAGGGGGGGGAAGTCACATACCTTGACAGGGCCAGTGGCAGCCAAACAAAGAAATTTTGGGAGCCAGAAGGCCTACAAAACCGTGTATTTTGGCAAACAAAAATAAATCAGACAGTGTTTTCTGTGGGCAGGAAACATTTATGAATGTGTGCCAAGAGGATGTGTTTAATTTCGTTAAAATAGATTCAAACACAAAAGAGATTTATTTGACTTTAATTAGCCCCAAGCAGCTATCATTATTAATTACATTTTATCCCAGCTTTCCTCCAAGCAGTATACATGGCTCTCCCTCCTTAATTTTATTCTCAATACCCTGTGAGGGAAGTTAGGCTGAAATGTTGTGATTGGTCCACAGTGAGTTCCATGGCCAAGTCTGCATTTCAACCCAAGCCTCTACAGTTCTAGTTCAACCATCTAACCGCTACATCACACTATCGCTGTATGTCATATATTATTCTGTATAGAAGGCTAATTTTACCCTATTTATCCAGCCTGCAATTCAGATAAGTCAGAACTGAATCCTGCATAAGAACATAAGAAGAGCCCCACTGGTTCAGGCCAAAGGACCATCTAGTCCAGCTTCCTGTATCTCATAGTGGTCCAGCAAATGCCTCAGGGAGCACACAAGACAAAACCTGCATCCTGGTGCCCTCCCCTGCATCTGGCAATCAGAGGCAGTCTACCTCTAAAAACCAGGAACTTGCACATACCTACCATGACTTGTATCCTGTGATGACCTTTTTCTCCAGAAGCTTGTCCAATCCCTCTTAAAGGCATCTAGGCAAGATGTCATCACTGCTTCATGTGGCAAGGAGTTCCACAGACTAATTACACACTGGGTCAAGAAATATTTTCTTTTGTCCGTCCTAACTCACCAACACTCAACTTTAGTGGATGTCCCCTGATTCTGGTGTTATGTGAGAGGGAAAAGAGCATCTCTCTATCCACTCTGTCCATCCCCTGCATAATTTTGTATGTCTCAGTCAGGTCCCCCTCAGGTGCCTTTTTTCTAGATTGAAGAGCCCCAAATGCTGTAGCCTTTCCTCATAAGGGAGGTGCCCCAGCCCAGTAATCATTTTGGTTTTTCTCTTCTACACCTTTTCCATTTCTACTATATCCTTTTTGAGATGTGGCAACCAGAAATGGACACAATACTCCAGGTGTGGCCTTACCATTGATTAGTACAATGGCATTATAATATTAGCCTCATTTGCCTTTGTTTAACATGATATCTTCTAACTTGCACTGTTTTGTGGCCTGTGGACTAGTAGCATAAGCTTTGAAAAAAACAGAACAATAGTATAGCTACAATGGAGAATTTCCTGATTTGTAATGATTTGCAGGTAGGGACTGTTGCTTTTCTTCCTGGCCTTGTTCAGCAGGCTGGTGGCACATACAAATTAAAGTAGCTGAAGTGCTCCCTATCGCTTTACTGCTATTGCTATGCTTCCCTACACTGGAGCACACCCAGTAAAATGGTTAGCAAGTATATAGTTAGGCATAGGAGCTTGCTGCTGGCTAGGTAATTTTCCAAAGTTGTGGGAGCCTCAAGTATATTTCAGTTCTTGCTGGGAGCTGAATGGAAGAATTGTGGGGTACTGTAATAACTAGCTTTGCCTGCTATTTCTGTCAGGGCTCCTGTGAGTTTAATAATCATGGGACCAGAGGAACCTAAGCTGGTGAAATTCCCACCACAGGAAAAGCTTCACCCACCAGATTTATGCCATCCAAGCAGCTGCTCAAAAGCACAGAAGCCCTACCAGATAAATGGTGAAAACCCTTGCAATAACATTGTACTAGAAATAGATTTTACATATGTTTTGAGGAGAGGAGCGTTGTTAGTACAGTCTTTCATACTAGTAACTTGATAAAGTTACTAAAGCATTTCCTTCAGGATTTCAAATACAGCTGGGCCCTTTTTATCTATGGGTTTGGAAATCCGTGGATTTGACTCAGTGCAGGTTCCAAATCCGCACCAGAGGGCCACTCCTGATCTCCCAGACGTAACTGGAAGCACCTTCCAGTTGCATCTGGGAGGCTTTCTAAGGCCCAGGGAGGCTGCATGGAACCCCCCCAGAGGTGTTGAAGAGGCACTTCCAGTTTTTCTGAGGGCCTATTTCACACCTTCCATTATTTGTGAGTTTCCGTATTCACGGGGTCCAGGAATGGATTCCCTGCAGATACAGAGGGCCACTGTAATGACCACTTTTAATGTGAGGGCCAACTAAAATAGTTCTTTTGGCACTTTTAATAGTGAGAGAAATGTTGTTTAAAAAATATGACTGTGTTCCTGTGTAGCAGCACCATAACACACAAATATGCATACAAAATTGTGTTCCTTTCCTCAACTCTAATGGCACCTGCCAGAATTCCTGGTCCTATGCCACTCTTTAAAGGGCCATCTTCTTTTCCCTAAGGTCATCTTTCCCATTTGGTGGTTCAAATTTAAAGATGCAATGCAAGAGGGTGTGATGTGTTTATAGAAAGGTTAAAGAGGCCAGTTACACTGGTGCATTTCTTCTGGGAAGTTTGGCTTACAAAAGTGTACTTCTTAGCTTTTTTTTCATTTTAAACAGAAGTGAAAGCTCTGGCACTTGTAGAACCCAGCGGCGTGTGGCATCTGGGCTCAAAGCAGAAATACAATCTCCCGCTTTGAATTTCAGCCAGCTGAAAGGTACTGCTGATCTCTGCAACCCAGCTTCAATAGGATTGCCCGCTCTCCCACCTGTCTATTTCAAGCATCTAGGACCAGCCAGAATAATACTCAGTATGAAATGCACCTATCACAGACTTCAATGTCTTTCCTCAGATTAGGTTATAAGAAATAGACTCCTGCAAATTATGAGGACTGTACAGCACTGTGCACAATAAAATAATGCCTTCGAGAATAAGAAATTGTTACAGCTATTATTAATGAGTATGGGGACCTCGGTTTATATCAAGCTAAATGCTGAAAATTTCAAAGCCTAGAAATTCAAATTCTGGAAGCTTCCCTCAAGCACTATATATTATACTAAGAAATTTCACACTAGGCTAATGACTTTACGGTTATTAAGTTTAAAGTGATTAGTCAAACTCCACTCAGTGTCAACAGAAAAGGTTATGGTTTCTTTGATGGCTAGCCAGTTGCTCTAGAATAGTTAGGAATGCTTGCCTAATTTGGGGGAGCGGGCTGAAATAGTAAATGGGAAGGATGAACAGGGTATGGGATTTTGGCTGGTGCAAATGAGGTGGAGTTGGGAATGAATGACAGTCTTGAATCACTTTGAAAGACAGAGCTTCCCAAGGAGTTTCAGGGCTCTAATTTTCACGAACATGACTCTCAAACAAGGTGCAGAGACCTCACTCTGATTGGTTAATTGGGCCTATGTTGGCTAGGTCCTCACCTGGAGACAGCAGTACTCTTTGCTGTTCTGAGTTACTAAGCAAAGTCACAATCTCTGTGCCTTCTGCTTTTGTTCCACAAGCTAATGATATATCTGGTCTTTTTTCTCAATCACGACAGGAAGTATAACCTTTGCTTAGTGCTCTCAGTGAGAGATGCTAAGCATAAAAATAGTTCATGATGGTACCTATTCACCATGATAAATGGCAATGAAACATACCCTTGTTTACATTTACCTGAGAGCCAGCATAGCTCAGGGACTAAGTGACTGAGCTGGAATCAGAATTTTTTCTGTTCAGGTCTCCAGTTTGCCATGAAAAGATGGTGGCCTTAGTAAGCCTCTGCCTCAGCTACACTATAGGGATACTAATACTTAAAGCCCAATCCTGGGCATGTCTACTCAGAAGTAATTTCCATTATAGTCAATGGGGTTTACTCCCAGGTAAGGGTGGATAGGATTGCAGCCTGTCAGTCCAATCCTATTCTCAGTGGCACCCAAGGCTCCAGTGGCACTGAATTGGCGACCGCTGGATCCTATAGGCACAGGACTAGTGCCTGGAGTTTCCTCAGGGAAAGGGAGCATTTGCATTGGCTCCCTACCCTGGGTAACACAGCTGCGGCATCAATGGTCCTCCTTGGTTCTGTGTGTGCAGATCTGAGGAGAGGGCCATGCAGGCTGCCTGGGCTGGGAGGAATATTAGGATATGGCAGCTGCTGTCTCCACACCTCTCCCGGGCCTGATCCTCCCCTCCTCTACCCAGTTCCACCCTCTCCCACCTTCTCCTCACCTTGAAAAGCCGCACTGCCACCTGGCGGTGCGATTTACTACCGGCAGCCATGTGGAGACCTCTTACCAGCACTGAGGCTCAGTGCTAGAGCTCCTTACTCTTCAGGCACCACAAATGTGCTTTATGGCATGTTCGTAACACCAGTGGCGTCACTAGGATTTGCGTCACCGGGTGCGGGAGGCCTGCGCGTCACCCCATGCAGTGGGCGGGGCAACGCCCCAGGTGGTGGGTGTGGTGATGTGCCATTGCTCCACCCCCACTTGTTTTTTGGCTGTACCTTTTGTTAGAATACAGATACTTCAATGTGGTTTGTTTCATTACAATCTGCATGAAATTATGCATTGATTGATATATAACATGATGGGATTATTCCTCCAGAGTCTGATATTAGTGATTTTGAAAACTTGTAGAGTCTCACACACATACACACACACCCATGTCAACTTACTAACACACTGCAGCAGTTCTCAAAATTTTAACACTGGGACCCACTTTTTAGAATGACAATCTGTCCAGGACCCATTGGAAGTGATGTCATGGCCAGAAGTGACATCATCAAGCAAATTAAAATAAATAATTAAATTAAAATAAAAAATAATTAAATAAGGGGGAGCCAGTCCTATTCCATGAAGTGAATCTACTCTGAAGTAAGTCCTATTGTGGTCAATGGGGCTTACTCTCAAGAAAGTGTGGGTAGGATTGCAGCCTGTGAGCCCAATCCTATGCATGTCTACTCTGAAGTAAGTCCCATAGTGATCAATGGAGCTTACTCTGTAGTCTGCCTGCAATAACAACCCCCCAAAAAGAATCAGTGAGATTTCCAGCCCTCCCAGTGCCCAGTTTAAAGTGCTTCTATTTCAGGCATATCAATACAAAGACCCCCCTGGCTTTGCAAGTGAAAAATAGAAAACTTTCCCCTTACCAGTTCAAGCCTCTTTTTTTTGGAGGAGGCAGCAAACTCTTTCTGTGTTTTTTTGGTGCTGCATTCATTGGATCAGAACCATTGTGGTGTCATTGGAGTCCTCTCAGCCTGCCCTTTCCGACGGACTATGGCAAGTACACCTACTCACGAGTAAACGCGCGATACGGCTCACTTTCACTTTCCATAGGGTTCCATGCATTTTTCTTTCCGGTTTTTTGGCCATAACTTTTGAAGGAAAGGAGCAATTTCAATTCTGTTTTTTGCATTGCACTCTGCTGGACAGTCCTCATCCAATGGTGTATAGCACGATAGGGTAGCTCCAAAAGCCACGAAGTTAGCACATCCTCTCCCCAGGGCACATCAGACACCCCCCCTGCATCACCTGGTGCGACCTGCACCCCCTGCACCCCCCCAGCAACGCCAATGCGGAACACCCAGCACTGACACTGGAGCTCAGTGGGCCTGATAAGATAGAGCACAATCCTAACCAGGTCTACTGAGAAGTAAGTCCTATTTTATTCAATGGGGCTTACTCTCAGGAAAGTGTGGTTAGGATTGCAGCCTTAGTTACCTTACAGCTAAAAGGACAAAATCAAGATAATACATATGCAGAAATCACTAGACAAATGCTAAATTATAACATTCACTGATCATGTGCTTTCCCTCAGATAACAATGGAATGTATAAAAAGCGCAAGCTGTTAAGGATTCTTATTGCTGATAAGAAATTGCAATACCATAGCAGACCTTTAATGAATTCCTGTTATAGATCTCTTGCATTTGCACTGAATTCAAGAAAGCTTTCTTCCTGTGACCAAGCATTTATGGTAGTCACCATCTACAGTACTTACAAACATTTGAGCACTCAGGGTGAAATGCTTCTAGGTACCTGCTGTGCTATTTTCTAGCAAAAGAACATCTTTCAGCCAAACAGGCTTACACTAAACAGGTGTTTTACATAGGTAGGCTGAACATAAATCCCACCTTTTTCCCAAGTGGGGTTTTTACAAGTCTTATTCTGTTAGAAAAATTCCTAGAACGCTCCATTTTTCCAGATGTTTCCCTTCATGGTGCAATTGTCATCCCGGCTGCACAGCTCTTGCACTTTCCAAACTCCTATATGCAGCTGCAAAACACACATAAGGCTGGTTCTCAGGATGTTATGCATTTCTTGCCAGTCCACCCTCCTCCACATTTCTTCATCTCTAGCCAGCAGCTTTTGGTCACCCATCCAAGTGAGACTCAAGCTGATCCTGCTTTTTCAGGCAAGGCGACAGCTTGGCTTTATTGTACTCTTATCCCAACTTTATTCGAACTGCAGTAAGGGCAATGTAGTGCTTCATGAGGGGGTCAGTAATGTTCCTGAGATGTGACAAAAGAGCACTTTGCTATCCCTTCCCCTCATTCCATACCTGCACAGTGTTTTAAGTTTCAAGGGATGCATTCCCAGAATGTGTTGAGTAAGTAAGGAGCATCCCCCCCCCTCCATTCCATCCAGGGTCACTGAAATAAAAAGAGGGAAAGACTACCATGCTCTAGGTCACCACTCCCTGCCTACTTTGTCCTTACCTTTGTGTTACGTCATGGTCCCCAAGTGGCCAACAGCACATAGAGGAGCTGGCGGCAGTGCTGCTGCACACTTTCTGCCATCTGAGAATAGGATTGGGCTATAAAGGGCATAGATATATGTTACTGTGTAGGGTGGACACATCTGCATTCACAACGAACAAGCTTTACCTGAAACCACTATCCTGGAAATGGTATACCATGAGATAAGTAAGTCATGCATGCTAACAGCTAGATTGGTTTGACTCAATATTTTTACTGGCTCTGCATCCTCCAGTCCTGGCAGCTGACCCAAAGGATAAATTCCTGGCTTGGGCAGGAAAATCCTGGGTGGGTGGCAACCTGACCCAGAGCACACAGAAGTCAAGCCTGTCAGGATGCTGGTCAGGGCAGTGAAATTCAGGCAGGTGGCAACCCTGTAAGTATTTGAAAATTCAGGAACACTTCGTTAAAGATCCCTCTCTTCACAAGATGAAATAATTATTGAAAGCAAAAAAGTAATACTGACTGAATTAATGCTAAAAATAAATGCCAACATATATTGAGAGATCACAGCTTGTCAGGCAGCCACTTGCCCTGTGACTGCTTTCCCTCAGTTCAGTGATTTATTCCTGATTCCTTCTAGTGGTTTCCCCAAGGTTGCAACAGTGAGATAATTGAGATGCTGACATCCTACCTCCCAGAAAACTAAACTACTGATGAATGAGCCTGCCCTGTTACAGAGGGAGATGCAAACACATAACATATAAAAGCACAGGCTTTTGTGCTAGCAAAGTAAACTCGATAGGATCACTTTCTATTGCTTAAAATGTTGCATTCTGCTCATAAATCTTTAAAGGTGGTTCAGTGTATACTGGGGAGCGGGGAGGGCAACTTAATTGGAATGCCATGGCTTGAGGTTAACATTTAATCCCATGCTTAATAAACAAACTGCTATTAATAAAATAGATATTTACGTTCCCAGCTATGAAATATAGATCCAAGCCTGCACAGTTTAAAGCCTGTTGTATAATTTATAAATCGGTGACAAAGCTAATGAATTAGTCACGTAACTTGCACATTAGAGACGGAACTTAGTTACTTCACTCACATGTTTTATTAAAAAAAAATACTTGATGTGCCATGAATAAATCATCGCTATGTATTTCTAAATGAAAGTGTATATATGAAAAAATATATAAAGAGCCTTGAGGAAATCAGAGTGGGAATAATAAAATGACCTTGTGCTAGTCTTTATCATTGTCAGGTGCATGATCAATAGAATTATTGTTGGAAAGCAGAATTATTGTTGCATATCACTATCTTTGCTGGCATCTGTATGCTTCTGAGATTTGTGGAGGTGCCATAAAGGAGGCAGACACTACATAAATTAAGACCATGATCCTAAACAGACCTAGCGCCTTGAGTCCAATAGAATTCTGTGAATTCTATTAAGAAGCGATTCCTACTGTGTTAATGGGCCTTACACACAGGTAAGAATGCATTACTGCATTTGTGCAGCCCAATTCTATGCATGTTTATTTAGCTGGAAGGGAATCCTATTGTGTTCAGTGGTACTTACTCCCAAGGAGACATGCATACGCTTGCAGTGTTAATGAGGAAGTGAAGTGCAGAAAAACATGAAGAATGTTAGTCCCTGTTTTGGATAGCGATTTAGGTTTTAAGTATAAATCTCCCAGACATGTAGCTACTGTGATGGATATAGTAGCTTTTAAGTTGGTTGTCAGAGAATTCATTCTTCCCACTAGGCAAGAAAAATGTGAAATGCTTTCAATAACACTAACCCTATCAACATAATTCTAATATATTTACCACTGCAAACTTTGTAAAATGATTCCACAGGAGACCAAAGTGCGGAACAAACAAACTTTACATTGCGCAACTCTTACTATAACAACTGATCTCAAAATGGCTGCTGCCCTAGGTTTCAGTTCTCCGCTGGTGTTTTGCAGCATTGCTCCCCCTCCTGTATACCCTCAGAGCATCTTGAGTTGCATCTACAGTTCCTACTACCACTATACCTGCATTGGGAAATAGATAGTTCTCCGATTAGAAGATTTCTTGGTATGGATAAGAGAAAGTGCAAACTTACCTCTAATGATTGAATTAGCCCTAGCAGTTTCACCTTCCCAGGGCAGGAATTATCTCCCAGTCAGGTCTGGAGACTTTTCATCACCAGTCATTCCATTGCACTATTTTTCCTAATACAACCACCACTTTTTCTAGACCAGAAAAATGATGTATGACATTTACTTTTGCGGACAGCAGCAAATTGAACAACACAAACTCAGCCTGCATGATTCCTCTCACACTAACTCAGTGTGTGCGTAATTTTGCTAACTTATTGCTAACTAATAAGGAGAGTGTTGGCATGACTTTGGTAATAGTGACTGTGAAAAATTCTTCTCTACCTCAGAAGAAGCTGACATTCGCAATGAAATGGCTGGGAGGGCAGGAATTTCTGAGGTGTGATGATGAATCTGTAGTATAATAAAGCATTATGGAGTCAGCAGTCCTCTCGGCTGTCTGTTGGCTGCATGGCACAAGGCCAAGATGAAATCTGGTGTAGTTCGGTGAACGCTTCTGCCATCACAACAGCCCTAGCAGCTCCTACCTTTAAAAGGGGATTGGACAGATTAATGGAGGAAAAGTCCATCACAGGTTATAAGTTCAGGTTACAAGTCATGATGACTGTATGTAACTTCCAGGTATTAGAGGTAGCTTATTTCTGAATGCCAGATGCAAGAGAGTAGCAAGAGTAGCAACAAGATATAGGCATCTTGTTGTGCTCCCAGAGGCATCTGTTGGGCCACTGTGAGATACAGGAAGCTGGGCTATATGGGCCCTTGTTCTACAACTGCTCCTCTTATGTTCAAAAGAAAGAAAGAAATTCTCAAGGTTTTGAAAAATTCACTGGAGACCACACATGAAAGCCCAAATCTCATGAATACAGAGCATCTTAGCAAGGGTGGGTTTCCTGCAATCACAGTGGGCCCCATTGTCCATACCTTGGTGGTGGCCATAGTGGCAGTGATGGACTTCTTTTTTAAAATGGGCTGCTGCCAGCAACACCTGTCACACAAGCTGGCTGCTGCCCACCATGTTTTTTTCTCCATAATGCTTCACATAATATTGCATGAGGTCTCACACTTTTGTGGCTGTTACTGGCCTGAAGAAAAGAAATACAAAACGCCTGGCACAAGGAGGGGTTTACTTATGCCTCCAGGTACTTACTGGGCCAATCCCTCTCTGGAAAGCCAAAGCAACTATCTGCACCCTGCAGTGGGCACATACACTGGGCAGCTGGGCCCCAGCAGCTGTCCAAGAATGCTATATGCGAATGCTAACCTTATATGAATTGCAGTACAATTGAAGCTGTATGGTTAATCCAGACTTTCTGAGTCTAAGCCTCTGTTGTTTTATCGCAGCACAAGGCAAATCAGTTTTCAAAGCACTGCATTAGCAGAATACCCCATTGAGACAAACGAGTCTCCTTTGCAGCAGGGCTTATAAGAATTTACTCTGGTGCATTATAACTAGCATTCATCTTGGTGGTTCTGCATTCAGAAAATCCTGGGGGCTATAAACAGGAGCAAAATAACTTTAAAACATTCGCTTATAAGGATCTACGTTCATTAAATCATGGTGGGAAGGGGTGGGTAAAAATAATCACATTTACATCACAGTTACAGGGCTGGATCTGAACTTGAAAAATATCTCAGCTCTGTGAGAAAAGCGCTTTGCCAGCAGTCTACAGGTGCACACCGCATGAGCAAGTGAAAATGGGAGTCTCGAGGAGTGTGATAGCAGCTGTGCCTTCATAATGCATTTGGCTCCAGGGGTGTTCGTGCACCTGCTCCCTACTTAGGACTCTTCTTTCATTACTGACAACTTTGGTGGTGACACTTTATCAGGTGAGTATTTCTGTGTAATAATTTAAAAAAAAAATTAAAAGAGGCTATTCAAGTCTAAAAAGTTATGTCACGGTAGTACCTAGGCACAAAGTTAATCCAAGACCCATTCTCTAAGAATTTTGGCAGCAACTGTTACCCTGCTCATGCCTGATCTCGGAAGCTAAGCAAGATCAGGCCTGGTTAGTACTTGGATGGGAGACCGCCTGGGAATACCGGGTTCTGTAGGCTTATACCATAGTCTTTCGAGACTGAGGGTTGCCAGCCAGCCATTTCTCTAAGAATGCTTTCTGACAACTGGAAAATTTTTGCCTACAAACTCAGCAGTGTTGTACTTCTTTGACTGTCATGGCTTCTCTCAAAGAATATTGGGAACGGTCGTTTGGTAAGATGAGCCTTCTCAGTTACAGATCCCTGTCCTGAGGTCCCCATCACAGAACTACAATTTTTTGGGTTCCCTGGGAAGAGGGAATATTTGCTGAACCACGTCTGAAAACTAGATATTCTCTAAGGAAGCTGAAGGTGCTATAATAGAGAAGACATTCTTTTCCATGCTGTGCATGCTCATTTCTGTTCCTGTGGTGTCATCTCTCATGCAGGTTTTGCAGAGTATCTTAAGCACTGTAACCAATTAACAGAGGAGAGAGTGGGAAGAGTGAACACCGTGGGCACCAAGGTCTTTAGAAAACCAATTTCAGCTCTCCAAATCAAACAGTTTGGTGCCCAGCCTTAGTGTTCTTCTTTCATGAGTTTTTTTCAGTTGGGTGCTGTTTCCCCATCTCTGTACATAACAACAAACTGAAGGGCCACTCTAAAGATTATATGACTGTTCTAGAGAAGGAGTAAACTTCTGATATCAAGAAGTTCTTGATGGCAGGGATTGCCGCTTTATCCAAAATAAGCTGTTTCTTGAGGTCTTGTTTCTTTTTTTCCTCAGGTCAACAGGTTATTTTCAGACCACTTTTGGTTACTTCTGAACTCCACTGCTTTACTGTTCAATTTTGCCTTCTTATGGCTGGGCTTTGTCCTGGCACCAGATTCCCGCCCCCCTGTTTTCAAGAGTTGACAGTCTTGTCATATCGCTAGGTCCCAAATTATCATCACCAAACCTAGTCTTAACCTGGCAATCCTACCAATGGCTTAAATAATGATATCACTATGATGTCATGATGATATTGTGGTTGGCATCCTTCAGTCTTGAAAGGCTATGGCATCACGCTCTGAATAGTGGTTCTGGAACAGAGTGTCCTCTCCAGTGCGCAAAGCCTGGGTAAAGTAGATATGGAGGATAACGATTAGGGTAATGATGATGAAGAATGCGGTGTGCAAAGTGCTTCACATGCATCACCTCGGCAATCTTCACATAAACCTGTAAAGTAGGTCAGTATTATTGCCTTCGTGTTGCACTCATAAAGCATAAGCTAAAATAATGGCAGCTTCATCTTAGAGTGTTGCCAGAGAGAAGTGGCATAGAGAGCAAAAACTTGCTTAATCTTTCCTATGGGCTTCCAATATTTGCCCTGACAAAAAACACTGGTGCATGCAAGTTTTGTGAATCCAAAGTAAACATGAGGTCAAGAACACTGATTAAATGTTCCAAGGTAAGATTCTTTAAAAGTTTTCCAATCATGTAGATCAATTTCAACCTGCAACTTTTATTTCTCAGTGCAATTGGGCTTTTCTCAAGATTTTCCAATAACAGGGTTGTAGACATTGGAATGTAGAAATTGCCATACTAGCTCAAACTGCTTGTAATTCAGATCTGCTATCTTGCCTTCAAAAGTGTACAGTAAACAGATGGGACTTTTTGCCTCTTAAAAATCGTGATTAGTTTGAACAGTCAGCCCTCTTCCAAGTCATTTGCCAAGTTTAGAGCTATGCATCTTACCATGATTACCTCTCTACAGAAGCGCACGTGGCCTCTGGGACACCAAGTGCCTTGGGTACAAAGTGCCACGTAAGGCACCGCGAGTTTAGCATCTGTGCAAGGAGAAGGGGAAGGCAAGTGGACCTCTGAGTTTTGGAGAAGGAGAGGGAAGACTCCCTGAGTTGTGAAGAGGAGAGGAGGAAGAGAAGGAGAAGGTAAGTGTACTCTTTCTAACTCTTTGTCTTCTAACCTTAAATCAACCTTAGATCAACAATGAAATTTAGCTTTACCTTTAGCTTAGCTTTACCTAAGCTTTACCTAAATTAGCACCTAATCTAACCTGAGGGAGGGAATCTAAGGTCCAGCAAGTTGGGGCACAGGAGCTAGGTGAGGGCAACAAAAATAAATACATAAGTGCGTACAGAGGTCTACTCTGAGCAGGAGCAGAGTCCTACTTGTGAGTAAGAACCGAAGGTATAGGTACTTGGAAAAATAAATAAAACAGAGGAGGATAAAGTGGAAGGCAAATTCTTCTAATTTGTTTAAATTAACCCTATACTTAATTTAAACTTAATTTAAATTAAGTTAATTTAAGTTAAGTTAATTAAATTAAGTTAATTTAAGTTTATACTTAAACTTAATTTAAGTTAGAATATAATCTAAAGGTTCAGTAAATTAGGACACAGGATCTAGGTGAGAAGAATATATAAACAAATAACATGAAGGTGCTCACTTAATAAAAGCGGGATTTTAGCAGGGCTAAACAGGATTTAAACCTCCGTGTGTAAGTTCTGCCAAGCCAAAAATTTTTTAAACCAGTGCAGTTTAAACTAAAAAAAAAAAAAAAAGCCAGTTTGGGGTTAAAAAGCAGTCCAGTCTCAGAGAACTGAAGAAGGAGGATAAGAAAATAGGAAGGGCCAGTTCCCACCCAGCCAGGGCAATTTAGCATAGTCATTGTCCTTTAGGTCATAGCAATTGACCTTCAGGAGTTTATAAGAGCCCTATTAGGCAAATATAAGCACCCCCATTCAGGGAAATTTCACCTGGGAAGACCAGCCCCTTTTCAATCAGCAAGGAGGGAGGGAAGAGGAGCTAACTAGGAGTATAAAGTTAGGGCCTGCCACCACGTGAGCCTCTCTGCAGATGCACACCTCTGGGAACCCAACGCCTGTATCCGAACACACTTGGGATACTCTTCAGCGGGAGGGGGGTCAGGGGCTTCTTGTAGTGGGGGATTCGACTATTAAAAACATAGAAAGGGGGTTTGCAATGGATGTGAGGACCGCATGGCGACTTCCTTGCCTAGTGCGAAGGTTTGTTTGCAGACGACACCAAGCTTTTCCGAGTGGTGAAGACCAGAAGTGATTGTGAGGAGCTCCAGAAGGATCTCTCCAAACTGGCAGAATGGGCAGCAAAATGGCAGATGCATTTCAATGTAAGTAAGTGTAAAGTCATGCACATTGGGGCAAAAAATCAAAACTTCGCATATAGGCTAATGGGTTCTGAGCTGTCTGTGACAGATCAGGAAAGAGATCTTGGGGTGGTGGTGGACAGGTCGATGAAAGCGTCAACCCAATATGCGGCAGCAGTGAAGAAGGCCAATTCTATGCTTGGGATCATTAGAAAAGGTATTGAGAACAAAACAGCTAATATTATAATGCCGTTGTACAAATTGATGATAAGGCCACACCTGGAGTATTGTGGAAATGGCAAATGTGCAAAAGAGGGCAACTAAGATGATTACGGGGCTGGGGCACCTTCCTTATGAGGAAAGGCTACAGCGTTTGGGCCTCTTCAGCCTAGAAAAGAGACGCCTGAGGTGGGACATGATTCAGACATACAAAATTATGCAGGGGAAGGATAAAGTGGATAGAGAGATGCTCTTTACACTCTCACATAACACCAGAACCAGGGGACATCCACTAAAATTGAGCGTTGGGTGAGTTAGGACAGACAAAAGAAAATATTTCTTTACGCAGCGTATGGTTGGTGTGTGGAACTCCTTGCCACAGGATGTGGTGATGGCATCTGGCCTGGATGCCTTTAAAAGGGGATTGGACAAGTTTCTGGAGGAAAAATCCATTATGGGTTACAAGCTATGATGTGTATGTGCAACTTCCTGATTTTAGAAATGGGTTATGTCAGAATGCCAGATGCAAGGGAGGGCACCAGAATGAGGTCTCTTGTTATCGGGTGTGCTCCCTGGGGCATTTGGTGGGCCGCTGCGAGATACAGGAAGCTGGACTAGATGGGCCTATGGCCTGATCCAGTGGGGCTGTTCTTATGTTCTTATATGTTCTTATGATTGTATTTGCAACAGCAGCTATCTCAGCAAGAACGTTAATATACAAAAGGCTATGGTCTTGAATTAGAGAAAAAGAAACCAACTCTCAACCTTCTGGTTGCACTCAAAATGTAGTGTATTACAGCCTATCTCATAACAATTTGAACAAATTGTTCAGCTTTTTCCCCCCAGTAAAAGCCACACAGCATTGAGAGGTATTAACTGTCCAACTAGGAGTTGCAACAGCAGAACCTTCTGATATTGTAGATCAATGTTTCTCAAACTGTGGGTCAGGACCCACTAAGGGGGTCGCAAGCCAATTTCAGGTAGGTCCCCATTCATTTCAATATTTTATTCTTAACGTATTAGACTTGATTCTCCCATGGTGTGTGACTGCATATGGGGAGATGTGACAGATCTGTCCTTTGAACAGGCTACTATGTATATGCTTTTAACAATGACATTCAATGGGACTTACTCCTGGGTAAGTGTGGGTAGGATTGCAGCATAGGATTGTTAAAAATTTTCCTACTCGATGATGTCCTTTCCAGTCATGACATCACTTCTGTTGAGTTCCAACAGATTCTCATTCTAAAAAGTGGATCCCAGTGCAAAACGTTTGAGAACCACTGTAGTAGATAGTTATATGGTGGCATGCACAGAGTGTCACGGGTTTCCATTTTGGGGCTACCACCACAAATGGTGTTGGATGCCCACTGCTGCTACCAGCTACCAGCAGGAGTGCAGGTAAGCCAGCATGGAGGTGTGCAGTGGAATGGAGTAGGGTAGTGGAGGAACAGGGGACTTTCTAGACAGTGAAGGGGAAGAAGAGGGTGGGAGAGGTTAATCCCAACCGCCCTGGCATACACCAGGATCTTATCTCCATTCCCCCTCTGCTACCCTCTCCCTTACTTTCCTCAGTTCTGTGTGAGCAAAATGGCCAGGACAGATATAAGGAGACACATTTGGGCAGTTGAGGGCTTACTCCAGGGTAAGGGAACAAAATTTTTAACCATGAAGATGGGGGTAAAGGGGGTAATTTGTACCCCGGCCCAGTGTCCAAGTGGGGGCCCCGGAACCAAAGAAAATTCCTAGGATCTTTTATTTTCTATCTCACCTGGACTTGCTGCCACGTGGGATGCTGGGTACATGTCTGCTACTGTTGCTACCAAAAGTCATATGTGCTAGGCCAAGGAATGCATACATGACACTCCTTAACACTGTGTCAAATCCAGGAGGGAACTGGCCTGTTCTTTGGATGTAGATCCGCTCAGGGACTACAGTTGCTGCAGAAGTATTTCTTGATCCAAACAGGACACTTTCCATTCTAGTGTGAGCCTAAATACGATGCTAATTTTCTGAAATGATTTTCTATATTTTCTATATTTAAAAGTTTTTTAGAGATACTTAGGAATGTGTTTGGCTTTCCATATAACTGGATCTAGCTGCCAACGATGCACAAGCAGGTAAACCTGGGCTGTACGTTGGGAAGTCCAGTACAGAGAAAGAGAGAGAGAGAACACGCCTTGCAGTAGAGATGTGGCTGGGGAAAGAACAGCTTAGCCCTCTTCCTGACAGCTCCTTTCCTCTGAAACATCTCCCAACTGGTTTCTCATCCCCACCAGGTCTGTACTGGTGCAGGTCTGGAACTGCACAAGGATAAAAATAGCCAAGCTGAACCTTCAGGGGAAAACTACAGGCCTGGGAAAGGTTAACCATTTTGTTTCCCTCTCCTCTCCTGTCTTTCCCGTCACTGACATGCTTTGAAACAAAGTAGAGGCTGTTGGGCTGCCATTGTCATGAGGACACAAAAAAGTTGTGTATTCTCAACAGGAAAGGTATGTGAGCAAAGGTGAAAAAGTTACTATTATAGGTGCAGAGAACTATAATTATTATATGTACAGAGAATTTGACAAATAGATCTTTCTTTCTTTGTAAAAGAAAGCAATTTGACTACCTTATTTTGAAGCATGACTTCTTGAGCTTTGTGATTTACTAACAATAGCACTCTGTGTTAGGTGCTAAATCCTTGGAGAAAAGGTTACAACATCTAAAAGCCTATGAACTTTCTGAATGTGAGGCAGCTATGCCTTTTAAATGTTCTCATTTGACATGTAGCTGTATATGGCATCAGGTATTTCCCTGGAGAGTATTCCCTCGGAGAAGAGTTGGAAACATATTGTGAATATTTCTGTGTTTGTTTGTTTTTTACACCTTTTGTGATCTTCTTTGCCTCACAATCAACACACGGTAGGTTGAAGGCCTGTAGTCCACATTAAATGAGATATTGAATCAATCCCATCTTATTGAGCCGAACTCTCAGCCTAATTTAACAGCCTAAAAAGAGCTCAGATACATAATACACCAAAACTAATATGATCCAGCATCTGGATTCCAACAGTAGCCTCTCAGATGCCCTGAGAATTCCACAAGGAGGGCATGAAATCAACAGCCTGTTTCTGTTTTTTTTACCCCACTCCTGACATTTGGAGGGTATACTGAGTATACAGTGGCCCAACCCTATCTGGGTCTTACACTGCCGGAACCCATGCTCCAGCAGGGCAAGGCCCTTTGCAGTGGTGTGAAAGCTAGGCTACCATCACATGCTTCCAGGCAGCTGACACAAATGGTCAGAAGTGTGGCATATGCACCAGCAACTCCTGGAGGTAAGTTGGTGGTGAGGTTGGGGAGGGGGAGATTTGGGGGTGGGCAGGACAGGGGGTGGGGAAATGGTTGGAGGGATGGATCCTGGCAACAAAGGCACATGCTGGATCCTACCCCCTCCCATTTTCAACACACCCCACCCCCTTTTTCCAAACAGCTGACATGGGTCCAAGGAGACCCTTAAACAGCCAGAAGGCCTATCCAGAGGTAAGTAAAAAAAATACTTAATTCTCATTGCCCTTTGGATCAACCACCCACCATTGCATGCAGTGCATGCTCCGTTGGCATAGCTGCATGTTATAGTATAGCAGGGGTGGGACTGGGCTGTACATCTAGCAATCTAAACCAACGCTGCTTTAAAAAGCTCAACTATTAAAAAATGAAAGGAGAAGGTTCAGAGCTTTTGTTCACTGCAACAGGGTACAACATATGGCAGGCATGAAGAAGCAACTCTATTTGCAAACTACTCAGATCCTTCTAGAATAGGCAAGATGCATATTGGATATCTGTTCAATAATTTTGTTCTGTCAAATATCTGTTCAGCATTACATACTTCAACCAGTATTGACAGCTGGGCTCAGGTTAATAAAACACACGTTGGAAAATGCCAGAAAACACAAGAGTGAGCACTTCTCATTTCTTCAATTATTTCAAGCCCTTGCTTATAGCCCAGCAAATGCCATTAGCTGTTAAATGGTTGGCAATTATATTTAACCTTATCAGAGAGTTCAGAGACTAATTACTACTAGTTATATATGTACCTAATCATATCAGGGCAAAATCTGACCTAAGTAGTACAGAAATAGCAAAGCTGCATAGATTAGCCATTATATACTTTTTAATGCCTTTAGAGAAAACTGCAGATTAAGTTCGTGGTCATGGATGTAGTACAAGTTAATTTTTTAAAAAATATGGGTGAGCATTTTATTTTGAGAGCTGCCGTGAAACTCATGACACAAGTCTACATTTTTGACAGTCCAACTACAAAAAATGTGACCTGTATATCCTCCAGAAAAAAATATAAATCAAATAATAATAATAATAATAATAATAATAATAATAATAATAATAATAATAATATTAACA
This sequence comes from Tiliqua scincoides, assembly GCF_035046505.1. NCBI lineage: Eukaryota > Metazoa > Chordata > Lepidosauria > Squamata > Scincidae > Tiliqua > Tiliqua scincoides. The sequence continues at coordinate 77,273,797 of NC_089822.1, forward strand.
ACAACAACAGGTATTTATATACCGCCTTTCTTGGTCTTTATTCAAGACTTTATTCAAGGCGGTTTACATAGGCAGGCTTTATTTAAATCCCTTATTAAATAGGGATTTTTACAATTTGAAAGAAGGTTCTTTCTTTCAAGAACCACTACATTCAAGGTGTTTCATTCCGATCTGGCTTCACATTCTGGCCTCCATCCTCCCACTCTCAGAGCAGACGGAAATAGCTCGGCTTCAGCTTGTCAGCTGCTTCAAGGTCGCACGGTGCCGGTGGCCTCGAACCGGCGACCTTGTGGATGTTATCTTCAGGCAGACGGAGGCTCTACCCTCTAGACCAGACCTCCTGCCCTCAAATGACATCAAACATGGATTCTCTGTCCTTCATGAAGGTGCAATATAGATAATGTTTACAGAAAATGTTTTATTTGAACTATGAAAGGGATAATTGCACAAAATAGATTCTTTTTTTTCCTCCACAAAAGATCAAGAAACTCAGAGCAAGGCTTAGACCAGGAAGAAAATCTCAGAGGTTTTTGCTTTATTATTATTATTATTTTTAAGACCCTGGGCACATCCTATGATTCATTTATTTCTTGTTCTTGCCAAGAAGCAGAGGCGACATTTCACCCCTAAGTTGCCTTTCTTGGGAGGGTATTTTGTTGACAGCAAAGGCCAGTTCTTTACTGCTTTAAAGACAGTTTTACTCCTTGCTAACACATACGATAAAGGTCACCTGAACTGTTGCTTTGGACTGCCTAGGCTTTATTTGGAAATAAAGAACTGTATGTAAGAACCAAAGACCTTATCAGCTGTCATCTCCTTAAGGAGTCAGCACAGATGTGTACTGCTGCCCTGTATATCAGCACTGCAACAAATGCTGACGATTTTACAGAGATTTTGCTGTGGTCTCTTTAACACATGCATCTTAAACTCCGATGACATTTTTGGCGTTCTGATAGCAGTTCTGACTATAATGACTTGAAATCATGAAGAGATTAGATACAATAATAGAGAATAAGTCTATCAACAACTACAAGGCATGTTCACCAAATGGAATCTCTGTGTGCAGAAACAGAATGCAAAGCTGGGATTGTAGTGACTTGACGCCACCCAGTGGCATCGCTAACGGGGTGCAGGGAGTGTGTGTAGGCCTCACCAGGTGATGCATGCAGGGGGGTGACACCATTACTGAACCAACTTTTTAAAATATTGGTATTTTTGAATAATGCTGTCATGTTATATATCATTAAACGTGTGATTTCATGCAGAATGCAATGAAACAAACCACATTCAAATTTCTCCATTCTTTCAAAAATTATAGCAAAAGAAAAAAACAGTGGGGGTGGGACAATAGTGCATCACCATGCCCACTGCCTGGAGCACTGACTGCCCACTGCAGGTCCATCATGGGGGCGATGTGCTGGTCTCCCGTACCAGCTGATCCAAACCCTAGTTATGCCACAGCTAATTATACAGGCATAGGACTGCCTATTTGTTAAGGTGAAGTGGATGAACAACAATCTATCATAGGGTTCAACAACAACATAGGGTTCAATTAACCCTGAACCCTATGGGTCACAAACCCTATGAGCCCTATGGGTCATAAAATCAGACCTCATGCTTCTAATGAGCCTGAAATTGGGCATGGAGGTCACAGCCTCCACCATCTCCCCATAGGTTCTGCAGACCCTCTGAGAAGTGAGGGTGAACAGCAGTTTGAAGTCTTACCTGAAATCTGAGGATTCCCAACATATTTCCAGTTTCTTTCTATAAAGGTAATTCTGTTTCCAATGACACCAGAATGGTCCCTATCCAATGAATGCAGCTCCCAAAAAAACACCTGAGAAAGGTCTCTCCCACCCAGTTGGGAATGTATTGAACCCTATGGAAAGCGAAACTAAGCCACATGGCCACCTTTACTCGCAAGTAGGTGAACTTGCCTTAGTCCATCCGAAAGGGCAGGCTGAGAAGACTCCAATGATGTCAGAATGGTCCTTATCCAATGAATGCAGTCCCCAAAAAACACCCAAGAAGGAGGTCCCTCTCTCCAAGCTGGCAAATGTATTGAGCCCTATAGAAACTATGCCACACGGTTGTGTTTACTCATGAGTAGGCAGACGTGCCAGGCAAGACGTGCCAAGATCAGGCCAGGCAAAGGGGAATGTGAGGCCACCAGAATGGTCCTGATCCAATGGAACTGGAGCTCAACTGGAGCTTTATATTGATGTGCTCTAGAAGACACACCCCCTAAAAAGAATAAGACAGAGGCTTGAGGGGAATGTTTTCTATTTTGCACTTGTAAAGCCAGGTGGGTCTTTATATTGATATGCTTGAAATAGAAGAACTTTAAACTGGGCACTGGGGAGGGCTGAAGATCTCACTGATTCTTTTGGGGGGGGGGTTATTGCAGGCAGACTACAGAGGAAATTCACTTTGTGGAACAGGACTGGCTCCCCCTTATTTAATTATTTCTTTTATTTTAATTTAATTATTTATAATTTTTTTTTATTGTATTTGCTTGATGTTGTCACTTCTGGCCATGACATCACTTCCAATGGGTCCTGGACAGATTGTCATTCTAAAAAGTGGGTCCCAGTGCTAAAAGTTTGAGAACTGCTGCAATAAGGTGTTAGTAAGTTGACACAGGGTGTGTGTGTGACTCTACAAGTTTTCAAAATCACTAATATCAGAGTTTGGAGGAATAATACCATCAGGTTGTATATCAATCAATGCATAATTTCATACAGAATGCAATGAAACAAACTGCATTGACATATATGTGTTCTATCAAAAGGTACAGCCAAAAAATCAGTGGGGGCAGGATGATGGACATCCGCTAAAATTGAGTGTTGGGAGAGTTAGAACAGACAAAAGAAAATATTTCTTTACTCAGCGTGTGGTTGGTCTGTGGAACTCTTTGCCACAGGATGTGGCGATGGCGACTGGCCTGGGCGCCTTTAAAAGGGGATTGGACAAGTTTCTGGAGGAAAAATCCATTACAGGGTACAAGCCATGATGTGTATGCGCAACCTCCTGATTTTAGAAATGGGTTATGTCAGAATGCCAGATGCAAGGGAGGGCACCAGGATGCAGGTTTTTTTAAATCTGGTGTGCTCCTTTGGGCATTTGGTGGGCCGCTGTGAGATACAGGAAGCTGGACTAGATGGGCCTATGGCCTGATCCAGTGGTGCTGTTCTTATGTTCTTATGTTCTCATGATGGTGCATCACCACACCCACCACCTGGGGTGTTGCCCTGTCAACTGCATGGGGTGACGCGCAGGCCTCCCACACTGGGTGATGTGAAACCTAGTGACGCCACTGGGTGGAACAGAGATGGGACAGGCCCAGGAGGGGGGACAAGATTGGAGGAGGCTGTATTCTAATCCCCCTCCCAGCATTACACTGGGCATGTCAGATTTATGCCAGCTATAAAGCTGGTGTGGATCCAAGAAGCCATATAGGGAAGGCTGGGACATTACTTAGGGTAATCAGAAATATATCACCCTAAGGAAACCTCCAGCCAACTCCTAACCTGCACTGCATATAGCCCAGGCCGGGCTACAAAGCCTGGCTGTGCCAGCACAGGTTAGGATTGGGCTGTCGGTTACTGCAAGTGAAAGTATCAGGGGGGGGGGGGGGAAAGCAGGTTAACATTTGAATATTTGAGTGATGAAAGCAAATTTTCAAGCTCCTGAATCTAAAGCACAAGACACAGACATGTCCTTAGCTGTCCTGATCAGCCGTATGAGACTAAGAAAACCTGGCACTATCTTGACTGGCTTCATTTCTGTTGAAGCTTCCAACATTCCAGACGGCTTGCACATGTCTAACCATTTCAGGTCCACCTGTAATGATGATACCATAGAGAGCTAAACAAATGCCTGGTCTAGGAGAGAGCATAACACAGATTGATGATAAATGGCAAGCAGAACTCATGATTAAATAGAATTCCGTCATGGGCTTCTGGTTGTCCTATGGTTTCCCTTGCACCTCCATGTCTCCCAAGCCTGGCATGTAGTAAACTATTGCCAGCCGACTTACACAAAGCTGGCTGGAAGAAAAAGTGTTGCCAACTGGATTGGTGAAAATCAGCTGGCATTAAATGTGAGGCTTCATTCCAGATTCTCTCTGCCCAGAAACTATCATCTGGCTTCCTAAACGCAATCCAAGACTGGAGGGGGAGAAAAACCTTTTTCTGAGTTGAAAGCAAGAGAAAGATTTACCAGCTGACTTGCTTGTATCAAGCAGGAAAATCATACTGTGTTCCCAGTCTCCAGCACTTGGGGGCCTGTGAAGAGTCTGCCAATAATGTCACTGAACTAGCTAGAGGAGCTATTTCTTTACAACCCTTCAATTTGTGAAGTTGGCTGCCAGTGACTTGCTCAAGAAAAAGAAGGGTTGCTGTCCGACCACCCATGACTTTCCTTGATGCCTTCCAAAACCCACTGTTCGTGTTCAGGTTGAACAGCAGAAAATTATTCATGCTTCCTGGAGGTCACAGCCAGGAGCAAGTGGGTCAGTGGAAGAGCACAATGGAAAGTTAGAAAACAGTCCTGCCTTCATGTAAACTGTTTTCCAACTAAGAGAAGGAGGGAAATCTCTGGGGGTGGCTGTGGCAACTGTCCAAAGTGGTGATGGAAGATACTGTCCCTGAAGGTTTCTGACCATACTGAGGCTCGTGCATGATCCAGCCTCTTAGTTAATGATTAATTATATAGTTAGCATTAATGAAAGCAATAAATGTTTGGCCTTCGGTATCCCCGTGGACAATCACACCTTTGGGTGGGGGGCCATCAGAGAATCTCCAGACGTGACCGGAAGTGACAAGAGAATGGGTTGTGTTTTTTTTGCCCCTGGAGGGTTACTTTAAAGTATATAGGCATAGGAGTGCAGCCTAAATGTTTTAAGTTAGATATTATGATTAAAATGACTACTCACCACTACAGAAGTTTCTGAAGTTTTAAAGTTTTGTGCTATACTGCAAGAGAGGCATTTAATTCTACATGACCACGTGCTTCTGGCCCAACTGTCAACCAAATTACTTTATCCCAGTAAAAAGTAGCGTAATGAGATTTCTAAAAGAACTGCACTTCCATGCACTTTGTTGTTGCTGCATAGATTAAACAGACCCTAGTCCAGGCCCCACACTGACAATTACTAATGCATCGGAATTATAAACCGCTTTAAATTCAAGTTAATTTTGCTAAAAATCAATTTGGGGGCCATATTTCCTGCATAAAATACAGGGTAAATCATTTTACCCGAGCTTGTTGTCTTTCAAGGAATATCTGTTAAGTAGTTTGGAGAATATGGATTTATGCATCTGCATTGGTCCATAAAAGCCTAGAATAGCAAATGGGAGCAAGTCAATGCAAGTTGAGAGCTAAAACCGCTGGCACTGCTAATAAATCAATTGCATCCATGAAGAAGAGTGGGGGTTTTCTATTCTCGAACACACATAAAAAGAAAATCATGTGTCACAGTAGTACAGACATGAGATAAAGCAACTAAGGAACTGTATTCGCTTGTGGAAAGCCTGGAGAAATAAACAGATTGCATAGGAGTATTAAGGAGCATGACAAGGCATTTCGTTGTTTAACTACAAATGTAAAACATGATCCATCCTGTCACAGGCACAGTTACTGCTGCAAGAGTCTGTCAGCCCAGGACTTTATAAAGTCTCCTTTGCTCCTTGCCACCTGACATCCAACTGTGTACAGAGGCACATTCACACACACAATACGTTCTGGGAGCCTGTTTGCCAAAAATAACACTTTCTCCAGGTTTTTGGTGTTTTGTTTTTGTTTCGCCTTCAGGTGAACAGGCAGCCTAGAATAAACTCAAACTAATAATTTTGGGCTGCTGCTAGGCTCTGCCCATTTACTGCTGGGCCCCATATTTTCCCCCATTGGATGGAAATGTTGTGACATCACCAGACACCACCTCAGAATCCTCAGGTCTTTGAATGCATTTGACCTGGCAATTCTATAGTTTCTCAATCTCTGTTGGATCATGACCCCAAGTGTGGTTGGTCAAGGCCCCATGTGTGGTGGATCCAACGCAATGCTCCCTATAGTGTTGTAATGCCTTATTGTGAATCTCCGGAGGCCGTTTCCAGGTCATGCCAGGTCCACGATCCACTCCATTGGCTTCCACAACCTCAGAATATCCCCCTGAAGCAACTGCAAACAACTTCTGGTTCATAGATGTAACTTTCAGTTTGCAGATGCAACTTCTGCAAACCATAAGTCACTTCCAGTCACTTCCACAGGGGGGAAAAGGATGTTTATAACACACCCTTGGCTGATCTCCTCTATCTATAAAATCTTACCACCTTAATTTGCAACATAAGTAAAACTCTGGGCAGTTTAGGGCCCAATCCTATCCAACTTTCCAGTTCCGGTGCAGTCGCAATGCAGCCCTGAGGTAAGGGAACAAATGTTCCCATACCTTGAGGAGGCCTCTGTGATTGCCTCCCCACTACAGGATGCAACGCCCGCCCCATTGGCACGGCTACACCGGCACTGGAAAATTGGATAGGATTAGGCCCTAAGACTGGCAACGACTGAACATTCAAGATCCAAGTTAAACTGTTTGCAGAACAATAAAAGCCCCTTTAAATATAATTAGCTACATTCAACACAGCACAGCTTCAAAAAAGCAGTAATAGGAAGAACTCCCACCCTTTATTGAGATCGCATTCTGGGGTTTGGTCTAAAATCCAGAGATGCCCAACAAAAAATGGCAGAAAGTAAGACATTCACAAAAATTTAGCAATTCATGCCTTAAGTTGTCTGTATTCTAGGAGTGTTGCCTAAGGGTGCAGCAGATTGCGTTCTCCTGCCAATTCTGTGAATTAGCTTTGAGTCATCATTGTTTTTAGAAAGCAATCAAAACCATTAAACATGGATTTCTAGAAACACATCCTATTTTTAACGGGTTTTTTTGGGTTGTTTTGCTTGATTAAGGGTCCAACCATTGGCGTGCAGTGTTGCAAAAGGTTTGCCTGTGACTCATACTGCCTGGTCAGTGTAGGCCACTGCTACCACCGTCCAGAGCTCCAGGCAAGCTCCGGGCAGCAGAGAGGTAACTGGGAGTGTGGGGGGGAGATGTTCCAGGGTGGGGGGGAGGGTGGGGAGAAGGTGTGGTGGGGAAGGGAGTGGGGCGAGAGGGGGGCAGAGATGGCAGCAGGCCCTGCTGCCATATCCTGACCCCCCTCCGGGCCTGGGAAACCCAACACGGGTCTCCTCGAATCTGCGCTGCTCTATAGCAGGTGGAGATCCGAAGAGACCCATCCGAGCCCCTTGGGTATTTTGCAGTGTAAGGGAGAGAAATCTCCCTTACTCCAACTAGCCCCAGAAGTGCTTCCTAGCCCCTTGGGATGTTGCAGTAGCCATTTTGGCGCCACGGCAGCCCTTAGCACTAGAAAGCTCAGGATTGGGCTTCCCATCAGATTCATAAATGTGAAGTGTTTGGCACATGCAAAAAATGCTACACAAATGCTGAGTATTATTATTAAATATTATTATGGAAGAAGGTTTGAGAATTCCCAGTACGTGCATCAGAGGTTGTGTTTGGCCATTTGGCTCCCAGCCACTGTCTTTATCAGCTGCACTAAGAAACCTGCAAAGTCAGTGTTCATTTATAGCTTCCTGGCTAATATGGTATACCTCAGGGAAGAGATTCTTAGAGAAGGCAGCCTGACCAAGGAGAGTACCATCTCATGGTCTAGTGGTTTGAGCACACTCACCCCTTCCTACTTTCCCTTTATTGAAACAGCAGCTGAATGGGGAAGAACCTCAATAGTTGTATCCACTGACACCATCCTAAGCCACAGAGATCAGGTAGAGGGAAATTCCCCCTTCCAGGGGAACACTGAACCTCAGGGCTTCTTAATAAAAGTCCAATCCCCATAGTGGCAAAGAGGCATGACAATCCACTGAATTACCTGTGAACATAGACTAGGCAGAAAAAGGATTAAAATGTAACTAGTTCATTACAAGTCCAAAAGAAATGGAATTAAACAAAATGTGGGATGAAAGGGTGGTGTTGCCAAAGTAGCTCACAGCCCAATCCTATGCATGTCTACTTAAAAGTAAGTTCCATTAGATCCAATGGGGCTTACTCTCAGGAAAGTGTGGATAGGATTGGGCTGTCACCTCCCCCCCACACACACACACACCTTATCCACCCCATCACATCGCTACATAAAACTAGGGAAGGTGGCAGTTAGGCTTGAAGAAAAAAATAGACAAAGCAAAATGAATTCCCTGAATGTAGCTTGTTAGAAAACTTAGATTTGTTCAAAGAATCCTGGTTCCCTACACTTACTGGAGAGTAAGTGGATACACTTCCCTGGACCAGCAATAGGTCTTTATGGAAGAACCAGGCAGAACATTTCCAGCTTCCTGTGTGCTTTGGCTTGAATAACCTTGTTTGGGTGATGTCATCATGTTACCTGACTGGATGAGTGGAACCCATCTAGCATCTCCTTCCCATCGCCTTCATCTAGACCCCTTTATCTATCCCTTCCTCTTTATTTAGACCAGCCATTTTCAACCACTGTGCTGTGGCACACTGGTGTGCCACAGGAATTTGAGAAAGGGTCATTTATTAGTAGGGCCGTTGGGGTATGTGAGCCCCCATTGGCAGCACAGTGTGCCTTGTCAATTGTCCAAAAACTGATGGAGTGCCTTGACCATTTTAGCGCCCTGTCAGTGTGCCTTGAGATGAAAAGGGTTGAAAATCCTTGACCTAGATGCTAATACTCTAGACCAGGGGTGCCCAAACCCCGGCCCTGCGGACACTTGCAGCGCTCAAGAACTCCCAATCCGGCCTGGTGGGAGCCCCCAGTCTCAAACGAGCTCTGGCCCTCCAGAGACTTTCTGTAACCAGTGCTGGCCCGAAGCAACTGCTTTCAGCATGATGGCCAACTGTTCAACCTCTCGTGTGAGCTGTGGGACAAGGGCTCCCTTCACTGCTTGTTGTTTGACATTTGTGATGCAGCAGTGGCAGCAAAGGAAAGGCAGGCCTTGCTTTGTGCAAGGCCTTTTATAGGCCATGAGCTATTGCAAGACCTTCCCTCATTCATATAAGTTCCATCTCTAATATATTTATTTATGTAAATTTATTCAAGTTTGAAATGTAAATTAACTCTTTTTTTCACAGCCCCCAACACAATGTCAGAGAGATGATGTGGCCTTCCTGCCAAAAGATTTGGACACCCCTTCTCTAGACCAGTGGTCTACCACTCTAGACCTGTGGTTCCCAGACTTTTGGAAGGCCTAAGAGGCTGCTGCCTTATTTATAAATGCCAAGGGGTGTGGTTATAAGGTGATCGGGCTGCAATACTTGTTTAACTCTTGATGCACATAGCCTTATCTGCCCTGTCAGTTTTTCGACCCAACAAAAATTAGATTACAGTTTCCAAAGTGTGTTCCACAAGTGTCACAAACATGTGACTGAACACTTGCACGGTCGGATCAAGAAACTGTTATTTCAGCTCAGCTAGGAGACAGCTTCCAGTCAGGACTCTAGATGCTATGAAAGCCTGTCGCTTTGTCAGCAAGCTTTTTTAAGAGCGTGTGCATACTCTACAATTCTCATGTGTTTTCCGCGTCGTATTTAGCATTTAATTAAGAAGTCTCCATGCAGAAACACATAATATTTGTGATTCATAAGCTCTTGAAAGGCTCATAATATCACCATGTGACTATGGGGAAGAGAGAGGTTATCTCCACGATACTTTGAACTTAAATTAAGTCATTTGTAGATGAAAGAATCAGCCTGTAGTCTCTAAAAGTATTCACAGAAGCTTCTTTAATGTGGAATCCTTTATCCTGTGCGCTGTCTTCCACTCGATAGATGAGATGTGTCCAAATAAGATGTGTTCAAGTAACCTTCATTAAACTGAATGCCAATTGCAAAATTTATAAAATAGTTCTTCTGAATGACAGTTTTCATCATTTTGCTGCAGACAGTTGTTGTATTTATCTCAGCAAAAACAAAGTACCAATGGAAAGAAGACTTTGTTAACCCATTTCTGCCCAGCCCACCGGTGTAGAAAAGTGATTCCTGTAGCGTATACACAACGTTGGGCAGAAATGGCTTAATAGCATTAAGTGCTGTTGGTCAGACATATGCAGGCTTTGTAGCTGATAAAGGAAATGATTTTTGAGCCTGAGGAAGCATGCTTGTTTACTCACAGTTCTGCATAGTGCCATGTGTGGTTCTGTTCTGACCCCACTTGGAAAACTGGTTAGTTGATTTATATGTACCCAAGTTGAAGTCAAAAAGAAAGTCCTTCACCTAGGGTGCCCAAACCCTGACTCAAGGGCCACTTGTGGCCCTTGGGGAATCCCAATCTGGCCTGCAGGGAGCCCGCAGTCTCCAATGAGCCTCTGGCCCTCTGGAGATTTGCTGGAGCCCATGCTGGCCCGACACAACTGCTTTCAGTATGAAGGTGACTGTTTGACCTCTTGCGTGAGCTGTGGGATGATGGCTCCCTCCACTGTTTGCTGTTTCAAGTCTGTGATGCAGCAGCGGCAGTGACAGAAAGGCCAGCCTTGCTTTGTGCAAAGCCTTTTATAAGCCTTGAACTATTGAAAGACCTTCATTCATTCATATAAGTTCCATCTCTAATATATTCATTTATGTAAATTTATTCAAATTTTAAATGTAAATTAATTCTTTTTTTCCCCCTGGCCCCCAACACAGTGTCAGATAGATGATGTGGCCCTCCTGTCAAAAGTTTGAACACCCCTGACCTAGAACAAAGCCAAAACACCCTACTCATGTTTTCAACCTGCTTCTGCCTGGCATAAGAGCTATATGCAACAATCACCCACCCACTACATCTTCAGCTTCAACAAGACACACTTTGATCCAGAGTCATAAGATGCTTTCATGCAAGTGTTTCAGCAGAAATTTGTGTTGTTTCTAGCACTTGCAACAAATTGCTTCCTCTGTATGACCCATGCTTAGCCACCAACAATTGAACTTCACAAAGAGCACACCAAGAGAAAGGAGGGATACCAAGTACTTCTATGTGTCAAGGAGCTTCATGGTTTCAAATCTGAGACCTAAAGCTATGCAATTTGTGCTTCTTCACTGGACCCTACCACCAAATGGGCCTAGTGGCCAGTGTAGGGCTCGTCAGCCATCTTCAATGTGTCTCCTACAGTGGAAGTCTGCTTTCCCAATGGACTGTTCCCATGAGAAGCGGAGATGTTGGACTCAAAATAATTACCTCAGCAGCTGTAATTGCCATTGTTATGCCTTCCTGAGTGTTTAGCCCAAAAGCTCAACGCTATGTATTCTTCACGTGTATCACCTTAGCTGCACCTGAATGATAACTCTTCACTG